>NC_092127.1:61259740-61579395 GCF_043159975.1 Macaca nemestrina | reverse complement strand
TTGCAGTGAGCTGAGATCTGGCCACTGCACTCCAGCCTGGGTGACAGAGCGAGACTCCGTCTCAAAAAAAAAAAAAAAAAAAAAAAACAAAAAAAAAACAAAACCACAGGGGCCACTAATAACCTAACAGAGCTAGTAAAGATGGCTGGGAATATAGGTGGAAGTACAATCCCGTTTAATTGCAACAAGGTTCTCTAGGTTACTTAGGGTCAGGTAAACTGGAGATCACTGACATGGAAAACAAGAAAACCCTTATTGTTTATAGCTGTTATGTATAAATAGGTTATTAGCCTTAGGAAAATCATTTATGCCGAGTACAGCTTTTGAGTAAGCAAAAAGTATTAACGTCGGGTTGAATGTAATTGAAGCGAGACCTACTGGACGTGGGGTGGGGGTTGCAAGCCCATACAAAAGGCAAGCACGGATAACTTATTTCACAAGGCTATGGGGTTGTGGGGCTCGGAAAAAGAAACATCAGCGGCGGAACCTGCTCTCAGCCACCTTGCACAGAACACAAACAATGACTCAAAAATACACGCATATGAAACGAGTATCATCTCTAAGTGAATGTGAGTGCCAAGTAGAAAGCTAGTATCCGATTTATTATCGCAACGTCTTATGTACCATTTTAACATCCATTCCAGGAAGAAAAAGCCTATTGGGAATATGGTTAACTTATAATTAAGTGCTGTTTCCCCAAATTAAAGAAACAACAACAAAAAAAATCTAAAAGCCAGCGAAATACTATTTAATTTACTCAGTAACCCTTTAAAACTCTTTTAGTTGGTGGGTGGGAATCCGGGCGGGGAGGGCGCACTAAACCGAACGCCGGGGCAAAGGTTTCCTAAACAGTTACCAGGAGGTAACCTCCGCTTTCATCTCGGACGTGGCTCAAGATTACAGGTGATCGCAGTGCTCGGAGGCGCCAGGAGGCAACTTTCACAGGGGGGAGGCGCCGGGCGCCAGGGGGCCAAGCGGCCGGGCCCGGAGAGCCCACTTCACTTGGGAGCCGCCCCAGGTCGGGGGTCGACTCCACGCGTTCCCCTCCCTTAGCCTAGCCGCGACCCAGCTTTAGGGCCTAAGGGCAAATCAAAGCGCCCGGTCCTCCCCGGCGCCATGTGCGCGGCCCGCCAGGCCTTGGCCACCGTCGCCGCGGGGGCAGGCCGCGGAGCCACAGAGGCCTTGTGCGCGTCCCGCCCCTGAGCCGCAGTAGGGGCGGCGCCGTCAAGCACCGCACTCGAGCCTTGGAGGCAGGGCCACGTCCTTCGATCCCTCGCACGCACTCGGCGGGGAGGCCTCGGCCGCGGGGGCCTCAGGGCGAGCCGGCACGCCCGCGGCACGCGTCGAATCCGTCAGCTCCCGCGAGTGGCCCGGCGAGGGAAGGAGCCTGTGAGTAGCCACGTCACGCTCACGGGAGGCCCGCCCCGTGCTCTCGGCCTGCCCCTCCTCGCCGTCTCGCAAGCCTCCGCGGGCAGTTACCGGCTCTGGCCTGCGCGCAGCTCCCCAACTCGGGTAAGCTCCTAGGCGCCTAGCTGCCGCTTCGCAGGCTCCCGGCCAGGTGAGAGCTCGCGGCACTCGGCTGCGGCTCCCGGCGGTCGGTGGCGGGCTCCGGGCGTGCGTCGCGTAGAGGACGGGCCGGCGGGCGTTGGCGCTCCGTTCGGTGTGGGGAGGGGCGTCACGCCGGGCAGCTGCGCGGCCCTCGGCGGGCGGCGGCGGTGGCGGCCACGGCCGCCGGGCTCTCTCAGGTTCTCTGCCCCTCAGCTGGAGCGGGTCGGTGTCGGGCGGAGAGAGACGGGCAGTCAGGCTCCCTGGCCTCGGGCCACCCCGGCGGCGGCTGGGGCAGAGGGACGATGTCTGCTCGCGCCCCCGGTGCCCGCCGCCCATTCTCGGGAGGATCCGCCCGCGGTGACTGCTGAGAGGAGTCGCTGTTGGCCGCGGCGAACCGGCCGGCCGAGCAGCCGCCCCCGCCCGAACGTGAGGGCAAAGAGGCGGCGAGGGAGGACAGGGCGCGCGGCGCCACTAGCGCGGGGGCGCGGGGGAGCCGTCGCCGGCGCTGGTGCTGGGACGCAGCGTGCCCCAGGCGGCTGTCCCCGTGAGGCCCCTGGCGCTGCACCTGGCGCACAAGGCGCGTGGGGCCAGGGTGGCCCCCTTCGCGGGGGAGCCGCACCACCGCCCACCGCCGCCGCCCGTCGCCGTTGCCGCCGTTGCTGTGCGGATCCGCCGGCCGAGGACGCCCGGGAATGAGGCGGCAGCTGGCCCTGCGCGTAAAAGCGGCATCCGCCGCCACTGCCGCCTAAGGGAAATCCCTGGACCAAAAAGCCTCCCCAGCACCTGTCCCCAGACACGACGGGTCCTCACCGCCGCCCCCGCTGGAAACCCTGGAGGCAGGTCTGTGGTTGCTGTGCGTTGGGCACTGGCAGGGTGCGGGCAGGGGCGACTTGCGGGACTTGCCGGCGCGTTGCGGCGGTAGCGGGCGCCGGGCCCGGGTAACGGCAGGCCTCCCTTCCCTGTCAGTCGGATGTAATTTGTTCCAAGGTGTCATTCACTCTGCCTATTTACATACATGGGCATCTGGGAAGGGAGCGGCAGGAAGAGAGTGGGACCTCAGGTTCTCCTTGCCTGGTGGGGGCACGGAGGGGTAGCTTGGCGGCGCAGCTCTGCTGGCGCGGTTTGCGATTGTGTTTTGTCTCCACGTGTTAGTGACTTGGGAAAGTAGCTAACTTTAGATACTGCAGTGCTTCGTATGGGAAAGTTTTTGGTGGATTTTTTTTTTTTTTTAAGGATTGAAGCAAGTCAGAGCAAGGGGATTTATTCGTAAGTGGGAAAGCGCGATTGTAGTCTTTTAGTATGAAATAATAAGATGAAAATCTCCAGGTTTTCGAAACACTGCTAAGCAGTTATATTAAAAATGAGACTTTAAATGTGGTTTTAAAAGTGCTTTAAGTTATGAGTGTGCTGGAAAATAGTTAAATAGGATGGTTGACATGCGAGCGTGGATTGCACGTTATGTAAATGGTTTTCTAACATTGTCAGCTCTCCTTCCCTTTAGAAGAGATAAGATTATGCCACTGTATTTGAATGCTGACCAATGCAGTATGGCCCTTGGTGCTTTATTTTGATTGTAGCAACTGCAGCTTAAGAAAATTAAAATGGGTCGGCGCTGTGGCTCACAGCCTGTAATCCCAGCACTTTGGGATGCGGAGGCGGGTGGATCACCTGAGGTCAGGAGTTCGAGACCAGCCTCGCCAACATGGCGAAACCCCGTCTCTGCTAGAAATACAAAAATTAGCCAGGCCTGGTGCGGGCCCTTGTAATCTCAGCTACTTGGGAGGCTGAGGCAGGGAGAATTGCTTGAACCCGGGAGGTGGAGGTTGCAGTGAGCCGAGATCGCTCTACTGCACTCCAGCCTGGGCAACGGAGTGAGACTACCTCTCAAAAAAAAAAAAAAAAAGGTTAAAATGGAAATAAAAACCATGACAAAAAGCAGTATCTGACCGGGCGCGGTGGCCTGTAAATGCTAGCACTTTGGGAAGCTGAGGCGGGTGGATCACCTGAGCTCGGGAGTTTGAGACCAGCCTGACTAACACGGAGAAACCTTGTCTCTACTAAAAATACAAATTAACTGGGCGTCGTGGCGCATGCCTGTAATCCCAGCTACTTGGGAGGCTGAGGCAGGAGAATCGCTTGAACCCGGGAGGCGGAGGTTGCGATGAGCTGAGATCGAGCCACTGCATTCCAGCCTGGGCAACAGGAGCGAAACTCTGTCTCAAAAAAAACACCAAAAAACCCCAAAAAAACCCTGTATATTCTACTTTCTCAATTAAGTTGTAAATGAGTTGAACTTTTTATAATGCAAATGACAGCTGTTTACTTGCAAGTCTTCATTCTTATTTAAAATTAAAGGTTAGCAGTAGAATAGGAAATATTAGAGCATGTTTACTGGCTTGTGAGGATCAAATGCGATGAAGATGTGGTGTAAATGTAAGGCAATTGGCGGTGCGCGGTGGCACACGCCTGTAATCCCAGCACTTTGGGAGGCCGAGGCGGGTGGATCACCTGAGGTGAGGAGTTCGAGACCAGCCTGGCCAGCATGGCGACACCCCGTCTCTCCTAAAAATACAAAAATTAGCCTGATGTGGTGGTGCGTGCCTGTAATACCAGCTACTCAGGAGGCTGAGGCAGGAGAATCACTTGAACCTGGGAGGCGGAGGTTGCAGTGAGCCAAGACTGAGCCACTGCATTCCATCCCGGGTGACAGAGCAAGACTCCCTCTCAAAAAAAAAAAAAAAAAAAAAAAAAAAAAAAAAAAAAAAAGAAAAGGCGATTGTTACAAGCACCATTATGTTATGTTAACATTTCTTCAGAGGAACTCTCCAATAGAGGGAGATAAGTGTTGAGTTAATTGATTCTCTTGCCTTTCCACAGAAATACTCCTAATTAATTGTTGGTAACTTTTGACACTTGCAGAAAAAAACTTAACAGTTTGCTCCGGATTTAATATTGGCATAATTCCTTCCTCGCTGTAAAGAGCTGTTTGTTTACTCCTGTTACTAACTGAAGAGAACACTGTTAAGTAAAGACCTCATAAAGTTTTTCTTTTTTTTCTTTTTTAAAACCCAGTGGCAAGCACTCTAAAATTTAGCAAAGAAAGAAAACCCTAGTGAATCATCTTATTTACTGTTTCACCTCTCTACTTCTAGACTTAGACAATTGTATAGTCAGTGAATTACCAAGTAGGAACCCTTTGTTGATCATAAAACTGGTATTACAGATTTTAAAACTTTGAAGCCATGCATGGTAGTGTGTGCCTGCAGTTTTAGCTCCTTGGGAGGCTGAGGCTGGAAAAATCGGTTTTGCCCAGGAGTTTGAGGCTGTAGTGTCCTATCATAGTGCCTGTGAATAGCTACTGCATTCTAGCCTGGGCAATATAGCAAGACCACATTTAAAATAATAATAATAATAATAGAACTTTAAAAACTGTTAAGGTAAGCCTTGGGAACTTTAATTGCAAATGACCTGTGAAAAATATTTAACAGTTAACCTATTGATGCTTTCATTCTCCAGTCTTCACTGGAGATTAAGAACACTGTGATACTAGTTTTATGGTATGGTTCACGGGAATTTCAGTTTTGCTGAAATTTTGTCTTGTGTAGAAAGTTGTCTTGTGTAGGCAACTCTTTTCTGTCTTTGGATGGAATCCATTCTGCACTGGCTTGAAGACCATCTTTCAGACCTGGAATAGTGTAGTAATAGTGTAGTAACCATGGTCTCTTCCCAACACTGACTCTGCACCTCCCTCCCTCCCTCCCTCCCTCCCTCCCTCCCTCCCTCCCTCCCTTCCTTCCTTCCTTCCTTCCTTCCTTCCTTCCTTCCTTCCTTCCTTCCTTCCTTCTTTCCTTCCTTCCTTCCTCAGATGGGGTATCTCTGTGTTGCCCAGGCTGGTCTTGAACTGCTGACCTCAAGCAATCCTCCTGCTTCCCAAAGTGCAGGGATTACAGACGTAATAAGGCTTTCTATTTTCTTCAGCAAATTTACAACTTCAGAAGTAAAGAAATAGGACCACACTCTATTTGCATAACTTAGGTAATTTAGATAAAAGAGATTGTGGTGTAGAAATGTACTGTTTTGAGAGACTTGGGTTCTAGTGCAGGTATTTGTTACTAACTAGCTAGTTGACTTCTGGCAAGATTTCTGGGCATTATAAATGAATAACATGGATGGGCTCATCTCTGGTTTATAATACCAGAGTGCCACTTACAACCTGGCTGCCTTGGCTTCCATTTATTTATTTATTTAATATTATTTAATTTACTTAATACATTTTACTTTAATTTATTTAAATAGGTAGATAGATCGTCAGTCTTGCTCTATTGCAGTGGTGAGATCATAGCTCACTGCAGCCTTGACCTCCTGGACTCAAGCAATTCCCCTGCCTTGGCATTCCAAGTAGTTGGGATGACAGGCATGCATGTCATTCCATGGAATTAGCTATGTCCGGCTAATGATTTTTAATTTTTTTTTTTTGTATAGACAGGATCCCCCTTTGTTGCTCAGGCTGATATTGAGCTCTTGGGGTCAAGATATCCTCCTGCCTCAGCCCCTGGAAAGTGCTGGGGCTACAGGTGTAAGCCACCCTGCCTGTCAACTTTCTGTTTACTATTTTCTCTTTTTTTTTTTTTTTTTTTGAGACGGAGTCTCGCTCTGTCACCCAGGCTGGAGTGCAGTGGCACGATCTCTGCTCACTGCAAGCTCTGCCTCCCGGGTTCGCGCCATTCTCCTGCCTCAGCCTCCCGAGTAGCTGGGACTAAAGGCACCCGCCACCATGCCTGGCTAATTTTTTGTATTTTTAGAAGAGACAGAGTTTCACCGTTTTAGCCAGGATGGTCTCAATCTCCTGACCTCGTGATCCACCCGCCTCAGCCTCCCAAAGTGCTGGGATTACAGGCGTGAGCCACCGCGCCTGGCCTTTTTTTTTTTGAGACGGAGTTTCATTCTTATTGCCCAGGCTGGAGTGTAATAGTGTGATCTCGGCTCACCGCAACTTCCACCTCCTGGGTTCCAGTGATTCTCCTGCCTCAGCCAGCCGAGTAGCTGGGATTACAGGCACGCGGCACCATGCCTGGCTGATTTTTATATTTTTAGTAGAGATGGGGTTTTTCCGTGTTGGTCAGGCTATCTTGACCTCCTGACCTCAGGTGATCCTCCCACCTCCGCCTTCCAAAGTGCTGGGATACAGGTGTGAGCCACTGCGCCTGGCCGGGCTTTCTATTTTCTTTCCTTTTTTTTTTTTTTTTTTTTTTTTGAGACAGAGTCTTGCTCTGTCACTCAGGCTGGAGTGCAATGGCGCAATCTTGGCTCACTGCAACCCCCGACCTGTCCCAGGTTTGAGCAGTTCTCCTGCCTTAGCCTCCTGAGTAGCTGGGACTACAGGTGCGTGCAACCATGCCCAGTTAATTATTTTTTTTTGTATTTTTAGTAGAGACGGGGTTTCACCACGTTGGCCAGGCTGGTCTCGAACTCCTGACCTCAGTAGATCTGCCCGCCTTGGCCTCCCAAAGTGCTGGGATTACAGGGGTGAGCCACCATGCTTGGTCTTGGGCTTTCTATTTTCTTAAGCAAATTTGCAACTTAAGAAGTAAATACATAGGACCAGAGGTTGTTTAAAGTTCACAGTGGGTACCTCTAAATCTATTAGTTATCTATTAGTGATTGTATAATTTATACAATATAAATTGTATAATTCTACAAAACAGGATACTCTTTGAGAGAGATAATTGTATTGAAATAATAGACTTAAATCAGGTCTATCCTGCTCAAACTTGGATTTACTGTCACTCTGTTAATGAGGTAAAGGAATTCCATCCACAAAATTTTGCCAGGAAGTTTCTTACTACAGTTAGAAACATAGGAAACACATGGGAGAGTATTTCAGGACAGAAATTATGAATCTTCTCTACATTAAAACCTGCAGATCTAAGTGAACCAGATTCTTGATGCCTCGGCCCTTGTGAGAGACTTTCTTCCACTTTTAGGATGATTTTGATCATGTGTTGCTGTTTCCAGAAATCCAGATAAGGCACTCTTCAGCCAAAGTTGCTGCCCACCCAAGAGGCCTGCTATCTTGAAATTTAGTCATGAGACCAGAAGGAACTTCCCCCATCCGTGTCCTGACTTGGCATTAGTTTCATTTTGGATACCTCCTTTTTTTTTTTTTGAGATGGAGCCTCGCTCTTGTCGCCCAAGCTGGAGTGCAATGGCGCAGTCTCGGCTCACTGCAACCTCCACCTCGCGTGTTCAAGCGATTCTCCTGCTTCAGCCTTCTGAGTAGCTGGGATTACAGGCGCTTGCCACCATGCCTGCATAATTTTTGTATTTTTAGTAGAGATGGGGGTTTCACCATGTTGGCCAGGCTGATCTTGAATTTTGGACCTCAGATGATTGACCCACTCTGGCCTCCCAAAGTGCTGGGATTATAGGCGTGAGCCACTGTGCGCAGCTTTTTTTTTTTTTTTTTTTTTTTTTTTTTTTTTTTTAAAGAGACTGGGTCTCACTTTGTCACCCAGGCTAGAGTAGGAGTACAGTGGTACAGTCATAGCTCACTGCAGCCTATAACTCCTGGGACCACGGGGTCCTCCTGCCTCAGCCTCTCAAGTAGCTAGGACTACAGGCGTGTGCTACCATGCCTGGCAAATTATTTTATTTTTATTTTTTAAATTTAAAAATAGTGACAGTATCTTGCTATGTTGCCTAGGCTGGTCTCAGAACTCTTGAACTCAAGCTATTTTTATTATTTTTAGAGACAGGGTCTCCCTATATTGCCCAGGCCTAGTCTTGAACTCTTGGCCTCAAAGGATTCCCCGCCTCAGCCTACCAAAGTGCTGCTATTACAGGTGTGAGCCTGGCCTTGCAGATTTCTTTTTTTTCCCCTCTTTTAAATAATTTATTTTAAACCTATTATATCATACAGTATGTTTTATACAGGTATATAACACCCTAACAAGATAAAGCAAAGCCAAAAAAGTTTATCTTATTAGAAAGAAGATACACCATAACGTATTCTCTTCGAACAGTATTGCACTTTAACTTTTCTTTTCTTTTTTTTTTTTTTGAGACGGAGTCTTGCTGTGTCTCCCGGACTGGAGTGCAGTGGCACCATCTCGGCTTACTGCAAGCTCCGCCTCCCGGGTTCACGCCATTCTCCTGCCTCAGCTTCCTGAGTAGCTGGGACTACCGCCACCACGCCCGGCTAATTTTTTTGTATTTTTGGTAGAGACAGGGTTTCACCGTGTTAGCCAGGATGGTCTCGATCTCCTGACTTTGTGATCCACCCGCCTCAGCCTCCCAAAGTGCTGGGATTACAGGCGTGAGCCACCACGCCCGGCCAACTTTTCTTAATTTGACAAAGCATTCATGAAACAGCCTGCAGACTAGTTTCAACAGATAAATAACACCTGTTAGCAGACATGAGCGTCCTAAATTTTTATTAGGTATGAATTTTACAAACTTTACTTACATTGACCGTAATGGTGGAGCTGGAGAGTATTGCGCCTTCTCCAAGCTGCCTGGTGAGAACCAGCAGTAGTGTGGTGGAACTTATGGCCCTTTCCAAGGCCATGGCTCTTTCGGCCTGCAGATGGCAGCCCATGCATCTCTCTATGCTTGTGGACTGGTTTGGTGATCCATTGGGTGTCAGGATTTCTTCTGATAGCTTTATGGAATGGATCAATGGGGATAACCTCAAAAAACTTGTATGTGGAATCTTCACCAACCCAGTAAGAATTCAGGACTCTTAGAGCCCCACAGGGGCATCCGGCTCGCTCCTTTGCAACGGACTGAAGACTTTGAGCAAACCTTTAGCTGGTTAACACCATGATGGACAGGCTTGCTGTAAGTTGCACCCTTAGGAACTGGGTGTTTTCAGCCACCATGGCGAACATGAATCCTATATATAACGTAAACTTGCTTGGCCTTGTAGCCCAGTTGGCACGCTTTATCAGGCCGAGTGGAGTGGGGAGCGCTGTGGAGAGCAGAGAGCTGGCAGTACTGCCAGCAGCCTCCTCTTAGAAGAAAGCGCATGACATTAGACTGCTTTTCTCCATAGCTCCTGGATTTAGTTGTATGCACCCATCTTGGCTTACCTGATGGCTGCCACTAGACGGAAAGGGTGCAGATTCTTTATTAAAATCACAATATGGGTTTATTAATCCCTTACTTGTAGTTATGGTTGTTTTTTGCCTGTTAAACATCAGCATTCTCGTATAATTTCCATTCTTTTGCTCATAAAAATATGATGTGTAAAAAATACTGATTTTTTTCAAAAAGTTCTTGCTTTTCTTGAACCCTATGTTCATCATCAACCCTCTTTTCTCCTACTATTTGGTTCTTCAACCTTATTTTCTCCTGTTTGGTTCTTAGAAACCTCAAGTAAGCTTACTGTTGTTACCCTAATTAAATACCTTTTTTTTTTTTTTTTTTTTTTTTTTTTGAGGGGGACGGAGTCTCGCTGCAGACCAGTGCAGGCTGGAGTGCAGTGGCACGATCTCAGCTCACTGCAAGCTCCGCCTCCTTGGTTTGCGCCGTTCTACTGCCTCAGGCTCCCGAGTAGCTGGGACAACAGACACCTACCATCACGCCTGGCTAATTTTTTTTGTATTTTTAGTAGAGACAGGGTTTCACTGTGTTACCCAGGATGGTCTCGATCTCCTGACCTCGTGATCCGCCTGCCTCGGCCTCCCAAAGTGCTGGGATTACAGGCGTGTAATCCCACAGCCATGAAATACCATTTTAAGTAAGTTATATAGAAAAAACTGCATAAATATATTCTCTTTACAAAAATAAAAAACTTTCATGTCACCTTAAGAATTCACTGAGGCTGGGCGTAGTGGCTCACGCCCGTAATCCCAGCACTTTGGGAGGTAGAGGCTGAGGTGGGTGGATCATGAAGTCAGGAGATCGAGACCATCCTGGCTAACACGGTGAAACCCTGTCTCTACTAAAAATACAAAAAAAGTTAGCTGGGCATGGTGGCGGGTGCCTGTAGTCCCAGCTATTCGGGAGGCTGAGGCAGGAGAATGGGGTGAACCCGGGAGGTGGAGCTTGCAGTGAGCCAAGATGGCACCTCTGCACTCCAACCTGGGCGACAGAGCAAGACTCGGTCTCAAAATAATTTACTAAATCTAAACTCCTTTTAAAAATTGCTGAGGACTGGTCGGGCGCGGTGGCTCACGCCCTTAATCTGATGAGCACTTTGGGTGGCTGAAGCAGGCGGATCACCTGAGGTCAGAAGTTCCAGACCAGCCTGGCCAACACGGAGAAACCCCGTCTCTACTAAATATACAAAAATCAGCCGAGGGTGTTGGCCAGCACCTGTAATCCCAGCTACTTGGGAGGCTGAGGCTAGAGAATTGCTTAAAAACCCGGGAGGCAGAGGTTGCGCTGAGCCAAGATGGTGCCATTGCATTTCAGCCTGGCGAGTGAAATTCCATCTCAAAAAAAAAAAAAAAAAAGGCTGAGGATGGCCGGCTGTGGTGGCTCACACCTGTAATCCTAACACTTTGGGAGACCAAGGTGACCAGGGTTTGAGGCCAGGAATTTGAGACCAGCCTGGGCAACATAGTGAAACCCCATCTCAATTTAAAAAAAAAAAAAAAAAGCTAAGGAATGGTCCTAAATATAGCTGACATAGTTAATTTAGATATTTACCTATTGATCATCTTGATTTTTTTTCATTTTTGTATTTAGGTGAGGAAACCGAACATTTTTATACATTTTTTTTTTTTTTTTTTTTTTTTTTTTTGAGACGGAGTCTGGCTCTGTCGCCCAGGCTGGAGTGCAGTGGCGCAATCTCGGCTCACTGCAAGCTCCGCCTCCCGGGTTCACGCCATTCTCCTGCCTCAGCCTCCCGAGTAGCTGGGACTACAGGCGCCCACCACTGCACCCGGCTAATTTTTTTCTATTTTTAGTAGAGACGGGGTTTCACCATGGTCTCGATCTCCTGACCTTGTGATCCGCCCGCCTCGGCCTCCCAAAGTGCTGGGATTACAGGCGTGAGCCACCGCGCCCGGCCTTTTATACATCTTATATCCATGTGTGCCTTTCTCTAGGGTAGATGCTGAGAAGTAGAATTGTTAGGTTATAGAGCATTTTTTTTTAGTTTACAAGTTGCTTTTTATTTATTTATTTTTAAAATTTTTAAATTTTTATTTTTATTTTTTATTTGTGCTAGGATTACAGGCGTGAGCCACCGTGCTGGCCTTTACAAGTTGCTTTTTAAAGTAACTGTACAAATTGATACTCCCACTATTAGAATTTGAGAATTGTCTTCTTTCACATTTTTTTTTTTTTTGAGACAGAGTCTCACTGTTTCACCGAGTCTGGAGTGCAGTGTCACTGTGTCAGCTCACTGCAACCTCCGTCTCCTGGGTTCAAGCAATTCTCCTGCCTCAGCCTCCCGAGTAGCAGGAATTACAGGCGTCCACCACCACGCCCGGCTAGTTTTTATATTTTTACTAGAGACGGGATTTCACCATGTTGGCCAGGCTGGTCTTGAACTCCTGACCTCAGGTGATCTGCCTGCCTTGGCCTCCTAAAGTGCTGGAAGTACAGGTGTGAGCCACTGCGCCCGGGCCTTCTTTAACATTTTTAAAAGCACTAATTTTTACTACATTTGCCCTTAAATATGATAAAATGTGAAATATTGATATCATCAGTGCATTTTCTTAGTTAAAATTTTGCCAAAAGGTTATGGTCATAAGAATTAAACTGAGTGAAATAGGCTCTGTTATGTTGTAGCTTTTGTTTAAAGTATCCTAGCCCTTAAAAGTATATTGTTTTCCTTATCTGTTTATAGTTATTTCCTTGTAGGTCCCAGGATTTAAAAATAACATTTTATTATTTATTTGTTTTTATTTTGTTTATTTATTTTTTTGAGATGGAGTCTCGCGCTTTTCCTCAGGCTGGAGTGCAGTGGCACGATCTTGGCTCACTGCAACCTCTGCCTCCTGGGTTCAAGCGATTCTCATGCCTCAGCCTCCAGGCACAGCCCCTGTGCCTGGCTTGTTTCTTACTTAGAAACAAAAAACAGATTTCATCTGTATGAATATACATGTTTTAGGCCGGGTGCGGTGGCTCACGCCTGTAATCCCAGCACTTTGGGAGGCTGAGGCAGGCAGATCACAAGATCAGAGATCCAGATTATCCTGGCTAACACAGTGAAGCCCCATCTCTACTAAAAATATGAAAGATTAGTCGGGTGTGGTGGCGTATGCCTATCGTCCCAGCTACTCAGGAGGCTGAGGCAGGAGAATCGCTTGAACCTGGGAGGCAGAGGTTGCAGTGAGCCAAGATTGCACCACTATACTCCAGCCTGGGTGACAGAATAAGACTCTGTCTCAAAAAAAAAAAAAAAAAAGATATACATATTTTTTAATGTGAAAAAATTTTTAATTTAAAACAATTTCCTAAATTGGCTTGCTATTTCAGTCTTAGGTGTTCTCTAATGACATGCAGTGTGATTTCCTCCATGTTAAAACAATGAGAAAATGAAAATTTTCCTTTCTTAGACTTCTTTTACCTGTAATCTGTATGTATATATAATTTTTTTTTTTTTTTTTTTTTGTATCAGAGTCTCACTCATTTTGACCAGGCTGGTCTTGAACTTCTGGCCTCAAGAGATCTGCCTGCCTTGGCCTCCCAAAACTGTTGGGATTACAGGCGTGAGCCACTGAGCCTGGCCTGTGTATGTAAAATTACATTTAAAACCTGGTGAACTTCTTTCCATGTCAATACATACACAGCTTTGTCTGATTTCTAAAAGTTATATAGTATTTTGTGTATTAATACGTAGAGGCTAAATAGGATTATCAACAAAGTTGCACTGAACATCCTATATAGACATCTTTGTACCTTTTCTTGATTCCCAGATAATTTCCCGAAAATGGAATTCTTTTATTAAAAGGATATATACATTTTAGATGACAGATTACCCTTGAAAGATATACTACCTTGGCTGGGCGCCGTGGCTCATGCCTGTAATCCCGGCACTTTGGGAGGCCAAGGTGGGCGGATTACTTGAGGTCAGGAGTTTGAGACCAGCCTGGCTAACATGGTGAAACCCTGTCTCTCCTAAAAATCCAAAAAAGTTAGCTAGGCGTGCTGGCAGGCGCCTGTAACCCCAGCTGCTTGGGAGGCTGAGGCAGGAGAAGGGCTTGAACCCAGGAAGGGGAGGTTGCAGTGAGCCAAGACTGTGCCACTGCACTCCAGCCTGGGTGACAGAGTGAGAAGACTCTGTCTCAAAAAAAAAAAAAGAAAAAAGAAAAGAAAGAAATACTACCTCATACTCTTACCAACAGCATGAGAGAAATAAGAGACTCTGTCTCAAAAAAAAAAGTTATATTTGTAATTTTCTCCTGTTATATTCTTTTTTTTTTTTGGACAGAATCTAGCTCTGTCACCCCAGCTGGAGTGCAGTGGTTGGATCTCGGCTCACTGCACCATCCACCTCCCGGGTTCAAGCGATTCTCCTGCCTCACCCTTCTGAGTAGCTGGGACTATGGGCATATGCCACCACACCTGGCTAATTTTTCTATTTTTAGTAGAGATGGGGTTTCACCATGTTGGCCAGGCTGGTCTCAAACTCTTGACCTCCAGTGATCCGCCCGCTTTGGCCTCCCAAAGTGCTGGGATTACAGGTGTGAGCCACCAGGCCTAGCCTATATTCTATTAATGAAAGGATTGTTCTGTTCGTTCAGTGTAACACGCTGTTAATACTTCTTTCTTCTTGATTTGGAGACTGAAGACCACCTTGAATCTATGTGTCAAATGGAGTTGATTTTTTGCTAGGAATTTGAGTCTTAGAACTTTGGATTTTGTTGGAAATTATGATTATACTGATTTACTGAAATTGCCATAATAGTTATTTTGTTAAATTTATTGAATGAAGTAGTTGTAAAAACAATTCTATATATTTTCTTCAGAGTTCGGTTCCCTCAAAATTATAAAAGCAGGAAAACTCAAGACAAAGAAATACAACAAGGTATGTTTTCATAGGAAATAGTTCTTAACTGTACTGATTTTTGAAAATTGAGGCTAAGAACTCTTAGGTTATTGTAAGTGTATTTTTCTTCTAATTGTACTGTTGGTATTAGATTAAAGTTAATATTATGGAGAATCATAACCTTTATCCAAATCTCTATATATGCCTTTGCTATCGTGTATAACTCAATTTAGTTAATGTCATTAAATAGTGGTGAAAGTTTTATCATAAGATTAAGCCATTCTTATTGCAAATGTTCTATTGTTTGCAGAAACTTTTAGATTAATTTGGCAGATGCCTGCATATAACTGAATGTAAATGATTATTAAAACTTCTTTCACTTTTAGAAAATGTTTTTTTCTGCTTAAAATTTCTAAAACTAATTTGCAGACCTAACTCTTATTTGTTACTTCTTAGGCTAGTGATTTCAGCGATATGGAGAATTGGCCAACACCAAGTGAATTAGTGAACACTGGAGTGAGTATTATTTTAAAGTTTTTCTTTAAAGAAAGGAAAATATATCCATTTCAACATGCAGAATTTTATTTTACTTAAAATGTAAAGAATTGTCATACTGGGGGACAGATTTTTTTTATTTGTTTTTTTTTTTTTTTTTTTTTTTTTTTGAGACGGAGTCTCGCTCTGTCGCCCAGGCTGGAGTGCAGTGGCGCGTTCTGGGCTCACTGCAAGCTCCGCCTCCCGGGTTCATGCCATTCTCCTGCCTCAGCCTCCCGAGTAGCTGGGACTACAGGCGCCCACCACCTCGCCCGGCTAGTTTTTTGTATTATTTTTAGTAGAGACGGGGTTTCACTGTGTTAGCCAGGAAGGTCTCAATCTCCTGACCTCGTGATCCGCCCATCTCGGCCTCCCAAAGTGCTGGGATTACAGGCTTGAGCCACCGCGCCCGGCCTTTTTTATTTGTTTAAGACAGGGTCTTGCTCTGTCACCAGGCTGGAGTACAGTAGTGTGATCACAGCTCATTGTAGCCTCAAACTCCTAGGCTCAGGTGATCTTCCTACCTTGACCTCCAGAGTAGCTGGGACTACAGGCACGCACCACTGTGCACAGCTAATTTTTGTATTTTTCATAGAGACGGGATTTTGCTGGTCTCCAACTCCTGAGCTCAAGTGATCCTCCTGCCTCAGCCTCCCAAAGTGTTGAGATTATAGTATGAGCTACGAACCTGGCTGAGGAACAGACTTAAAAACTTGATTCATCAAGAAGATTACATTTTGTTAGTTTAATTTGCAGTTATTCTTTGATGCTGCCAGTAACATTAGTAATGAACTTGTCTTAAGCTTTACTCATGGTAAGCTTAACCTAACCTATTATTTCTTTCTTTCTTTTTTTTGTTTGTTTGTTTGAGACAGGGTCTCATTCCATTACCCAGGCTGGAGTGCAGTGATGTGATCACAGCTCACTGCAGCCTTGGCCTCCCAGGCTCAGGTGATCCTCCACCTTTGCCTCCCAAGTAGCTGGGACTACAGGTGTGCGCCACCACACTGGCAGGTTTTAAACTTTTTGTAGAGATGGGGGTTTGGCCATGTTGTTCAGGCTGATATTGAACTCCTGAGCTCAAGCAATTGGCTCGCCTCAGCCTCCCAAAGTGCTGGGATTATAGGCGTTAGCCACCATGCCTCGCCTATTATTTCTTTAACAATGAAGACATATTATAAATTGTAATCAAATTTTTATATTTGGATAAAATCACATACATTGATAAAGAGGTGCTGAAAACATGGCAGCTATCCTTTTGATAGTTTACCCACTTTTCAGATAACCTAGTTTAATTCATCACATTTCCCTCATCTGATTGTATTCTTTTTTTGAGACGGAGTCTTGCTCTGTTGCCCAGGCTGGAGTGCAGTGATGGGATTTCAGCTCACTGCAACCTCTGCCTCCCTGGTTTAAGTGATTCTCCTGCCTCAGCCTCCTGAGTAGCTGGTATTACAGGCACGCACCACCACATCCGGCTAATTTTTGTATTTTTAGTAGAGACTGGGTTTCACCATGTTGGTCTCCAACTTCTGACCGCAGGTGATCCACCCACCTTGGCCTCCCAAAGTGCTGGGATTACAGGCGTGAGCCACCGTGCCTGGCCTCCTCTGGTTGTATTCTTAAGAGGTAACCTTATATGCACGATTTGCATTTTCTAGAATTTTGTATATATGGAAGCATTCAGTAGGTACTCTTTTTTCTTTTTTTTCCCTGGCTTCTACTCAGCATGATTATTTTGAGATTTTACTTGTGTGTCAGCGGTTCATTCCTTTTTCTTTTTTTTTTTTTCTTTTTTTTTTTTTTTGAGACGGAGTCTCGCTCTGTCGCCCAGGCTGGAGTGCAGTGGCCAGATCTCAGCTCACTGCAAGCTCCGCCTCCCGGGTTCCCGCCATTCTCCTGCCTCAGCCTCCCGAGTAGCTGGGACCACAGGCGCCGCCACCTCGCCCGGCTAATTTTTTGTGTTTTTAGTAGAGACGGGGTTTCGCCGTGTTAGCCAGGATGGTCTCGATCTCCTGACCTTGTGATCCGCCCGTCTCGGCCTCCCAAAGTGCTGGGATTACAGGCTTGAGCCACCGCGCCGGGCTGGTTCATTCCTTTTTCTTGCTGAGTAGTATGGATGTAACACAGTTTGTCCATTCACCTATTGTTAATGGACATTTGGATTAATTTTGGGTTTTGGTTGATACAGATAAAACTGCTATATGAACGTTTGTGTAGAAAATTTTTCATTTTTTCTTGGGTATGTCACTAGGCTGGATCATAGAGTAGCTACCTGTTTTAGCTTTTTTTTTTTTTTTTTTTTTTTTTGAGACGGAGTCTCGCTCTGTCGCCCAGGCTGGAGTGCAGTGGCGCGATCTCGGCTCACTGCAAGCTCCGCCTCCCGGGTTCACGCCATTCTCCTGCCTCAGCCTCCTGAGTAGCTGGGACTACAGGCGCCCGCCACCGCGCCCGGCTAATTTTTTGTATTTTTAGTAGAGACGGGGTTTCACCGTGGTCTCGATCTCCTGACCTTGTGATCCGCCCGCCTCGGCCTCCCAAAGTGCTGGGATTACAGGCGTGAGCCACCGCGCCCGGCCCTGTTTTAGCTTTTTAAGAAATTGCCGAATTTGCACTTCTATCAGCAGTGTACGTGAATTCCAGTTACTCCACATTTTCACTCCCTCTCTTTTTTTTTTTTTTGTGAGACCTGGTCTCACTTTGTCACCCAGGCTGGAGTGCATTGGCATGATCTCAGCTCACTGTAGCCTTGTGATCCCCCACCTCAGCCCCATAAGTAGCTGGGACTATAGGCATGCACCACCATGCCTGGCTAAGTTTTTTGTATTTTTATAGAGATGGGGTTTTGCCATGTGCCCAGTCTGGTCTCAAATTCCTGAGCTCAACTAATCTACCTGCCTGGGCTTCCCAAAGTGCTGGGATTACAGGTGTGAGCCACCGCACCCATCTTTACTCGCCCATAGTTTAGTCAAGTTTCAAAAATATTTTAGCCATTCTAATAAATGTGGAGTGGTCTCCCATTGCAGTTTTAATTTACATTTTTCTGACGAATGAATGCAATAATCTTTTCATAGATTTGCCATCGGTATATCTTTTTGATGAAGTATCTGATCAATCTGCCTATTTAAAAAAACGGAAGGCTGGGTGCAGTGGCTCATGCCTGTAATTGCAGCACTTTGGGAGGCTGAGGGGGGTGAATCACTGGGGTCAGGAGTTTGAGACCAGCCTGACCAACAGGGCGAAACCCTGTCTCTACTTAAAAAAAAAAACAAAACTAGCCAGGTGTGGTGACATGTGCCTGTAATACCAGCTACTAGGGAGGCTGAAGCAGGAGAATTGCTTGAACCCAGGTGGTGGAGGCTGCAGTGAGCCGAGATCGTGCCACTGCACTCCAGCCTGGGCAACAGAGTGAGACTCCTTCCCCCCCACCAAAAAAAAGTGGAATTGGTTTCTTGTTACTGAGTTTTGAAAGTTCATTCTGTATTTTAGATAAAAGTTCTTTGTCAAATACTTAACAAATACTTTCTCCTAGTCTGCAGCTTTACTTTTAACTGTCTTTTGAGAAGTAATTTTTTGCTTTTGATAACAGTTTTTGTCATTTGTTTTGCATTTTTAAGTTAGGTATATTACCACAAATTTTTGGGTGTGTTAGTGAAAATGTTAATGGAAATCATTTCATTCTGAAAACCTTTTTGCAGTTTCAGAGCGTCCTCAGCCAAGGAAATAAAAAGCCACAAAATAGAAAAGAAAAAGAAGAGAAGGTTGAAAAGAGAAGTAACAGTGAGAGCAAAGAAAATCGGGAAACAAAGTTAAATGGTCCCGGTGAAAATGTCAGTGAGGATGAGGCTCAGTCAAGTAATCAACGAAAGAGAGGTCAGTTTGTCCATATCTTTATTTTGATTTTAGTTTTTGAAGAAAGTTGTAATGAGGAATTGTATTTCATTAACTTATCTCTGATAGTCAAAAATGTATAGTTTGTATTTCTTCAGGATAAACAATCTGCAGTGGTAACTCATTTGCTTTTGTAACATTTCTGAACTGTTAGACTTTCCTTTTTGTATGTAACTTGTATTCTATGCAAGAAAATGGAATGGAGTTCCACTTAGAGGTACAGTTGTAGATACATTCTTGGAAAGTTGTGTGACAATTATTGTTCTTTTACATCTGCATCGGAACTGCTCCCTATATTTAGGGAGTACTGTGAAAATTAAATACATTTTTTTCCTAAGACAAAAGTGAGAATAGGCCAGGTGCAGTGGCTCACACCTGTAATCCTAGCACTCTGGGAGGCCGAGGCGGGCAGATCACTTGAGATCAGGAGTTTGAGACCAGCCTGGCCAACATGGTGAAACCCTGTCTCCATTAAAAATACAAAAAAAATTAGCCGAACACGGTGGTGCACGCTTGTAGTCCCAGCTACTCGGGAGGCTGAGGCAGGAGAATTGCTTGAACCCAGGAGGTGGAGGTTGCAGTGAGCCAAGGTTGCGCCATTGCAATCCAGCCTGGGCGACAGTGCAAGACACTGTCTCAAAAAAAAAAAAAAATTTTTAGTCAGCCTTTTCCCTCATAGCATTCCCCTGTCAAAATTACACTTTGAAGGAATAAAAATATTGTCTTCATGTCCTTTTCCATTTTCTTCTCTGAACTTTTCATGTGTCTAGGGACAGTTTATGATTTACCTGCTTTGTAAAAGCATATACTCATTCAGTGGTCGGAGTCTTGGTCAAAGTGTCTTCACGCGCTTCTAGGCAGAAAAGGGCTTTAAACTGTTAAGTTGTCGGTGACTGAAGCAAGGTGATTTTCTGGGAGAGTAGCAGGAGACATAGATAGGCAAGGTCCATGGTGTACAGGGCCTTGGAGTTAGGATTCTATTTTTTTTTTTTTTGAGATGGAGTCTCGCTCTGTCACCCAGGCGGGAGTGCAGTGGCCGGATCTCAGCTCACTGCAAGCTCCTCCCCCCGGGTTCTAGCAATTCTTCTGCCTCAGCCTCCTGACTAGCTGGGATTACAGGCACACGCTGCCACACCCAGCTAACCTTCTTTTTAGTAGAGACAGGGTTTCACTCTGTTGCCCAGGCTGGCCTCGAACTCCTCAGGTAATCCACCTGCCTCGGCTTCCCAAAGTGTTAGGATTACAGGCGTGAGCCACTGTGCCTGGCCGAATAGTTTGTTTTTTTAATAAATAACTAATCCTTAGTTCAGGATAAGCATGATGGTTACTTGATACCATGAATAAAGGCTGATTGCTCAAAAACAGTGACAAGAAGACAAACAAGTGGTTGTTAGAAAAATTTATCCCTATTTCTTTTTTTTAAGTTTTAAATTTAAAAATGTTTTTAAAATTTTGAGACAGGGTCTTGTTGTGTCACCCAGGCTGGAGTTCAGTGGCATGCTCATGGCCCACTGCAGCCTCGATGACCTGGGCTCAAGTGTTCCTCCCACTTCAGCCTCCTGAGTAGCTGGGACTAAAGGCATGTGCCACCACGCCTGGCTAATTTTTGTATTTTTTTGTAGAGACAAGGTTTCCCGATGTTGGCCAGGCTGGTCTTGAACTCCTGGGCTCAAGTGATCCACCTGCCTCAACCTCCCAAAGTGCCGGGATTAGAAGTGCGCGCCACCATGCCTGGCCTGCCCATTTCTTAACTACTTCGTCACTTAACTATTTCCTGCTTCCTACATATATAAGTAGTGTTCTTGACTGTCTAGAATCCATACAGATGACAGATTTGTTATCCTGATCTAAAATTTGTCTTTATTAATTGCTTCAATTAAAACTGGTCAGTCAACACTAAAACCCAGATGTTTTGTAGTTAGAACAATTCATATAATCAAGCTATTAATTGATCTAGAGTACAGATTTTTGACTTCAGAAGAAGGGCTTCTTTGTGTCAAGGAATCTCATTGACATAAATTTATAGTATAAGATTAAAAGCCTTTTTAGATGCATTTATATTCACTTTTCCTCATTTGATCCATAGTTTGCAGGATTTATAGGATATCAATATTGTAGTTGCACACTAATATTTCTTTTTAAATTACCTTGGCAGTTTTTTCATTCCCATGAGTCTTTATTTTGGTAGAAAATATAGATTGGGCAGAATACTGAACATTTTGAAACCCGAGGTATGGCATTCATGAATAGATGATCTTCAGAATTTCACTATAGAATAACCATAAATAGTTACATTGTCATTTAGTCATCAAGAAAAGTTAAATTGCTTGTGTTTTTTGTCCTTAGGAAGATGCATAATAGCTGTAAAAAGTTATGTCAAGTTAAACAAATTTTATACTTATCCATTTTCCCTCTTATATTTTGAGAAACCTCATTCATTAGTAAAAATCCTGGGTAAATTAATATTTTAGGCAGTGATCTGGAGCTAAAAGTGCTTCAAACCTAAAGCCTAACTTTCCAAAGTATACATTACAGTGTTTTATCAGATATATCCCATTCTAAAGCCTAAGAATTTTAAATTAAACTGATTTTTTTTTTTAAAGCATAAGGTACTAAACAGAATAGTATGTATATGTACTTTTTTGTTTGTTTGTTTAGAGACAGAGTCTTGTCTCGTGCAGTGGCACGATCTTGGCTCTCTGTAACCTCTGCCTCCCAGGTTCAAGGAATTCTCCTGTCTCAGCTTCCCGAGTAGCTGGGACTACAGGCATGTGCCACCATGCCCGGCTAATTTTTGTATTTTTAGTAGATATGGGGTTTCACCATGTTGGCCAGGCTGGTTTTGAACTCCTGACCTCAGGTAATCTGCCTGCCTCGGCCTCCCAAAGTGCTAGGATTACAGGTGTGAGCCACCACGCCCGGCCTTTTGGCATGATCTTGGCTCACTGCAAGCTCCGCTTCCCAGGCTCAAGCTATTCTTGTGCCTCAGCCTCCTGAGTAGCTGGGATTACTGTCGTGTGCCACCACACCTGGCTAATTTTTGTACTTTTTAGTAGAGACAGGATTTCTCCATGTTGGTCAGGCTGTTCTTGAACTCTTGGCCTCAAGTCATCCACCCACCTCGGCTTCCCAAAGTGCTGGGATTACAGGCATGAGTCACTGTGTCTGGCCTCTTTACAAATAATCTTAAAATATACATTCAGTGTTTCACTTATTTGATTAAAGTTCAGAGTGCTTTCAAATTGCAAGGGTTTAGTGAAAATTGTGCATTTGTCCTTAAATGATTTTATTTTGTTTTCTTCAAGCTAATAAGCACAAGTGGGTACCACTCCACTTAGATGATGTAAGATCAGAGAGTCAAGAAAGACCTGGATCCCGGAACAGCTCAAGATGTCAACCTGAAGCAAATAAACCAACACATAACAATAGGAGAAATGATACACGAAGTAAGTTACCATTCTAAGACAAAAATGACTAAGGAAAGACTTAGTCTTAATGCTTGTTATTTTAGTAACCACATGTATAAACCATTTGAGAATAAGTTGAAGACATCATGTCCCTTTAACCCTAAATACCTTCAGAGTATATTTCATAAGAACAATATAACCGTAATGCAATTAACAACAATGAAAGTTAACATTAATACAATGTGATTGTCCACAGGCAGATTTTTCTCAATAAAGTCCTTTATAGTTGATCCCTCCCCTGCTCCAAGGATCCATTCTGGGATCACTCATTTAATTTTTTTTTTCTCTCTTTAGGCTCCATTAATCTGTAACAGTTCTTTTGCTTTTATGTTTCATGACATTGATTTTTTTGAAGATTGTAGGATAATTATATTGTAGATATCCTTTACTTTGGGTTTTCTGATGTTTCCTTGTGATTGGATTGGGGTTGTGAATTTTTGGCCAGGAGTACTGTGTAAAACAATAATATTTTCTTCTTAGTGAGTTGCATGGCAGTATGACCTTGGTTTGTTCCATTATTGAAGATATTAACTTTGATTACCCCTGTAACTTTATTTGGTTATTTGATTACAACGTTGATTAATATTAATTTTGATTGCTCCTGTAACTTTATTTGATTGTTAGTTTGATTACAACATTGGTTATTATTATTATTATTTATGTTTTTTGTTTGAGATGGAGTCTCATTCTGTTGCCCAGGCTGGAGTGCAGTGGCATGTGATCTGGGCTCACTGCAACCTCTGCCTCCCAGTTTCAAGCAATTCTTCTGTCTCAGCCTCCCAAGTAGCTGGGACTACAGGCTCATGCCACCACACTCGGCTAATTTTTTAATTTTAATTTTTAATTTTAATTTTTTTTTTTTGAGACGGAGTCTTGCTCTGTCGCCTGGGCTGGAGTGCAGTGGCCAGATCTCAGCTCACTGCACGCTCCGCCTCCTGGGTTTAAGCCATTCTCCTGCCTCAGCCTCCTGAGTGGCTGGGACTACAGGCGCCTGCCACCTCGCCCGGCTAGTTTTTTGTATTTTTTAATAGAAACGGGGTTTCACCGTGTTAGCCAGGATGGTCTTGATCTCCTGACCTCGTGATCCGCCTGTCTCGGCCTCCCAAAGTGCTGGGATTACAGGCTAGAGCCACTGCGCCCCGCCAATTTTTTTATTTTTAGTAGAGATGGGGTTTCACCGTATTGGTCAGGCTGGACTCTAACTCTTTTTTTTTTTTTTTTTTTTTGAGACGGAGTCTCGCTCTGTCGGCCGGGCTGGAGTGTAGTGGCGCGATCTCAGCTCACTGCAAGCTCCGCCGCCCGGGTTCCGGCCATTCTTCTGCCTCAGCCTCCCGAGTAGCTGGGACTACAGGCGCTCGCCACATCGCCTGGGTAGTTTTTCGTATTTTTTAGTAGAGACAGGGTTTCACCATGTTAGCCAGGATGATCTCGATCTCCTGACCTCGTGATCCACCCGTCTCGGCCTCCCAAAGTGCTGGGATTACAGGCTTGAGCCACCGCATCCGGCCTGGGCTCTAACTCTTGACCTCAAATGATCCACCCACCTCGACATCCCAAAGTGCTGGGATTATAGGCTTGAGCCACTGCAACCGACCACAACACTGATTATTAACTTTGATAACTTGGTTTAGGTAGTGTACTCTAGACTTTAAAAATTTTTTAATTTTCTTCAGTTTTTTGTTTAATTATAAAAATACTCTTTTCTCCCTTTGTAATTACTATGTAATTTGTGTAGAGAGGCTTTGAGACTGTGGAGATAATAATTTTCTCATTAGACTTTTCAAACAAGCTTTAGCTTCCTCTTTTTTTTTTTTTTTTTTTTTTTTTTAAATATGTGATGGGGTCTCATTCTGTTGCCCAGGCTGGAGTGCAGTGGGAGAGTCATAGCTCACTGCAGTCTCGAACTCTTGGGCTTCCCGAGTAGCTAGGATGACAGGTGCATGCCACTATGCCCGGCTAATTAAATAAAAAGTTTTCTTTAGAGACAGTCTTGCTGTGTTGCCCAGGCTGGTCTTGAACTCCTTGTCTCAAGCGATTCTCCTGCCTCGGCCTCCCGAAGTGTTGGGATTACAAAGTTAAGCCATTGCACTCAGCTTCTCCCTCTTTATTGCCAAATAATATTCTGTTGAATGCATATAGCCCTTCGTCTTTTTAATCTGTTGATGGATAAGTGGCTTGTTTATAGTTTTTGGACTTTGAATAATGCTGATGAATAGTTGTTTACCGGTCTTTGTGTGGAATGTATGTATTTCTCAAATGCCTGTGAGTGAATTGATTGGTCATATAGTAGCTGTGTATTTAACATTATAAGAAATGGCTACTTTGTAGCATTTTACATTTTCATCAGCAACTTTTTTTCTTTTTGCTATGTGTTAAGTCCCATGTCTAGTGGAATTCCCGTATTTTGGATTTGACTGATTGCTTTGTCATGGTATTCTTTTTTTCTTTTTTTCTTTTTTGAGACTGAGTCTTGCCCTGTCACCCAGGCTGGAGTGCAGTGGCGCCACCTTGGCTCACTGCAAGCTCCACATCACGCCGCAGTCTCCCGAGTAGCTGGGACTACAGGCGCTCGCCAGCACACCTGGCTAATTTTTTTGTATTTTTTAGTAGAGACGGAGTTTCACCATGTTAGCCAGGATGGTCTTGATCTTCTGACCTCATGATCCGCCCTCCTCGGCCTCCCAAAGCGCTGGGATTACAGCATGAGCCACCGTGCCGGTCGCTTTGTCATGGTTTTCTTTGGTATTTGCATGTTCCTTTTTTTTTGTTTGAGACAGAGTCTCACTCTGTCTCCCAGGCTAAGTGCAATGGCATGATCTCGGCTCACTGCAACCTTCACTTCCTAGGCTCAAGCAATTCTCCTGTCTCAGCCTCCTCAGTAGCTGGGACTGCAGGCATGCACAATCGTACCTGGCTAATTTTGTATTTTTTGTAGAGATGGGGTTTCCCCATGTTGCCCAGGCTGGTCTCAAACTCTTGGGCCCAAGTGATCTTCCAGCATCAGCCTCCCAAAGTGCTGGGATTAGAGGTGTGAGAGCCACTGTACCCGGCCTGCCTGTTCCTTTTAAAACTGGCAATAAGAAAGAGCTAGGTTGATTAGGTTCAGGCTTTTTTTTTTTTTGCTTGGAATACTACTGTGTGTATTTCACTTTCAGTTGTGTTAATATCGAGTTAGCTCAGGTGTTAGGCTGATTATTCCATTAAAAAGTATCCCATTAGTCTTTGTGTTTTGTTTTGTTTTTTTTTTTTTGAGACAAAGCCTCACTGTCGCCCAGGCTGGAGTGCAGTGGCGTGATCTTGGCTCACTGCCTCCCAAAGTGCTGGGATTACAGGTGTGAGCCACTGCACCCCGGCCCATTAGTTTTTACTGAATGGTTTTACTTTCATTAAATATACTGGCCAGATACTTTTTTTTTTTGAGACGGAGTCTCGCAGTATTGCCCAGGCTGGATTCTCCTGCGTCAGCCTCCCAAGTAGCTGGGATTATAGGTATGGACCACTGTGTCCGGCTACTTTTTGTAGTTTTAGTAGAGACAGGGTTTCACCATGTTGGGCCAGGCTGGTCACGAACTCCTGACCTCAGGTGATCTGCCTCCCTCGGCCTCCCAAAGTGCTGGGATTACAGGTGTGATCCAACACATCCAACCCAGATACATTTTTTCACGGGGTTTGCTCAGATTTTCAGAAAGCAGAGGATAGGAGGATATGTGGAAACAATAGGATGAGCATTTGTTTTTATAGTTTTCTGCTGTAATCTGGTAAGTCATGTCCTGTGAATGGATAAAAAGGCCTGAGGAAATTTTACAGACAATATAGCCATTCAAAAATTTTAAATATACCTGTGTGGAGGTAAATATATTTTGATTAAAAAAAATTTCCAATGTATTATGAAAAACTTTAAACATACAAAAAATTGAAAGAATTGTACAGTGAATACCTGTCTAGCCACCATCTAGATTAATAATTTCTCTGTATTTAATTCATTTGTTTGCTGAATCCCTTGAAAGTAACTTGGAGCTGTTGATGCTTTATCACTAATGTCCTAAGAAAATGCATCATCTAAGAAAATCACACTAGTTTCCTAGTACCATCTAAAATCTAGTCAACAATTAATTTTTCTCAATTGTCCACAAAATATGACTTCTAAATTATAAAACTTTAACTAAATGCAATGGTGCAAGCCTGTAGTCCCAGCTACTTGGGAAGCTGAGGTAGGAGGATTGCTTGAGCCTGGGAATTTGGGGCTGTAATGCACCATGATCATGCATGTGTAGGGGTGCATATATATATGTATGTATGTATAAAACGTGTCTATAGCAAAATGGACTTTTTTCCTACTGTTTTTCAAAATGTCATTTTAAGTTTTTATTCTAAAAGTAATGGATACTCCTAATTTCATTAATTTTTTTCTTATTAAATATTGAATATACGGCCGGGCGCGGTGGCTCAATCCTGTAATCCCAGCACTTTGGGAGGCCAAGACGGGTGGATCACGAGGTCAGGAGATCGAGATCATCCTGGCTAACACGGTGAAACCCCGTCTCTACTAAAAAATACAAAAAACTACCTGGGCGATGTGGCAAGCGCCTGTAGTCCCAGCTACTCGGGAGGCTGAGGCAGGAGAATGGCCGGATCCCGGGCGGCGGAGCTTGCAGCGGAGCTTGCAGTGAGCTGAGATCGCGCCACTACACTCCAGCCCGGGCGACAGAGCAAGACTCCGTCTCAAAAAAAAAAAAAAAAAAAAAAAAAAGAAAGAAAAATATTGAATATACAAGAAAATAGATATAAAGTTATACAGAACAACCATATAATGAGCTGACTATGGTGGCACTCACCTGTAGTCCCAGCTACTTGGTAGGCTGAGGTAAGGAGGATTGCTTGAGAGCCCAAGAGTTTGAGGCTGCAGTGAGCTATGATCATGCCACTGCAGTCTGGGTGACAGAGTGAGACCCCATCTGTAAAATCAATAATAATAATGATGAGGATGGTGATGATGATGAACAGTGGAAACTCACCCTGTTTAAGAAATATATGTTACTATTACTTTTAAACTTCCCGTTGTGCACTCTGCAATTTCATCCCATTGTTTCGGAAAAAATGAGCTTAAGTGCATTGGTTTCTTGCATGTTTTGAAATCGCCGTGCAATGTGACTTTATCAACATTCTTTGGCAGGAATTTTTTTTTTTTTTAATCCAGCCTACTTTTCTTTAGATTAATGCATGTTGGTTGTATTACTGTAAGTCTTCTTTTCTCTTCCTGCTGAAAGGCTGTTTCACTATTTGATAAAATCTGTACTAATGGTGGTGGGTATTTGGATTGTTTCTTGTTTTTTTGATATTAAAGTGCTACCGTGAACATTTTAATATGCATGTTTTCCAGCACTCAAGTACAAGAGGCTCTCTAGGGTAATTTTTTCAGACTGCAGACTATAGTCTGTGAGTGGGTTATGAAATCAGTATATTGGTTCATGATAAGGTTTTTAAAAACCTAGAGTGCTTCACATAGTAAATTTTAAAATGATATGTGTTTAAATTATAAATTTTTTTGTAAGTGTACTTGTGTGTGAAATACATAAGGCTTACTTACAGATTAAGGCAGAAATGTTTGAAAAAGTGGCTGGGCACGGTAGTGCACGCCTATAATCCCAACACTTTGGGAGGGGGAGGTGGCTTGAAAAGACTGTTTTAGGTCTAAGCATTGAGGATGGAACTATGGAATCTAGGGTAATGTTCTCAGTGAGGGTGATTTTTTTTTCCCCATAGAGTCATTTGACATTGGAGATATTTGTTACGGGTTGTCACAACTGAGGGAGTGAGTGGGTGCTACTGGCATCTAGTAGGTGGTGGTCATGGATAATGCCAAACATCCTGTAGTCCACAGAACAGGCCCCCACACCAAAGTCTAAAGTGCTAAGGTTGTAAAACCTTTTCTCTAGGATTTGCATATCTTCACATTAATTAGATTATTCCAAGTTGATTTTCAAAGTAGATATACCTGTTTTCAACCTTATTAGCAATATACGAATGTTCTACCTGTTTTTTTGAGACAGAGTCTCACTCTGTTACCTAGGCTAGAGTGCAGCGGCGAGATCTCGGCTCACTGTAACCTCTGCCTCCCAGGTTCAAGTGATTCTCCTGCCTCAGCCTCCCAAGTAGCTGGGATTACAGGCGCCACCACCATGCCTGGCTAATTTTTGTATTTTTAGTAGAGATGGGGTTTCGCCATGTTGGCAAGGCTGGTCTCAAACTCCTGACCTGAAGTGATTGGCCCCCCTCAGCCTCCCAAAGTACTGAGATTACAGGTGTGAGCCACCATACCTGGCTAATGTTAAACCTTTTTAAACTTTGTCCATGTTTCTTTTTTTTTTTTTTTTGAGACAGAGTCTCACGCTGTTGCCCAGGCTGGAGTGCAGTGGCGCGATCTCGGCTCACTGCAAGCTCCGCCTCCCGGGTTCCCGCCATTCTCCTGCCTCAGCCTCCTGAGTAGCTGGGACTACAGGCGCCCGCCACCGCGCCCGGCTAATTTTTTGTATTTTTAGTAGAGACGGGGTTTCACTGTGGTCTCGATCTCCTGACCTTGTGATCCGCCCGCCTCGGCCTCCCAAAGTGCTGGGATTACAGGCTTGAGCCACCGCGCCCGGCCCCATGTTTCATATTAGAGACATTAAAATATTTGTTGTACTGGGGTAAAGAACCTTTCATTGTCTTAATTAGCATTTCTTATAGTCAGTAAGGCTGAGCACTGTTTTCTTTTTTCTTTTTTTTTTATTCTAAGATGGAGTCTTGTTCCGTTGCCCAGGCTGGAGTGCAGTGGCAGGGTGTTGGCTCACTGCAACCTCCGCCTCCCAGGTTCAAACAGTTTTTCTGCCTCAGCCTACCAAGGGATTACTGGCACTCCACCACCACGCCCGGCTAATTTTTTATATTTTTGGTAGAGACAGGATTTTGCCATGTTTCCCAAGCTGGTCTTGAACTCCTGAGTTCAAGCAGTTTGCCCGTCTCAGCCTACCAAAGTGCTGGTATTACAAGCATGAGCCACCACACCGGGCCTCTTTTTATGATTTCTTTTTTTTTTTTTTTTTTTTTGAGAGGGAATCTCGCTCTGTAGCCCAGGCTGGAGTGCAGTGGTACAATCTTGGCTCACTGCAACCCCTGCCTCCCCAGTTCAAGTGATTCTCCTCCCTCAGCCTCTGGAGTAGCTGGGTTTACAGGTGTGTGCTACGGCGCCCGGCTAATTTTTGTATTTTTAGTAGAGGTGGTATTTCACTGTGTCGGCCAGGCTGGTCTCCAGCTCCTGACCTCAGTTGATCCGCCCACCTCGGCCTCCCAGAGTACTGGGATTACCGGCCTGAGCCGCTGTGCCCGGACTTGTATGATTATTGACTCATTGGTAGGCAGCGTTTTCAGTATTTATTGTCCACTTGCATTTTTTTGCCCTGCTTGTATTTTAGATATTTTCCCCATTGAGTGGTTGTGTGTGTGTGTGTGTGTGTGTGTTGCATGAGAGAGAGTGGTATGGTTCTTACATGTACTCTAGATAGAATTTCTATATTTCGCTTCAGATATCTTTTCTCAATTTGTTTTGTGTTTTCATTTCCTTTTTACTTTATAAGGAATGTCATTTACTTAAATAGAACCATCCTTAAATATTTTGTGAGAAGTGTTTTTTAGGAGTTTTATATAGTACAAATTAGTAGTCTTGAAATTTCTTGAATCTTTATCAGCACAATCTTAATAAAATTATCTCTTTATCTTTCTAATATGTGATTTTACTTGTTAGAATGTATTCTTCACGGCCAGGCGCGGTGGCTCAAGCCTGTAATCCCAGCACTTTGGGAGGCCGAGATGGGTGGATCACGAGGTCAGGAGATCGAGACCATCCTGGCTAACCCAGTGAAACCCCATCTCTACTAAAGAATGCAAAAAAAATTAGCCGGGCGAGGTGGCGGGCGCCTGTAGTCCCAGCTACTCGGGAGGCTGAGGCAGGAGAATGGCGTAAACCCGGGAGGCGGAGCTTGCAGTGAGCTGAGATCAGCCACTGCACTCCAGCCTGGGCGACAGAGCGAGACTCCGTCTCAAAAAAAAAAAAAAAAAAAAAAAAGAATGTATTCTTCATATGCCAATACTTTTTAGGCTCTGTTTTATGCTAGAGATATTTTTGATAAATTCTTGTTGGATCTCTTCAGTTTGTATCCATCTGAAAAATGCCTGGCTACTGTTAATTAGTGACAAAGTGGAAGAAGGTGGCTACTATGTTTTCATAAAGACAATCGTGTTATTTTACTTGGCAAATCGAAGTATATAAAAATATTTTTATTTTTAAAAGGTTGGAGGCGAGATAGAGAAAAAAGAGATGATCAAGATGAAGTTTCCAGTGTGAGAAGTGAGGGTGGTAATATCCGAGGTTCCTTTAGAGGTCGAGGAAGAGGCCGAGGACGGGGAAGAGGACGAGGCAGAGGAAATCCTCGATGTATGACATAATTTTTGTTTTGTTAAATTAGATAAACTTTGAAAAAAATAGAGCAACTATCCTCTATTATGTTTTAACTAATTTTCTTTGTTTGGTAATAGATGATTTTATGTTTGTTAACCTTTGAAGTTCTTCACTTTATCCATAGTAACTATTTTTTTTCTAATATGTGATTACCTTTCTTTTTCTTTATTCACATCAAGTGAACTTTGATTATTCATATGGTTATCAAGAACATGGTGAAAGGACTGATCAACCATTTCAAACAGAACTTAATACCAGTATGATGTATTACTATGATGATGGTACAGGTGTACAGGTGTATCCTGTGGAAGAAGCATTGCTTAAAGAGTATATTAAGCGTCAAATGTAAGTGGATGTTTGATGTAAGCAGATGGGATAGCAAAATCTGTGGCAATATCAAACTTTAATGTTACTGATAATGAATATGTTATAACTTTTTTTTTTTTTTTTTTTGAAACAGAGTCTCTCTCTGTTGCCCAGGCTGGAGTGTAGTGGTATGATCTTGGCTCAATGCAGCCTCTGCTTCCCGGGTTCAAGTGATTATTGTTCCTCAGCCTCCTGGGTAGTTGGGATTACAGGCACATGCCACCACACCTGGCTAATTTTTGTGGTTTTGGTAGAGAACGGGTTTCGCCATGTTGGCCAGGCTGGTATTGAACTCCCGGCCTCAGCTGATCTGCCCACCTTGGCTGGGATTATAGGTGTGAGCCACCATGCCTGGCCTGTTATAACATTCTTAAAGCTACTTATTAGTAAAGGTTGGAAAATGTTAACAATTATTTTGATTATATATTTTTAGGGAATATGATTAAAATAGGTATTTGAAAAATTTTGTATTTGGTTTATGTTGTTTATATGTCTCCTGGCTTCTATACTATTTAGATATTTTTCTCCTTAAAGGAGATTAGGTAAAATGTTATTGCATAATATGAATAAATATAAGACTGTAAAGCTTCTCTATATATACTTGAAATTGAACAAGTAAAATTTGGCTTATTATTTGCCAGTAGGTATTTATATTAGAATTTGCAAATGAATGTAAATAACAAAGAATGGTAGTATCTTTTAATTTTTTTCTTAGCAATTGACTTCTGAATTCTAAATTTTTTTTTTATCTTCTGAGTTTTTCTTTGTGACATGTAATTAAATGGGGACTACCTTATATGTTAGTTCAGACTTCTTACTCTAGTTCTCATAGTAGTTGCTTTTTGGGTACTGAATGTGAAGTCAGGAGAATATCAGCTCTATTTTCTGAAAGGAAAAACCAACCCTATGCATATTAGTATTGTATAGGATATTTTGCTTATTTATAGGCAAGAGAAAAATGTTGCCAAGCAGTTTGCACAACCAATTTGTTAAAACTTGAAATTTTTCTCTCCTTACAAGGTGAAGGAAAAGGGCTATTTTTGAAAGGGCATAAGCATTTTAGAATCATCTATTTTTCCAAAATAAAATAGACTCTACTCTGTTACTAGAAAATTTCTTTATCGTCATCAGCCAGGCACCTTCCTGGGTTGCCTTCATGGTGGATCCAATTTGCTTACAGTGTGGAGCAACTTGTTTATTTTGTTCTTGCTTCTTTTGTTACAGTTGATGCAAACACTGAAGAAAAGGGCCTTTTTATGGGCAGAAAGTACTTGACATGTGGCTGTCAACTTCATACCACTATTACTGTCTTTTTTGTAACTTTTGCTGCCAAGCCCCTTCTGAGACCTGACAGTGGACATGCAACTCCACGTCAGGATAATCGGCCTCCAGTGCTCATACAAGTGAGGGAGGAGCAGAGCTACTTCAGTGTTGACAAAATTTCTGATCATGCAGTGTAGAATCCAGAACCTCTAAGGTAGGACTTGATGATGTCCCTAGGACACTGAGCAAAATGTCAGACATGGCATTGGTCATGCCTCTTTTTTTGGTTGATCTAGCAGTAGGGATTTTGGCAAATGTTAGTAGAGCACTAGGTTTAGTGTGGCTTGTTATTATTACCATTATTTGATTAGTGGAGATCTGGCTTTGAAGGAGTCATGCTTTTTACCTTGTATTATTTGGTTTCTAATATATAGATAGGCTGATTGATTAAGATTTTGATTTTCTTTTTGAGAAGTCACCAAAAGTTTTCCTGACACCTGTGGAAAAATGATGCAAAATGAATTGTAAAGTATGAGGCCTAAAAGTATTCAAAATGGTTGAAGGTCTTTTTTTTAAACTTTTTTTTTTGAGACGAAGTTTTGCTCTTATTGTGCAGGCTGGAGTGCAATGGCACGATCTCGGCTCACTGCAACGTCCGCCTCCCGGGTTCAAGTGATTCTCCTGCCTCAGCCTCCCGAGTAGCTGTGATTACAGGCATATGCCACCACGCCCAGCTAATTTTTGTATTTTTAGTAGAGACGGGGTTTCATCTTTCTGGTCAGGCTGGTCTCGAACTCCTGACCTTGTGATCTGCCCTCCTCGGCCTCCCAAAGTGCTGGGATTACAGGCGTGAGCCACCATGCCTGGCCTACTTGTTTTTAACATTTTGAGTGAAAATTTATATTAATTGTTTGTGATATCAGCATTAAAATGTAAAGATCTTGATTATTTCTGGCTGTGATAATCTCTTTTGGCACTGAGAGATGACAGATTTGTTCCTTTTTTCTTTTTTCTTTTTTTTTTTTTTTTTGAGGCATTGTCTCACTCTGTCACCCAGGATGGAGTACAGCAGTGCAATCTCAGCTCACCTCAACCTCCGCCTCCTGGGTTCAAGCAATTCTCCTACCTTAGCCTCTCGAATAGCTGGGATTACGGGCGCGTGACACTGTGCCCAGCTAATTTTTGTATTTTTATTATAGACAGGGTTTTGCCATGTTCCCCCGGCTGGTCTCGGATGCCCGAGCTCAAAGTGATCCACCCATCTCAGCCTCCCAAAGTTCTGGGATTATAGGCGTGAGCCACCATGCCTGGCCGGGACAGTTTATTATTGATTTAGGGAAGTTCACATCTCACAGCTAAGACCATTTGTAACTTGTGACTAAATCAAATGTCTTAATGTCTGAAATTTTCGAATTTTTTTTTTTCTTTTGAGATGGAGTTTTGCTGTTGTCAACCAGGCTGGAATGCAATGGTGCAATCTCGGCTCACTGCAACCTCCGCCTCCAAGGTCCAAGCGATTCTCCTGCCTCAGCCTCCCAAGTAGCTGGGATTACAGGCATGCAACACCATGCCCGACTAATTTTGTATGTTTAGTAAAGTTGGGGTTTCACCATGTTGGTCAGGCTGGTCTCGGATTCTTGACCTCAGGTGATCCGTCTGCCATGGCCTCCCAAAATGTAGAAATGACAGGCATGAGCCACTGCGCCCTGCCTGAAATTTTAGAATTTTAACACATGTATTATGTATCTACCACATGCCAGACATTATGAATAAGGCTTTTGAGGCGTAACAACCATCAGAATATTCATTTCTTTAAGACTTAGATTTTTTCCTTCAGTGTTTAAAAAGAGTAAATGAGGCCAGGACGAGGTGGCTCACTCCTGTAATCCCAGCACTTTGGGAGGTCAAGACAAGTGGATCATCTGAGGTCAGGAGTTCGAGACCAGGCTAGCCAACATAGTGAAACCCTGTCTCTACTAAGAATACAAAAATTAGCCGGGCAAGGTGGCACACGCCTGTAGTCCCAGCTACTCAGGAGAGTGAGGCAGGATAATTGCTTGAACCTGTGAGGTGGAGGCTGCAGTGAGTCGAGATCATGCCATTGCACTCCAGCCTGGGCAATAAGAGTGAAACTCCATCTCAAAAAAAAGAGTAAATGATTTACTAGTGTTACTGAGATGTCAGTAGTATTTCAGTAGTCTTTGAGAGAGTTTTGCACTCTGACAATTGGATAAATGTCAAACTATTAAAGGAAAATTTGGATATTTACATTCTTAAAATAAGTTGATTTATTTTCTTCCCCTTGTGTAAAAGATAGCTGAAAACCAGTTTTCAGTTATGATGCCTTTTTTTCAAAGATAGAATTTGGTCCGTATACTTCAAGAGCATCTTTAGTCACTGAGTTTTATACCCCAAAATGTGAGCTGGTTTGTTTTCCCATAACTTGTACACCATGTTTGAAAACTTTCTCTGTGATTTGGAAATAGTGTGGGATTATTAAACTGTAGGCCCCATCATCATTGATGTTCATCCATTTATACTTCTTTCAGAAAGGTTAAGTGGGTTTGTGTTTTTCTTTCTCTTTTTTTTGAGATGGAGTCTCACTCTGTTGCCCAGGCTGGAGTGCAGTGGCCGGATCTCGGCTCACTGCAAGCTCTGCCTCCCTGGTTTATGCCATTCTCCTGCCTCAGCCTCCCGAGTAGCTGGGACTACAGGTGCCCGCCACCTTGCCCGGCTAGTTTTTTTGTATTTTTTAGTAGAGACGGGGTTTCACTGTGTTAGCTAGGATGGTCTCTCGATCTCCTGACCTCGTGATCCGCCCGTCTCGGCCTCCCAAAGTGCTGGGATTACAGGCTTGAGCCACCACGCCCCGCCGGTTTGTGTTTTTCAAGAGAATATAAGACATCTAATCATTTTCTATATTTTTGCCTCCATGTGCCTCATGGTGTCAAGGATATTCCTTCTTTAGCTGTATTCTGTGATAACTTAATGTCTTTTCTGTTTTTTTTTTGTTTTTTGAGATGGAGTCTGGCTCTGTTGCCCAGGCTAGAGTGCAGTGGTGTAATCTCGGCTCACTGCAAGCTCTGCCTCCCAGGTTCATGCCATTCTTCTGCCTCAGCCTCCCGAGTAGCTGGGACTACAGGCTCCCACCACCACGCCTGGCTAGTGTTTTGTATTTTTAGTAGAGACGGAGTTTCACTGTGTCAGCCAAGGATGGTCTTGATCTCCTGACCTTGTGATCCGCCCGCCTCAGCCTCCCAAAGTGCTGGGATTATAGGCGTGAGCCACCACTGCCAGCTAATGTCTTTTATTATTATTTTTAGACAGTCTTGCTCTGTCGCCCGGGCTGGAGTATAGTGGCACGGTCCCTGTTCACTGCAACCTCTGCCTCCCGGGTGCAGTCAGTTCTCCTGCCTCAGCCTCCCGAGTAGCTGGGATTACAGGCACCTGCCACCATGGCCAGCTAGTTTTTGTATTTTAGTAGAGATGGGGTTTCCCCATATTGGTTAGGCTGGTCTTAAACTCCTGACCTCAAGCGATCCACCTGCCTTGGCCTCTGAAGGTGCTGGGATTACAGGCATGAGCCACCTCACTGGGCCACCCTTAATATCTTATAGTCCGTCTATCAAAGAAAGAAGCATGGAGGACTTGAATCATTCAAAATATATATGTGCACATATGCCTGTGTGTTCACTAAGTTTTTTTTTTTTTGAGACGGAGTTTTGCTCTTGTTGCCCAGGCTTGAGTGCAATGGCGTGATCTTGGCTCACTGCAACATTTGCCTCCCGGGTTCAAGGGATTCTCCCGCCTCAGCCTCCTGAGTAGCTGGGATTACAGGCATGTACTACCACACCCGGCTAATTTTGTATTTTTAGTGGAGACAGGTTTTCTCCATGTTGGTCAGGCTGGTCTTGAACTCCCGACCTCAGGTGATCTGCCCGTCTTAGCCTCCCCAAGTGCTGGGATTACAGTCATGAGCTACCCCGCCTGGCCATGTTCACTAAGTTTTTAACTAAGCGTTGTGCTGGTTACTAGGCTTCAGAAGTGTTAAACATGTCAGTACTTTGTCAATTTAGAAAACAAAACGAACTACTTTTCTGTATGCGAATTTGACAAAGGATACTTCCAGTATACCATTCTTCTCAGTGACTGGGAAAAAATTGGTAGGCATTATGCTAACATGTGATTAGCTTTGTTATCTAATACTTAAATGAAGCAAGTAGAAGTGGCTTTGTAAAGATTTTCATCTAATTAACTCATTAAAATCAATTATTGAACTATCTTAAAGTAAAATGAGCAGCTTAATTCTTTATATTTAGTGAAGCTGATCTAAATAGAAGTTATTAATTTTTTGGAAAATCAGTATTTTAAGTATAAGAGAAATTAATTCAGTAGGGTTTTTTGCTATCTTATATGTTTACCCTATCTATGTTGTATTAGACCTATACATATTGTTAGCCAAATTACAATACTTTCATGTTAATGATTGGTTTTCACAGTTAGTGTGCGAGCAATAGAAATATTTATTTTCTACTGAATAAATGGATGAAATTATAATTTCTCTTTTCAGTGAATATTACTTCAGTGTAGAAAATTTGGAACGAGACTTCTTTCTTCGGGGAAAGATGGATGAACAAGGTTTCTTGCCTATTTCCCTGATTGCTGGTTTTCAGCGTGTTCAGGCTCTCACTACAAACCTTAATCTCATCTTGGAGGTAATTGCTCATTTGAAGAACAGTTTGTACTTTCCACTCAAATTTCCTTTGTACCTAAAACTTCTCTAAAAAACAGAGTATTAAAAACAGACAATCTGTAGTTGCTTGAGGCTCAGACAGCGTTCCATGACGTTTTTCTGTTTTGTAAAACCTTCATAAATGTCTAACCTTGGAAACCCCTGAAAGTATTGCTAATGTTGTTACTACATATTTTCTCCTTCCCCTTCCCCTCAATCAGTCAACCTATTTTAAACCTGATCCTTCAAACTTGAACCCTTTTGAACATTCTTGGTCCTTAAAACTTCTTCAGGGCTGGGCATGGTGGCTCACGCCTGGGCGATAGAGTGCAACAACACAATCAAACAAAAATTTCTTTAGGTTACTGTAAAAAAGCATGTGTTCCCCTATATATTTTTATATATAAATATATAATATCTATATATAAAAGTATATAATATCTATATATAAATATATAATATCTATTTATATATAAATATATATCTATTTATTATAAATATATAATATATATTTATTATAGTATATAAATATATATATTTATTATGGTATATAAATATATAATATATTATTATGTATATAAATATATAATATATATTTATTATTATGTATATAAATATATGATATATATATTTATTATGTACATATATTATATATATTTATTATGTATATAAATATATAATATATATTTATTATTATGTATATAAATATATAATATATATTTATTATTATGTATATAAATATATAATATATATTTTTTTTTCAGACAGTCTCACTCTGTTGCGCAGGCTGGCGTGCAGTGGCACGATCTCGGCTCACCACAACCTCCACCTCCCGGGTTCAAGCGATTTTGCTGCCTCAGCCTCCTGAGTAGCTGGGACTACAGGCACGCACCATCATGCCTGGCTACTTTTTGTATTTTAGACTTGGCGTCACTATCTTGGCCAGGCTGGTCTCAAACTCCTGACCTCATGATCCACCCACCTCCGTCTCCCAAAATACTGGGATTGCAGGTGTGAGCCATCATGCCCAGCCGTTCCCACTTATTGAAAGGCTAATTTAAAATAGTCCTTCTGGCTGGGCATGGTGGCTCATGCCTGTAATCCCAGCACTTTGGGGAAAAAAAAAAAATCTCTCATCTGGCCTGTTTCTAGAAATGCTTTCAACATCTTTTTTTTTTTTTTTTTTTTTGAGACGGAGTCTTGCTCTGTTGCCCAGACTGGAGTGCAGTGGCCGGATCTCAGCTCACTGCAAGCTCCGCCTCCTGGGTTTACGCCATTCTCCTGCCTCAGCCTCCCGAGTAGCTGGGACTACAGGCGCCTGCCACCTCGCCCGGCTAGTTTTTTGTATTTTTTAGTAGAGACGGGGTTTCACCGTGTTAGCCAAGATGGTCTCGATCTCCTGACCTTGTGATCCGCCTGTCTTGGCCTCCCAAAGTGCTGGGATTACAGACTTGAGCAACCGCGCCCGGCCCTTTTTTTTTTTTCTAACCAGTTTCTTTCCCTACACACAGCCCTTGGTAACCACAATCACTAATCTGTTTTTTTTTTTTTTTAAGACAGAGTCCTATTCTGTTGCCCAATATGGAATGCAGTGGCACAATCTTGGGTTCAAGTGATTTTCCTGCCTCAGCCTTCCAAGTAGCTGAGATAACTGGAGTGTGCCACCATACCCAGCTAATTTTTGTATTTTTAGTAGAGACAGGGTTTCCCCATGTTGGCCAGGCTGGTCTTGAACTTCTGACCTCAGGTGATCCACCTGCCTTGGCTTCCCAAAGTGTTGGAGTTATAGATGTGAGCCACCACGCCTGGCCACTAGTCTACTTTTTATCCCTATAGTTCTATAGTTTTGCATTTTCCAGACTATCATAAAATTTTAAAAGTTGTAGCCTTTTGTTTCTGATTTTTCACTTAGTATAGTGCTTTTGAGATTCACCTATGTTGCATGTAGCACTAGTTTGTTCTTTCATATTACTGACTAGTATTCCATGGTGTGGATATACCACAGTTCATCCATTCACATGTTGGTGGACATTCAGATTGTTTATGGTTTTGGAGAGTATGAGTAAAGCATGAAGATCTTTATAGGGATATATATATATATATATTTTTCTGTTGGATAAATAGTATTGTGATTGCTGGAAAGTATAGCAAGTATATGCTTATCTTTATAAGAAAATGCCAACTTATTGTTTAAAGTGACTTTACCATTTTGTATTCCCACCATTATGTGTGGGACTTGTTCCTCAGTCTTATCATGGCTTATATTGTCAGTTTTTTGAATAATAGATATGTAGTGGTTTCTCATCGTGGGCTTTTTTTTTTTTGGACAAAGTTTCAGTTTTGCTCTTGTTGCCCAGGCTGGAGTGGAGTGCAATGCCATGATCTTGGCTCACTGCAACCTCCGCCTCCTGGGTTCAAGCAGTTCTCCTGCCTCAGCCTCCCAAGTATCTGGGATTATAGGCACCTGCCACCACGCTGAGCTAATTTTTTATATTTTTAATAGAGATGAGGTTTCACCATGTTGGCCAGGTTGGTCTCAAACTCCTGACCTTCAGGCGACCCATCTGCCTTGGCCTCCCAAAGTGTGCTGGGATTACAGGTGTGAGCTACCGTACCTGGCCTCTCATTGTGTTTTTTTGTTTTTTGAGACAGTCTCTCTCTGTTGCCCAGGCTGGAGTTCTGTGGTGTGATCTTGGCTCACTGCAACCTCTGCCTCCTGGGTTCAAGTGATCCTTCTGCCTCAGCCTCCCAAGCAGCTGGGACTACAGGCACGCACCACCACGCCCATCTGACTTTTGTGTTTTTAGTAGGGATGAGGGTTTCACCATGTTGGCCAGGATGGTCTTGATCTCTTGACCTTGTGATCTGCCTGCCTTAGCCTCCCAAAGTGTTGGGATTACAGGCGTGAGCCACTGTGCCCGGACTCATTGTGGTTTTAATTTGCATTTCCCTAGTGATTAAAGCTGTCAGCATTCTTTCATGTGCTTTTTTATCTGCATACCTTATTAGTGGAAATGTCTGTTCAGATTTTTTGTTCATTATTATTGAAGTGTTTTTTAAAAGATAATTGTATGAGTTCTTTATTCTGGATACAAGTCCATTATATGTATTTTGCAAATTTTTTTTCCTAGTTTTTGTCTTTTCATTTTCTTTTCTTTTTTTTCGTTTTTGAGACAGAGTCTTGCTCTGTCACCCAGGCTGGAGTGTAATGGTGTGATCTTGGCTCACTGCAACCACCGTTTCCCGGGCTCAAGCGAGTCTCCTGCTTCAGCCTCCTGAGTAGCTGAGATTACAGGCACCTGCCACCATGCCCGGCTAATTTTTGTATTTTTTAATAGAGACAGGGTTTCACCATGTTGGCCAGGCTGGTCTCGAACTCCTGACCTCAGGTGATCCACCTGCCTTGACCTCCCAAAGTGCTGGGATTACAGGAATGAGCCACTGTGCCCACCCTCATTTCTTAACAGGCTTCTTTGAATAGCAAGTTTTTGAACACATTTGTGCTTCCTATTTTAAAAATCAACTATGGGGCTGGGCGTGGTGGCTCACACCTGTAATCCCAGCACTTTTGGAGGCCAAGACGGGTGGACCACTTGAGGTCAGGAGTTTGACACCAGCTTGGTCAACATGGTCAAACTCTGTCTCTACTAAAATACAAAAATTAGCCAGATGGGGTGACGTGCCTGTAATCCCAGCTATTCGGGAGGCTGAGACAGGAGAATTGATTTTACTATAGTAAAATCCATGTTTTAAAAACAACATAAAATAATGATTTGTTGGTGTATAATTAATGGTTCTTGGTTTCATGAAAATAATTACTGTCAGCAATGTCATTATTGCATTTGTTTATAGATAGGTATGTAAGGTTTCTATATATTGTAATTAACAGAGAAAATTAGTTTTTTTTTTGCAAAATTTGTTCTTAGAGCAAATATTATGATTCATAGTAGAATGAGTTTGTTTATTTATTTATTTATTTTCATTTTTTAGTAGAGATGGAGTTTCACCATGTTGGCCAGGCTGGTCTCCAACTCCTGGCCTTAAGTGATCTTCCTGTTTCAGCTTCCCAAAGTGCTGAGATTACAGGCGTGAGCTACTGTCCCCGGCATTAGAATAAGTTTATTAACTGCTGCCATTGTGCTATAGCAAAGGTCCAACTCAGCTGCCATTTTTTATGAAGTTGTTGCCATTTTTTCCCTGTCTACTTCTGTATGAATATAGTTGTAATTTTATTATTGTATGCCTTTTTGGTCTGTTTGTAGTCCCATTAAATCCTCAAGCACAATTTTAAGATCATTGACGTTTTGTTTTTACAACCTACAACAGTTAGGAAGGATTTTTAAAAGGAAACTTTTGAGCTGCTGTTATGTTAGCACTGATACAGTAGCTAATGATACAGTAAAAAATACTACTATTGAAAAGCAGAAACATGTAAACATAGCAATTTAGAAGAACATAAGCCTGCATTCATTTAACATTCATTATGCACCTACCATTTGTAATAGTAGAAAAGGTGTTCTTTTTCTGTTAAGAAACTGAGGCTTCATTATGCATTGCAGTGTAAAGATACTAAGATCATGGACCTATGAATATGTCCCTTTTAGTTCTGTGACTATGGTCAGTGTCCTGAGACAATAATATATACTTCCTAGGGTTGTTGTGAGGATGAATTGTATTAATGAAAGTATCTGCCAAAGGTAGTAAGCTCTAAATAAGTAAACATTTGCTATTATTGTTAGTCTTAAATGATGTCTTTCTGTTGGTAACTCCTTTATCTTCATGCATTTTATTTCTACCGTCTTCTTCCTGTATGTATTTGAATATGCTGAAGTTTTTCCTTTCTTGAAAAAAACTCGAGAGAAGCAAAATACTTTAGCTGGTACCTGTATCTGCCCTGGTTAAATATGCATATGCAAACCAAACTGGTTGAATCTGATTCTTCTCCACTCATTTATTTTTTAGCTTACTGCATTCTTGATGTCTTCCCCGTAATTGAAAGCTTTTTGTGTCTTCCATTTATTAGAGCAAATTGATCCTGGTTCTATAGCTTACCAGTTGTATAACTAAGTAATTGACATAACATCTTCATGCTTCAATTTTCTTGTTAAAATATAGCAAATAATACTTAAGCTGTAATAGAGTATGAGGATTGAGAGGAATAATTAATATCAGCCTCAGAACTGTACCTGCTACTTTCATCTCAAACCTTGTTTTCTAAATTGTCTGAACTTGTGGTTCCTCAGAACTTGTGCTCTTTTCTTTTTATCTCCAGGTCTTTGCACATTCAAGTCTTCCTTTTACTACCAGGCAGTGAGAATGCAACATCTATGTATTCCAGCATTGGTAGTTATTCATAATAGTAGGTGTGTATCATTAAGAAAAGGACCAAAATTAATAGCTAAGTCAGATAAAACCTCAGATACTGGAAAATATTGATGTACCCAGTAACTCATTGTTTAGGAGTTCAGGATTACCAAGGCTTGGTTTTTAATAAAAATATGTGTAACTCTGTTTCTTCTCGTCTTTACCTTAATTTTGTGCATGGTGTAGTTTCTATATGATCCTTTTAAGGCCTGAGTGATGAATGTTTCACTTTCTGTGTTCTTCACTTCCCTTTTAAATTTATTATTTTTAAATAGGAAATAAATTACACAAAATTCAAAACTCAGAAGGTTATATGGTTATCTTCCAGTGATTGTCCAAGGAAAAAAAAGGTATATGGTAAAACATTTTTTCCCCATTTTTCACCAACAATGAATGAGTTACCTGCCTTGGTAGTGGTCAGTGTTACTTCTTTCTTGTGTCTTCCTCCTGAGATAGTTGGTTTATATAAGAGAATACTATGGTACCTTACTATATACAATGTTTGTTATGCCCCTTCCTCTTTTTTTTTATTTTTTGAGACAGAGTCTCACTCTGTCACCCAGGTTGGAGTGCAGTGGCACGATCTTGGCTCACTACAACCTCTGCCTCCCGGGTTCAAGCAGTTCTTCTGCCTCAGCCTCCTGAGAACCTGGGATTACAAGTTCCTGCCACCATGCTCAGCTAATTTTTGCATTTTAGTAGAGACGGGTTTTTGCCATGTTTTCCAGGCTGGTCTGGAACTCCTGACCTCAAGTGATCTGCCTGCCTCAGCCTCTCAAAGTGCTGGGATTATAGGTGTGAGCCACCGTGCCCGGCCTCCTCTTTTTTATTTTTTATAAAAAGCATGTGTTGGAAGAGGCTTTAGTAGCTGTACATAAAGAACTTTGAGCTTTTTCATCCCACAAGTTTTTCTTTAAATATTTTATTTTAAATTGAGGCCTAATTTATACATTATTATTAATTTATTTATTTTTTTCGAGACGGAGTCTCGCTCTGATGACTGGGTTGTAGTGCAGTCGGGTGATCTTGGCTCACTGCAACTTCTGCCTGCTGGGTTCAGGTGATTCTCCTGCCTCAGCCTCCCGAGTAGCTGAGATTATAGGCATTCGCCACCACACCTGGCTAATTTTTGTATTTTTAGTACATACGGGGTTTCACCATATTGGTCAGGCTAGTTTCGAACTCCTGACCTCATGATCCGCCTGCATCAGCCTCCCGAAGTGCTGGGATTACAGGCGTGAGCCACCGTGCCTGGCCTTTATACATTACATATTGTAACTCATAAGATTAGAGATGATATTTTTTCCTATGTATACGGTCAGGTAACTGCCATCCAGATTAAGATATAGAACATTTTCAAGACCCAAGCAAGCCGCCTTCTGTACCCTCCTAGTCAGTACCACTGCTCTCCCTTTTAAGAGGCCTCTCTCCTGTTTTTTGAATTTCACGTAAAGGGTGTTATGACTTTTATATCTGATTTTATTTCTGAAGTTATTTCTGTGAGATTTATTCATATTGGTGTATAGCAGTTGTTTACTTTCTGTTTTTTGGTAGTTTTTCCATTGTATGAATAAAACAGTTAATCTTTTCTTTTTTTCTTCTCTTTCTCTTTCTCTTTCTTTTCTTTTCTTTTCTTTTCTTTTCTTTTCTTTTCTTTTTTTTTTTTTTGAGACTGATCTCACTCTGTGGCCCAGGCTGGAGTTATATTGACCTGATCTCACTCTGTGGCCCAGGCTGGAGTTATACTGACCTGATCTTAGCTCACTGCATCTTCCACCTCCCAGGTTCAAGCGATTCTCCTGCCTCAGCCTCCCGAGTAGCTGAGATTACAGGCACCCACCACCAAGCTTGGCTAAGTTTTTGTATTTTTAGTAGAGACAGGGTTTCATCATGTTGGCCAGGCTGGTCTCGAACTCCTGATCTCAGGTGATCCAGCCGCCTCGGCCTCCCAAAGTGCTGGGATTACAGGCTTGAGCCACCATGCCCAGCAACTGTTAATTTTTCTATGTAGATACTGCTAAACATTTTTTTAAAGTATCGAACCAATCAAAACTACCACTATTGGGAATCTGACTTGCTTCACTAGAAAACAACACTATTGGCCGGGCATGGTGGCTCAAGCCTGTAATCCCAGCACTTTGGGAGGCCGAGACGGGCGAATCACGAGGTCAGGAGATCGAGACCATCCTGGCTAACACGGTGAAACCCCGTCTCTACTAAAAAATACAAAAAACTAGCCGGGCGAGGTGGCGGGCACCTGTAGTCCCAACTACTCGGGAGGCTGAGGCAGGAGAATGGCGTAAACCCGGGAGGCGGAGCTTGCAGTGAGCTGCGATCCGGCCACTGCACTCCAGCCTGGGGGACAGAGCGAGACTCCGTCTCAAAAAAAAAAGAAAACAACACTATTGGCAGTCTTTTTCCACAACTTTATTTTGGAAAATTTAAACATATGGGAAAGTTTCGAGGAATTTTTTTTTTTTTTTTAAACATTCAGGGCTAGATAACATATAGTAAAATATAGCGATCTTAGGTGTTCACTGTGAGTTTTGAAAATTAAACATAAGCATTACCCCAAACAAGATGTAGAATACTTTCATTATTCTAAAAACTTCCTTCATGGCTCTTTCTAGTCAGTTTCACACAGCCTCTCCAACAACTTTTCTGATTTTCATATCATAGATTAGATTAGTCTGTTCTTGGCATTTGTATAAATTGATTTCTTCTGTCTCTGGGTTCTTTTCATTGGTAGTGTTTGCCATTCATCCATGTCGTTGCATGGTCTGGATGCTGGGCATGCTGTTTGCTACTGGGGCGTCATTGCTTCTAGGTCTTTCAGTGGACAAAATGAGGAAAATATATGTTGGGAAAAATATACTGATTTTACTCATTTAAAGCTTTCACCATAGGATTCTTTCCTATCTTTCTCCATTTTATATTTCAGACTCCCTTCTCAAAGGAGTTTCATTTAAAATAAGTCCTAATTGTAATTTAAAGAAATGCCCCAGTTATGGCTGGGCACGGTGGCTCACCCCTGTAATCCCAGCACTTTGGGAGGCCGAGGCAGGTGGATCACGAGGTCAGGAGTTCAAGACCAGCCTGGCCAACTTGTTGAAACCCCGTCTCTACTAAAAGTCCAAAAAACTAGCTGGGTGTGGCACCTGTGATCCCAGCTACTTGGGAGGCTGAGGCAGAGAATTGCTTGAACCTGTGAGGTGGAGGTTGTGGTGAGCCGAGTTCACACCACTGCACTTCAGCCTGGGTGACAGAGCGAGACTGTTTCAAAAAATAAAAATAATAATAAAAAAGAAATACCCAGTTATGGAAAATATAACCTGAGAGTTAAGTACCATACTAATATTAAGAGCAAGAGTAGGTTCTTTTTTCAAAATCTGTTCATTTCCGAATGGATAATATTATATTTTTTTGTTTTTTTTGAGATGGAGTCTTGCTCTGTCTCTGGGCTGGAGTCCAGTGGCATGAGCTCGGCTCACTGCAACCTCTGACTCCCTGGTTCAAGTGATTCTCCTGCCTCTGCCTCCCATGTAGCTGGGATTACAGGCACGTGCCACCATGCCCAGCTAATTTTTGTATTTTTAGTAGAGATGGGGTTTCACCATATTGGCCAAGATGGTCTCGATCTCCTGACTTCATGATCCACCTGCCCCGGCCTCCCAAAGCGTTGGGATTACAGGCGTGAGCACCTCGCCCAGTTAATGTTCTTAATTATATACAGCATGTTCTCCAACTAAAATGTAGTGGGCTTTAATTTTTATAAGTTAATGTACATATAACTTTGTATTGTTTTTATATTATACATTTTATATTTATCCTAATTTCTAAAAACTCCTGTACTTCAGTGAGAAGTTAAGTCAGTAAGGCTTTAGTTTGTATCTTGAAGAAATTTTGGCCTAGTTTTGTTTTATCCTTAAATTATAGTACATATTGGGGAGGCATCATAGCCTAATGGCTAAGACTTTTAGTTGCAGATAGATAATGGTTTGAGTCTGGTGTTGTCTCATACTAGATCTATGATCTTCGATTAAGTTTATTTCTTTGAGCCTCAGTTTCCTCATCTATATGCAGGGGTGATACCTTCTTTGTGAGGTATTGTGAGGAATCATGAGTACATGTAGTACTTATTATTCAATAAATTGTGGTAATTATTACAATAATAAAATGCCTAAATTTTATTTGGTGATATTTTAATGGAAGATAAGGAAATATGAGAGAGAGAAGAAAATAGCAAAAGTCAATTTGCTTCTAGCTGATTCAGTATTCCTTAAATGACTATTCTAATTGTGAAAAATTTATCATCTGAAGTTAAATAAGTGGGAGATCAGGATATTTGTTACTTTACAGGCACAAATGATTTTAAAACTTGTTGTGTTCTATGTAGTTATGGATTGTTTAGAATCGTTAACTGCAAATTAGTTTGCTAATTTCAGATTTTCAAATTTTTAGGTTCTTAGAAGTATAGCATAGGCAGTGAAATAGCTCATAATTTTAATAGCTCAATTTCTGTTAATAGGCACTGAAGGATAGCACAGAAGTAGAAATTGTGGATGAGAAAATGAGAAAAAAGATAGAACCAGAAAAATGGCCAATTCCAGGCCCTCCTTCACGCAATGTGCCACCAACAGACTTCTCTCAACTGATTGATTGTCCAGAGTTTGTACCAGGCCAAGCCTTTTGCTCACATACAGGTAACATCTTTTCTTCTAGAGCAAACGATGTAACAGTGGGTTATTTGGTCCAGTTTACTTACTTACTTATTTATAGTTTATTTAGATTTGATAGGAAAATTAAAGCTAACTGAAGGACTTTTGATGTCCCATTTTGTATTCATATTGCCTCACTCACAGAGGTATAATTTAAGGATTTAAGAATTATGAGGAAAGCTGTCTTATATTTCTTGTTCTTAAATTATATGTGTACTTTGTCATGTATGGAGTTTCTTCCTTTTATTTTTACTAAATAACTATAGATATATATCCTGTTTTCCCCTGTAAAATTGGAATAGTATGATTGGATTATTCTAAAAAGGTCTTATACTCAAGAGTGGGGTAGTCTTCCTTTAATTTTGTTACCAATGTGCTTTAATCTTGTCTTGGAAAGATAAGATGACCTACATTCTAAATCAGAATTGGGATTCTCTTTAATTTGGTTGTGTTTAGAATTTCCAAAAGCTTTAATGTTAATAATTTTTTCCTGGATCATTTTTAAGACATTCCCTCTTGGGAAAAAATGTGTGCTTAAACTTTTTTCAGTCAGGGTGATGATCTTCTGAAGCTCTTGGATGTCATTTGATCGGAATATGCAGTGGAATAGGTGACTCACTGAAATGCCATTATAAATACTGGAACAAATCCTGCTGCAAAAATGAAAGCGATCAGACTGTCTTCTGTTCAAGAATGTCTATTCCCACCTCCTGGTGGAGGAAGTTGGGCCAACACTGCAGTGGAGATAACCACCTTTGCGATAATGAGAGACAGACCAGAGGACTGCTACTCTTTTTATAGGAGCTGCCTATTTCTGTGTAATTGGCCTGGGCTGCATGGGCTGCTTTTATTCATGGTGGGAAAGTTAATTATTATTATTCTGGAAGTACTGCAAGAGTATGTTTTCTGTTTCCAGGGCTATGTACTTGTGTCCAGATGAATAAAGCAGAAAAAGGGGATTGAGTAGCATTTCCCAGATTCTTAAGTACTTTGCTATTTGATTTGCCTTTCAGTGTAGTGTACATTGCAAAACTCAGATATTGTCATGATGTTTCACTTGGACATAAGACTTATTAATGTGGACACTTAAGGGGTAAGGAATTTAAGAACTGGATGAGGGTATTTCTTTCTTTACTCTTCAAAATGTATTTTTGATACATCAATATGAGAGAACGTCCCATCAACAAAGCATCGATGATGGGCAGTCTCACAGTATTTTTATCTTATGTTTCTTTGTCAGGCTTCTGCTTCTAATTCCAGTAAGCAACTTGGACAGGCATTTTAAAAGCTGAAGAAAAGTGACATTATTTTAGCTAGTGGTTTTTAATTTATTTTTTGTTAAGATATAATGGGTGATTAAATAAGTTAGATTTATTTATTGTATCAACTTGGGTCCAAGATGATAGTTTTAGCCAACTTGTGAACAGGCATTGGGTAAGTTAGATGAAATAACATATACTTTCTCTATAGGGTAGGTAAGATAGGTCCGTCAAGTTGGTAATGCCTGTCCATCAACCGTTTATGCATACTAATAAAATTATAAGAATAAAATCATAATGTCTTGTACATTTTTGTGTTTTTTATATACACTCAGATGCATGCACATACATATTGTCTGAAACAAGCCAGTATATATTCAAATGTCATACATTTTAGGTTATTTAGATTATATATCAGCAACTAGATGATTAATGAAGAAATATAAAAGATGGAGGGTTCTTAGAATTATACTGATTCACATTAGGTCATAGGAATAAATATGTAAATCACCTCTTTCCATGAATTCCCAAATTTCTCACCTTAATAATTTCCTAGTGATAAGAAAGCCTAGTTTCTTTAAGTCAATGGGGAGTAGTATGTCACCAAAAATTTGAAGTGGAAATAGGGATAAGAAGTATAGACTGTGTTTATATATATCTATGGGTAGAGAAAAGTAGTGAAACTATATGTCATTTTAATCTCAAATTTGAAGACCTTAAAAATTTTAACGACATAACTCTTTATGATTTGGGAGGGATTTGTATGGTAAAATATTCTAACATAATTGGTCGTCTTCATCAAAGAGATTAAAATTTCTATTTTTTTTCCTATCTGGAGGTTGAATTTTCTAATAGGGGTTGAACTGAGCAGAAGTCTACCTTTATGCACCACAAAACATTGATTATGGGAATGGTAAGATTACTTCTGAAACAGGTTTTGCAGTTTTTTGGATATGGTTAGTATTGTACTATTAACTTTTAAATGAAAGGATTTCATTCATCAAAATTGAAAGGTCAGGTACCTGACAGTGTTGTGTTTTTTTTCTTTTTTTAAATTTTAATAATCTTCACAAGGGCATTGTAATGTAGTGTTTTTCTTTCTTTTCTTTTTTTTTTTTTTTCCTTTGACTCTTAACACCACTCAATGAGAATTTTAAAAAGTGCCACACATAAAATATGTAATCTCTTTTTCAGGAAACCTGTTTAATTACCCAGAAATGTGATCCTCCCAAGGTAGAAAAAAAATCATACCAGAGATGAAATGTATATGGTGATTTAACTTTGGAGAGTTTAGTTGATAATTTTCTTTCCTTTTTTTTTTTTTTTTTTTTTATTTTTTTGTGGAGACGGAGTCTTGCTCTGTCGTGCAGGGGCTGGAGTGCAGTGGCGCAATCATGGCTCACTGCAGCCTCCGCCTTCTGGGTTCGAGCGATTCTCTTGCCTCAGCCTCCTGAGTAGCTGGGATTACAGGTGCGCGCCACCATGCTTTGCTAATTTTTGTATTTTTAGTAGAGACGGGATTTCACCATGTTGGTCAGGCTTGTCTTGAACTCCTGACCTTGTGATCAGCCCACCTTGGCCTCCTAAAGTGTTGGAATTACAGGCGTGAGCCACCATGCCCGGCCAGTGATAATTTTCAGTTAATAAAAGCAGCAAAGATAAATTTTCTGTGTTCTTACGAATTATAACAAGTATTCAATATATGTATCTAATTTGTTTTTTGTTTCTAAGTAAGTTTAGTATCAGGTAATCTAAGTCATTTAAACTCATTTTGTCTTGGAAGATTAGGGGTTTACTGTTACCCTTAATCTGTTCAGATGTATAGTTTGAAATCTTCAATATTTAAAAAAAAGATGCAGAAGACCACACAGAGCATATGTATAAATTAATTATTATGAGGTTAACACCTTTACAAGTCTTATTCTAAGAATTGCATGTTTTCTCATCTTACCCATATTCTTTAGTGTTTTAATGTCATTTCATTTCTAAGCATATGTGTTGTGAATATATTGAAATGCTTTACTTCCCAGTAGAAGCATAATTCAAGCTTAAATAACATTTAGAGATCATTTTATAAGAAACAGCTGAGAGTTGTGGCATACACCCGTAGTCCCAGCTACTCGGGAGGCAAAGTTGGGAGGATGCTTGAGCCCAGGAGTTCGAGGCCAGACTGGGTGACATACCAAAAACTCTCATATATATATATATATATATTTTTTTTTTTTTTTGTTAGAGATGGTGTCTTGCTCTGTTGCCCAGGCTGGAATGCAATGGCATGATCTCTGCTCACTGCAGCCTCCGCCTCCCAGGTTTAAGCAATTCTCCTGCCTCGGCCTCCCGAGTAGCTGGGACTACAGGTGTGTACTGCCACGCCTGGCTATTTTTTTGTATTTTTAGTAGAGACGGAGTTTCACCATGTTGGTCAGGCTGGTCTCGAACTCCTGACCTCAGGTGATCCACCTGCCTTGGCCTCCCAAAGTTCTGGGATTATAGCATGAGCCACCATGCCCAGGTCTTCATCTACTTTTAAGGCTTTATTTAGTATGAACATTGATAATTCATAGTATTAGAAATAAGAGTTCTCTGGGCCAGGTGCTGTAGCTCATGCCTATAATCTCAGCGCTTTAGAGATTGAGGTGAGAGGATCGCTTGAGACCAGTTCAAGACTAGCCTGGGTAACAAAGTGAGACCCAGTCTACAAAATATATGTATTTTTAAGTTGGCTGGGCATGGTGGTGTGTATGTGTAGTCCTTGTTATTCAGCAGGCTGGGTTGGGAGAATTGCTTGAGCCCGGGAGTTGGAGGCTATAGTGAGCATTACCATGGCACTGTACTGCTGTTAGGGGCCCTGTCTCTCTCTTTTTTTTTTTTTGAGACGAAGTCTTGTTCTTGTCCCCCAGGCTGGAGTGCAGTGGCGTGATCTCGGCTCACTGCAACCTCTGCCTCCCAGGTTCAAGTGATTCTCCTGCCTCATCCTCCCGAGTAGCTGGGATTACAGGTGCCTGCCACCACGCCTAGCTAATTTTTTTATTTTTTATTTTATTTTTTTAGAGAGACGGGGTTTCACCATGTTGGCCAGGCTAGTCTCGAACTCCTGACCTCAGATGATCCGCCCGCCTTGGCCTCCCAAAGTGCTGGGATTATAGGCGTGAGTCACCGCGCCCCGGCCTCTGTCTCTTAAAAAAAAAATTAAGTCTCCTGTATGGTTCATGAAAAAGAAAAAAAAAAGTGTTCTCTGGAGTTAATATTTTTCCCATTCCTATAACTAGACTATTAATGTTCATCCAAAGCATGTATTTCACTTGTACTTTTTTTGTGAATGAATTGGTGATACATGTGTTGTTAATAAAGTTATAAAGCACCAGTGTCCAATGAAAATGTGAGTCATATATATAACTAAAAATTTTAGTATTAAAATTATAAAACAGTTGAAATTAATTTTAATATTTTAAATAAATATTTTAATTTAACTTAATAGATCCATTTATTTTTGAGATGGAGTCTTGCTCTGTCTCCTAGGTTGGAGTAGAATGTCGCGATCTCGGCTCACTGCAACCTCTGCCTCCTTGGTTCAAGGGATTCTCCTGCCTCCCAAGTAGTTGGAATTATAGGCACCCACCACCACGCCTGGCTAGTTTTTGTATTTTTAGTAGAGATGGGGTTTTGCCATGTCAGACAGGCTGGACTCCAACTCCTGACCTTAGGTGATCCACCCGCCTTGGCCTCCCAAAGTGCTGGGATTACAGGGGTGAGCCACCATGCCCGACTGTGCCTACTCTGTTGCACAGCACCGTTCTAGAGCTTTTCCTGTTATGAAACAAATACATAGTCTTCTATAAATAATACAGTAATCTAGTAGTTGAGTCCTGGTTGAGTCCATGTGTCCAAGGGGAAGATTTTAAAGCTTTTACTCTTATCTATGTCTAGCATGTAGATGAACGTAAAATCTTGAAATACTCTTCTTAAACCCATTCTTGAAATGTGCCTTTCATTTAGTAAATATTAAAAAAAAGATTGCTGGTGTTAATTTATATCAGCTTTCTGCATCTAACATTTAACTTCTCCATATTTTCAATGAATTGACTTAGAGAAGTTAATGATGTTAAGAATTTTATGGTATACATTTTTGAAAAATAAATTTTATTGTGTATATTTGAGACTTACAACCTAATGTTAGAGATTACATTTTTTAAAGGCACCTTGTGTCCAAAGCAAGTTCCTATTGCATCTTCAGACCTGAACCTGAATGTGGCTTAAAATACTTAAATACTCTTTGACTTTTGAAAAAATATTTATAAAAGAAGCCATTTGATTTTTTTTTTTTTTTTTTCTGAGACAGAGTGTCGCTTTGTCGCCCAGGCTGGAGTGCGGATCTCAGCTCACTGCAACCTCCACCTTGTGGATTCAAGCAATTTTCTGCCTCATCCTCCTGAGTAGCAGGAATTACAGGCGCCCACCACCAGGCCTGGCTAATTTTTTTGTATTTTTAGTAGAGACGGGTTTTCACCATATTGGCCAGGCTGGTCGTGAACTCCTGACCTTGTGATCCACCTGCCTCAGCCTCCCAAACTGCTGGAATTACAAGCGTGAGCCACTGCGCCCGGCTACAATTTGAGTTTTATAATTTTGATTAAAAATAAACCTACAGAAGTGTACTGTATAGAAAGACATTTCAAATTCCAACAGCTTTTAAATGCTTTTAATGCCAGGGCTGTGTGCATTAGGGATATAGTGATGTGACATTTACTCTTTTTTTTTTTTGAGATGGAATTTGGCTTTTGTTGCCCAGGCTGGATTGCAATAGCGCCATCTCAGCTCACTGCAACTTCCGCCTCCCAGGTTCAAGCGATTCTCCTGCGTCAGCCTCCTGAGTAGCTGGGATTACAGGCATGCGCCACCACGCCCGGCTAATTTTGTATATTTCGTAGAGATAGGGTTTCTCCATGTTGGTCAGGCTGGTCGACATTTTACTCTTTAAAGTATTTCAGTATGAGCCAAAGTAGTAAATGACTACACTGCATTTATTGCAGTAGGCAAACCTTGTTGAGCCAAGGAAATGTGAAAACTAGGAATAATAACGGCTTTAGTTTAGACCCTACTAGAACAAGAGACTAATTTTATCTTGAATAAGATGTGCATTTAGCTTAACTATGGCTTAATAGCAATTGAGATTCCATAATTTCCTTATAATTTATAGATTTTAATCTAAGATTTTTCAGAGAACTTGACTTTCTAATAGTTGTACTGTCATAATTAGGAAGTGAATCACATTGATATTCTTGAGAAGTTTGCGTGAATGTAGTGGTCTGTGTAAGAGTTGGTGACATTTCCTTTAATTATTCAGTGGTTTCACTTTTTAGTAAATCTTCAGGTTTGAAAATCACTGGAAACCTTACAGTTGAGACTGATCATGTTTTTGTGAAAAAATATCAAGCCTCATTTAAGGAAAAAATGAAATGTATTTTATAAGTAAGAAAAGCCATTATCATTTTAACTATAGAACTAACTTAAAATTTTAGAGTCTGCCCCAAATTCTCCAAGAATTGGAAGCCTATTGAGCCCAAAGAAAAATAGCGAAACAAGTATTCTTCAAGCAATGTCTAGAGGTTTGTCCACCAGTTTGCCTGACTTGGACTCAGAACCTTGGATAGAAGTTAAAAAGAGACATCAGCCAGCACCAGTGAAATTGAGGGTAAGTTGTTACAGACTGAGTGAAGTGTGACATACCCTGGGTGGAGTATAAGGTCAGTGCATTTTATGTTTGTTAGGTGCATATGTAAAATTTGGAAAAGTTTAGCAAAGTTTTAAATTTGTAATTTTTGGACTTCAGTAGACACTTATGGGTTATTCTATGAGGAAAATAAGTTGTATCAAGTTTCAAAGTGTATTTTTTTTTTTTTTTTGAGATGGAGTTTCGCCCTATCACCCAGGCTGGAGTGCAGTGGCGCGATCTCGGCTCACTGCCCCCTCTGCCTCCCGGGTTCAAGCGATTCTCCTGCCCCAGCCTCCTGAGTAGCTGGGATTATAGGCACGAGCCACCACGCCTGGCTAATTTTTGTATCTTTAGTAGAGACGGGGTTTCACCATGTTGGTCAGGCTGGTCTTGAACTCCTGACCTCGTGATCCACCTGCCTCAGCCTCCCAAAGTGCTGGGATTAGAGGCGTGACCCACCACGCCCGGCCTTAAAGTATATTTTTTATTTCTGAACATGATTTAAGAATTTTGGAGGCTGGGCACAGTGTCCCATGCCTGTAATCACAGCACTTTGAGAGACCGAGGCAGGAAGATTGCTTGAGCCCAGGAGTTCGGGGCCACCTGGGCAACATAGGGTGACCCTGTCTCTACAAATAATTCAAAAAACTAGCTAAATGCCAATTTTTTGGTGGAATGTGCCTGTGGTCTCAGCTACTCAGGAGGCTGAGACAGGAGGAACACTTGAGCTCAGGAGGTCAAGACTGCAGTGAGCCATGATCATACCACTGCACTCCAGGGAGAGTAACAAAGTGAGATCCTGTCTCAAAAAAAAGAAAGAATTTTGTCTTGGTTTTTCTACTTGTGACTAATTTTAACTTGAATAATATTTCAGTTTTTTATAAAGTTGAAAAAATATGACTTTTTTTTTTTGAGACAGAGTCTCACTCTGTCGCCCAGGCTGCAGTGCTGTGCTGCGAAGTTGGCTCACTGCAGCCTTTGCCTCCTGGGTTCAAGACAGTCTTGTGCCTCAGCCTCCTGAATTACTGGGATTACAGGCTCACTCCACCATGCCCAACTATTTTTTTGTGTGTTTCTGGTACAGACGGGATTACACCATATTGCCCAGGCTGGCCTCAAACTCCTGTCCTCAAATAATTCGCCTGCCTTGGCCTCCCAGAGTGCTGGGATTACAGGCGTGAGCCTCTGCAGCCTGGCCAGAAAATATATAAATTTTGAAGTTATACCCATGTTAATTATTTATAAGGTTTATATAAGTGTTGGTGATTTATACATCAGCTTTATATATGTTTTGGTGATTTATTGCACAAAAGGAAAAGAAAATTGAATTTTTGGTGGGGGGTACGTAAGGGAGTGAGATGGTTATATTTATAAAAAGAGCAATAGGAGATCCTTGTGGTGGTACTGCTCTGCGTTTTTCGCTGGTGGTAGATACACGAACTTACATATGTGATAGGATTGCTTTGATCTAAATAAAAAATGAGTGCAAGTAAAATTGGGGAAGTATAAGCTAAGACTGATTTATATCAAAGTCAATACCTTGTTTGGAATGTTGTAGTATATTTTTGTAAGATGTTAACATTGGGGGAAACCAGGATACATGAGATCTCTATTATTTCTTACAACTGTATGTGAATGTATAATTATTTCAAAGTAAAAGTTCACTAAAAATAAACTTGGGAAGAATGCCACTCAAAAGATTCAAATATTGAAAGTAAGCTCTCTAAAGAGGATGGAAGGTATTGAGAGGATTGTGATGTGGAGGACCAGCAAATTGTTTCTGGTGGCTGGTTTTAAAAGTATAAGGAGAACTGTATAGTTTTATGGCCAGAGAATGCCAGTATATCTGAAATGTATGGTATTTTGATGCTACAGACTGAGGATCTGGCCTGGAGGAAACATGGCTTTAGGTTCTGGGGACCTAGATATTTCAGAGATAACTGTTGAGGTAGCTCAGTTATTGACATTATTTTTAATATGCTTTTAAAAAAGTGATCTTTTAAAAACATTTTAGAGTGGGTATAGAAATCTTGGTTGGACATCATTTTTCTTTAGAATTCTAAAAGCATTTTTCTTTTGTCATCTTGGTTTCTTTTGTCATCTTATAAAAGTCAGTCCCTTCGCGTTCTTTGTATCAAGTGTTTTTTTTTTTTCTTCTTGAGATTTTTTTTTTTTTTTTTTTTGAGATGGAATCTCGCTGTGTCGCCCAGGCTGGAGTGCAGTGGCGCAGTCTTGGCTCACTGCAACCTCTGCCTTCCGGGCTCAAGCGATTCTCCTGTCTCAGCCTCTTGAGTATCTGGGACTATAGGCATGTGTCACTATACCCAGCTAATTTTTTGTATTTTTAATAGAGATGGGGTTTCACTGTGTTAGGCAGGATGTTCTCGATCTCCTGACCTCCTGATCTGCCTGCCTCAGCCTCCCAAAGTGCTGGGATTATAGGCATGAGCCGCCGTGCCTGGCCTGAGATTTTTTTTTTTTCTTTTTTTTAAAGACGAAGTCTTGCTCTTGTTGCCCAGGCTGGAGTGGAGTGCAATGGTGTGATCTTGGCTTACTGCAACCTTCACCTCCCGGGTTCAAGAGATTCTCTTGCCTGAGACTTGTGAGTAGCAGGGATTACAGGCACCTGCTATCACACCCCGCTAATTTTTGTATTTATCTATTTTTTTCTTTTTCAGACAGAGTCTCACTCTTCCCCAAGCTGGAGTGCAGTGGTGCGATCTCAGCTCTCTACAACCTCCCCATCCAGGGTTCAAGTGATTCTCCTGCCTCAGCCTCCAGAGTAGCTGGGATTATAGGCACACGCCACCACGCCCAGCTAATTTTTGTGTTTTTAGTAGAGACGGGGTTTCCTTATGTTGGCCAAGCTGGTCTCGAACTCCAGACCTCAGGTGATCCACCCGCCTCAGCCGCCCAAAGTGCTGGGATTGCAGGTGTGGTCCACCGCACCTGGCCTAATTTTTGTATTTTTAGTAGAGACGTGGTTTCACCATGTTGGCCAGGCTGTTCTCGAACTCCTGACCCCAGGTGATCCGCTGGCCTCGGCTTCCCAAAGTATTGGGATTACAGGTGTGAACCACCTCACCTGGCCTTGCTTGAGATTTTTAAGATCATTTCTTCATCCCCACTCTTGAAATTTCAAGATGATATGCTTTGGTATAGGTCTAATTTTAAACAGAAAATCTTTTTTTTTTTTTTTTTTGGCAGAGGGTTTCACTCCCTTTGCCCAGACTGGTGTGCAGTGGCATGATCTCCGCTCACTGCAGCCTCTGCCTCCTGGGCTCAAGCGATTCCCCTGCCTTAGCCTCTCGAGTAGCTGGGACTACAGGCACAAACCAACAGGCCTGGCTAATTTTCGTGTATGTATATATATTTTTTGTAGAGACAGGGTTTCTCCATGCTGCCCAGGCTAGCCTTGAACTCCTGGGCTCTAGTGATCCACCCACCTCAGTCTTTCAAAGTGTTGGGATTATAGGCATGAGCCACCGTGCCCAGTCAGGTCCTTTTTTTTTTTTTTTTTTTTTTGAGATGGAGTCTCGCTGTGTCACCCAGACTGGAGTGCAGTGGCGCGATCTTGGCTCACTGCAACCTCCACCTCCTGGGTTCACACCATTCTCCTGCCTCAGCCTACCAAGGAGCTGGGACTACAGGCGCCCGCCACCATGCCCGGCTAATTTTTTTTTTTTTTGTATTTTTAGTAGAGACGGGGTTTCATCGTGTTAGCCAGGATGGTCTTGATCTCCTGACCTCGTGATCCGCGTGCCTCAGCCTCCCAAAGTGCTGGGATTACAGGCGTGAGCCACTGCACCCAGCTCAGTCAGGTGTAATTTTATTCGTTGTGCTGAATATTCATGTCCTTCATTTTGGGGAAACTAATGTTTCTCTGATTTCCACTTTCTGGTATCTGTTTTCATCTGATGTTGGACCTCCATGATTGATCATCTAACTACTGGGTGTTGGGTGTTTAAAAAAAGTTCTCTTCTGATACTTTCATTATTTCCATCATTGTTTTGGTTGCTTTTTGAAGACTTTCTTAATATCCGGCGATTTTTGGTTGATGGTTCATATTAATATCAGTAAATTGGTATGGTTTTCTTTTTTGGTCTAATCTGCTCATCCAGGGCTGTTTTGTTTAATGTGAGGTATGATTGCACACTCTATTTTTAGCTTTTTTTTTGAAGCAGATTTTTGCTCTTGTTTGCCCAGGCTGGAGTGCAATGGTGGCATGATCTCGGCTCACTGTAATCTCCACCTCCTGGGTTCAAGCGATTCTCCTACCTCAGCCTCCCGAGTAGCTGAGATTACAGGCACCTGCGACCACGCCCAGCTAATTTTTTTGTGTATTTTTAGTAGAGACGGGGTTTCACCATATTGGTCAGGCTGATCTCAAACTCCTGACCTCAGGCAATCCACCTGCCTTGGCCTCCCAAACTTCTGGGATTACAAGCGTGAGCCACTGCGCTCAGCCGATTGCACACTCTTGGTAAGTGAAAACGTCCTATGGACTTGGACACCTAGGCAGAGAATAGAGATGCTGGCTCTTTTTCTCCAAAATTGCTAAAAAAAAAAAAAAAAAAGGAGTACTTTTCTCTGAGACGTAGAATTTCTTAGTGTATCTCATTCATTGGTGAAATTACCTTTTCTTTTCCTCCCCCAACTCTATTTTAGAGGTTCAAAATAATACTAGGATGTGTTCAACTTCTATTCAGCCCCAGTACCCAAAACATGAGCCCTCTCTTGTGAAATCTTATTTTGTTTAGAAAGTAATTCTCAGGCTTTTAGTTGGGAGCGATCTTTATATAGTTTTATATTCTGAGATAAAGGGATTGGATTGACTGTTTTAGCTGTATTCTATAGTTAGTTTTCCAAATACCTATTTTGATTACCATCCAGTAGTCCATTCCTACTCCTTCTAACTGCCATCTCAAAACTTTCTAGAACTCTGGCGGTATCAATGGCTTTTGCTTCCCTTTTAACCTTTGTATGAGTTCTAGGTTGCTGTTTTCTCTACTCTTGTTTATTATCAATACAATCCCATTTATTTTCTGCTTTCCAGAAAGTCGTAAAAGTCTTTGATCTTCTAATAGTAATACGTGTTTTCAGTATTGATGTGCATTTATTGCTTTTATTCTTTGCACTGTGTATTACTACTGCAAATAAGCATGCAAACTTAAGTCATCTTCAACTCCTAATCTCTTAATAATGGTCTTTTCCTTAGAAATTACAAAAACAAATTGAACAGTTTCGTGTTTATTGTCTTAGACTTTTATTATGTACTTGCAAATGTGAAAAGCAATGTATATAGTTTAAAATACATCATCAATGTTTTTAAAATAAATATATTCACAGTGTTTTACAACTTGTCTTTTTTTAGTAAAAACATCTTGGGCAGCCTTCTGTTTACTAGATTGTTAGCTCCATCAGGGCATAGTTGTTGTTAAATTTATTGCTGTCTGTCCCTGTCTAGAACAGTGCCTGGCTCAGAGGGAGCACTCAGATAATTATCAACTGACTAAATGAATATGGATCTACGTTATTGGGAGTTTTGAAAGGGACGAATTGTCTTTTTCCTAGACATAGGAAGTTAGCATGAACTGAAGGGTAAAATAGGCCAGAGGATGACCAATGAAGGTAACACCAAGGAGAAACTACTTCCTGCTGTTGGGAGTTTTAGACTAGTTTATATATTAGAAGATCTAGGATCTAAAAGCTTAGACTTTTAATGTAAACCAACAACTGTTTTAAGTTTTTTTTTTGAGATGGAGTGTTGCTCTGTCACCCAGGCTGTGAGTACAGTGGCACGATCTCAGCTCACTGCAGCCTCTGCTTCTGGGGTTCAAGTGATTCTCCTGTCTCAGCCTGTCTCAGCCTCCTGAGTAGCTAGGACTACAGGTGCACGCCACCATACCTGGGTAATTTTTGCATTTTTAGTAGAGATGGGGGTCTTGCCATGTTGGCCAGGCTTGTCTCAAACTCCTGGCCTCAGGCATTCTGCCCACCTTGGCCTCCCAAAATGTTGGGATTACAGGTGTGAGCCACTGCACCTGGCCTAGCTGTTTTAAGTTCTATATAGGGGTGGACAATTTGTCTTTTTTTTTTTTTTTTTTTTTTTTGAGACAGGGTCTTGCTTTGTTGCCCAGGCTGGAGTCCAGTGGCGTGATCTTGACTCACTGCAACCTCTGGCTCCCAGGTTCATGCAATTCTCCTGCCTCAGCCTTCCGAGTATCTGGGACTACAGGTGCGTGCCATCACGCCTGGCTAATTTTTGTATTTTTAGTGGAGACAGGGTTTCACCATGTTGGCCAGGCTGGTCTTGAACTCCTGACCTTGTGATCTACCCTCCTCAGCCTCCCAAAGTGCTGGGATTACAGGCGTGAGCCACGGCACCCGGCCTGAGGAGTAGACATTTTAACATTTGCTGAATATTAGCGTGAATTTGACATGAAAATTGGGCCATGTAGAATGGGGATGAGGATAGAGTAGAGGGATTAGCTAGGAAACTATGTTATTATCATTGTGAGGTAAAAAGGTTTGGAATAGGGAAGACCATTGACTCTGAAAATCAGAAGACCTTGATTCTATCTATCTGTCTGTCTGTTTGTTTATCTTTTGAGACAGAGTTTCACTCTTCCGCCCAGGCTCGCGTGCAATGGTGCGATCTGGGCTCACTGCAACCTTCCTGCCTCCCAGGTTCAAATGATTCTCCTGCCTCAGCCTCCTGAGTAGCTGGGATTATAGGAATCTACAACCACACCCAGATAATTGGTTCTGTTTATAATTATGAAATCATAGGCAAATACTTTCATATCTCTGGGCGTTTGTTTTCATCAGTAAGATGAGTCATTGCAATGTAATTGATGATTAAGACTATTCCAACTCTAAAAGAGTCTTTAATGTAATCCTTTCTTTATTAAACTTTGTGTTTTATTGGGCCAAAATAATACTAACTTGATTTTCTTTTACAGTTTGGCTGTTAAACTAGTAATTGAGCATAAAAGCTTGATATTACTTACTTGCAACACTGTTTTATGACATTTAATTTAAAAGTGATAGAAAGTTTTTTATATAAATTACCAATTTCTTCCTTCAGGAATCAGTGTCTGTCCCTGAAGGGTCATTAAATCAGCTATGTTCTTCAGAAGAACCAGAACAAGAAGAACTTGATTTTTTGTTTGATGAAGAGATTGAACAAATAGGACGAAAAAACACATTTACTGATTGGTCTGATAATGATTCAGATTATGAAATTGATGACCAAGACTTAAACAAGATTTTGATTGTAACTCAGACACCACCTTATGTGAAAAAACATCCCGGAGGAGATCGAACAGGCAACCACATGTCTCGGGCAAAAATCACATCTGAACTTGCTAAAGTTATCAATGATGGCTTATATTATTATGAACAGGATCTATGGATGGAAGAAGATGAAAACAAACATACAGCCATAAAGGTAATTGTTTCTGGCCAACATCTTTCTACTGATGCTTTGTTTTGATTGTATGTTGCTGTTTATATTTTCTTAAACTTGAGGCTCTATTTTATGAAATGTTGAATATAAATACATTGTATTTAACTTAAAATTCCTGGAAATATACCTGATAATTACTACCTGAGGAATCATTTTATTTTATGAAAGTAACAGCGTGATGAATACTGTAATTACAAAAGAAAATTAGCACTCACTGACTTAAACCCTTGCTTTTTTTTTTTTTTTTTTTAGGTGAAAATACTAAGAACGCCCTTTCTCATATGAAAGAATAAAAACAACTTACTGTGGGGACAGGCTTGATTTATATACTCATTACTTACCTGGCTATCACCACAGCTGTATGAGCCAGTGGCTTTAGAGAGCACTCTTCTTCCCCCTTTCTGTTTTCCCCACTTAGTCTATGGTGAATGATCTAAGATAGTGGAAATGGTTGTGGACAAACTATAAATGACTAAACTGGATGATTATCTCTCTTGGTCTAGTCATTACTGTGGTGCTAGGGTTACTTTTTACAACCTTGTTCTAATTTGTTTTATCTTCTTGCATTTCATCTCAGATCCTGGTCTCTATCCTAGTTATTAAGGTAAAATAGAGAACCAGAATAGTTTACTAGGTATCTGCATTCCTTCAATATGAATTATAATGGCACAGATATGGGGATAAAAAGGGATCTTTTTCTGCCATTAAGTTTATCAGAAAAGTCCCAATAGTTAAATATTTGTTTTCAGGATAGGGTATAATAAGGGAAACATTATATGCCAAATAGGAAACTGATCTTGGTTGGAAATAGTTAAAGTTGTAGGAAGAAAAGCTAGCCAACTAGTGGCTGGGTAGAGGGGACTGCCTTTTGATGGGGCTTCATATCATCAGCAAGAAGTGTCCTAGCCTTCTTGGCTCCTCATTTCTTTTCTTCCTGGAATCCCCAGTACTGCTTTTAGCCTTCTGTAACCACTGCCTTCTTGGAGAATCTGCCTCAGGCTATGATAGCTTGTTATGTGACTTAGAGCCTGAGTAGTTCTCTGCCTATCCTACTGCTATGGGAAAGGAAGTGTGTTTTTATAATGCTTCTCAATTGAAAGTCTTTCCTAGTGTAAGCATTGCTATTTTATTTGTAATACTTAGTTTCTGTAAGTAATACCTATCTTAAATCCTTTTAGAACAGAGATTCTAGTACATTCTACTAATAATCAGTTAAAATTATTCTTCCCCCATTCTCGATCCCTTTACCCAGCTTTGTTTTTCACCATAGCATATATCATTATCTATAATTCTATATATTTTACTTACTTTTATTCTCTTGGAGAAAAACCATGGATGTAATACCAATGACAATAGGATTTTTTGTCTATTTTGTTCATTACTATTGTATCTCTAGTGCTAGAATGGTTTCTGGCACAAATAAATATTCAATTCATGTTTGTTAAAGTGGGTAAATAAATTATGGAGTAAACATTATGCACTAACCAAAGGAACCCAACCATTGTGTGTAATATTGGTTCTGTGGGAAAATGTTTTCAGTCTTCCAAGCCCCTAGTAACAAATTTGTAAGCCAACTTGAGAAACATGCCATTTGTAGGTGATTATTTCCTTAAATTATAGACAACAATAATTAAAAGCCATATGTTGAGTTCTTGAGGCATGTGCTGATCTTATTCATTAAATATTAACAGAAAGTAATCTTGGCTATATAACTTTAACCATTATAATTGCAAATATATCTTACTTTGACTTGATTCTTACATTCCTGTCATTTAACTCATTCTCTTTGGTTCTGATTCTGTGGTCTACATGTAGTTCCTCATTAGACTTATACTTTTCCTGTGGGTCTGCTTAAAGGGAGAGAAATCAGTCATTTAACATATGCTCATTGAATGCTTACTATGTGCCAGGCACTGCTAGAAACTGGGCACAGAGTGAGAAGATAACAAATAGGGTTTCTACACACCTAGAACCTACAGATAATTGGGGGAACAGACATAAACCCACAAGAAGTACTTAATCACAAATTATAATACATATTCTAAAAGAAAAAAATAGGATGCTGTTTCTTTGAGTAGTCAGGGAAGGCCTCTGAGAAAGTCAGTAATAGTGAAATCTGAAGTGGAAGTAGGACATATAACCAAGCAAAGAGTAGGGAAACGGTATTCCAGGAAGAGGGAGCAGTAAATGTCAAGGATATGTGGCAGGAAAGAATTTGGCGTATTTGAGGAAATGGAAAAAAGGTCAATTTGTCTACGGTATTATATAAAAGGTTAATTATAGATGAATAGGCAGGAGTCATATCATTTATGCGCCATGTTAAATAATGTGGAATTTATCTAAAGTTCAAATGCAGTACTTTAGGTTTTGCAAAGGCAGTGTAACATCTAATTTTTATTTTTAATAGATCACTCTGGTTGTTTTGGCACAGAATGGATTGTACAGGGACAAAAATGGGCAGAAGAAATCCAGTTAAGAGGCTATCCATATAGAAGATGAATTGGTAGGCTAAGACAAACAGGTGGCAGAGGAAATACAGAATTGAGAAGACCCATCTCATCTGAGCCTTGAGGAATGATTATATAGCCGTTGTGTAGGAAAGTGTGTTGTTGTGAAAGTCAAAATCTGGCCCTAAGAGAATAATCAGGTGTGTCAGCAACTTTACAGGTTGAATTAGATAGGAATGAAAAGTATGCCAAATTGATAGGGCAGTTTAGTACTGATTTTCGACCTCTGCAATAAGAGTTTTAGTGGATCCAGAAGCTATGTTGAACTGGACCAAAGAGTGAGTAAAGGCTTTATTCTGTTTTTGGCATATATTTACTGCTGAAGACTACTAAAATGAATAGGCTTATAGGTAAGAAAATATCTGCTTAAAATATTTGAAGATATGTTAGGTACATTATTATCAGGATAAAACTATACAGAAGTGAAGTACTGAAACTTACTTTTACCCTTAGGACCCTTTGTAGAAGCTACCCAAACAGGGGTAAAAACCATAAACTCAGGGACCAGCCAAAATTGTGGATTCCCATAGGATTCCTTTTCCCATTTAATTGGTACCCAAAAGTGCACCAAGATCTCACAGATCACCACTGAAGAACTTACTCATGTAACCAAATACCACCTGTTCCCCAAAAATCTATGGGAAAAAAAGGTACCCTAAAGAATACACTTACAGTGAAAGAACTAAACTTGCTTCCTACCTACTCCCCTAAGGGACTCTATAAAGAATATTTTTCTGACTGGCGCAGTGACTCACACCTGTAATCTCAGCACTTTGGGAAGCCGATGTGGGTGGATCACAAGGTCAGGAGATCGAGATCACCCTGGCCAATATGGTGAAACCCCACCTCTACTAAAAATACAAAAATTAGCTGGGCATGGTGGCGCGTGCCGGTAGTCCCAGCTACTCGGGAGGCTGAAGACAGGAGAATCACTTGAACCCGGGAGGCAGAGGTTGCGGTGAGCAGAGATCACGTCAATGCATTCCAGCCTGGTGACAGAACAAGACTCTGTCTCAAAAAAAAAAAAAAAAAAAAAAAAAGAATGTTTTCTGGTTGTGCTGAGCAGAATAGGGAGGAAAAAATTGGGCTAGAAGTTGTATTCATGAAACCCAAGTTCATACTCTGTGGGTGACTAAAGGAAGCACTAGTTGTAAATTTAATGTGATTGCGGTCTTTTTGTTTCCCAGACACCTAGCATATGAAAATAAAGATATTTTTGTGTGTGTGAAAATATTCACCTTTATTCTAGACCTCCTTTATTCACATTATATTGCAAGGAAAGTTAGCAGCACATAAAGTGAATAATCTAACAAGAAAGTGAGATCTTGCATGTGAGAATGAGCAGAAAGTAACAGGCAGCAGAAACATACCTTAAAATAGTTTTTTTTTTAAATGGAGTCTCGCTCCATCGCCCAGGCTGGAGTGCAGTGACACCATCTTAGCTCACTGCAACCTCTGCCTGCTAGGTTCAAGTGATTCTCCTGCCTCAACCTCCCAACTAGCTGGGATTACAGGTGTGTGCCATCACATCCAGCTAAATTTTTATATTTTTTGTAGAGACAGGGTTTCACCATTTTGGCCAGGTTGGTGTCGAACTCCTGACCTCAAGTGATCTGCTTACCTCAGCTTCCCAAAGTGCTGGGATTACAGGTGTGAGCCACCATGACTGGCCCCTTAAAATAGTTTAGATAGTCAGATTATTAAACATAGTAGCTAGGCTTACTATGTTTAAGGAAATAAAAATATGTGTAGAAAAGAAGAAATCCTAAAGAATAACCATAGAACTTCTGGAAATAAAAACAATTATGATTAAAATTAAGAGCTAAATCAATTGAAGGGACTAACAACAGATTAGACAGAATTGGAGAATTAGTCATCTGGAAGACTGTTCACAAGAATTTATTCAGAAATTTCCAGAGTAGCAAAGAAATAGAATATATGAAAAGAGGGTACAGAATGATTTTCTACACAGTCTTTCCTATCAGTTGATAAGTTTTAAATCAAATTTTGTAATTTAACATCTAGTAGATTTTGTTATAAAGCTTTTTATTTTTATTTTTTTTAAAAAAGGTAAGCAAGAAACTTGGAATATAGGATAATGGAGAAGGTGTAAAATACACATTTAGTCAGAGTTCCAGAGTGAAAGGATAGAGAGAATGGGGCCAAGTCATTATTATAAGAGGCAATTAGGACCTCTGCAGAACTAAGGAGAGGTGTCAGAGTTTAGCCAGAAAAAAAAGACAGATTACTTTCTTCTTTATTTTTTTTGAGACGGAGTCTTGCTCTGTTGCCTAGGCTAGAGTACAGTGGTGCGATCTTGGCTCACTGCAAACTCTGCCTCCCGGGTTCATGCCATTCTTCTGCCTCAGCCTCCCGTGTAGCTGGGACTACAGGCGCCCACCACCACGCCCGGCTAATTTTTTGTATTTTTAGTAGAGATGGGGTTTCACCATGTTAGCCAGGATGGTCTCGATCTCCTGACCTCATGATACGCCAGTCTCGGCCTCCCAAAGTGCTGGGATTACAGGCGTGAGCCACCGCGCCCGGCCCAAGACAGATTACTTTCAAGAAAGAAGAATCATTAGACAGCTGATAGCTAGTTTCCCAACAGTGATAGCCAATAGACAATAGAATGATAGCTTTAATTTGCAAGGGAAAATAACTATCAACTTATAGTTGTAGGCCTTGCAAAAATATCTTTCAGTAAGAGTGTAGAATATGAGAAATTGCCACCAGCAGAGCCTCATGAAAGAAAGTCCCAAAGGGTAGAATAAAAGTGATTTTACATGTCAGAAACACAGAAAGGACTGCAGAGCAAAACAAGTAAGAAATACATGAATAAACCTAAGTGAATATTAACTGTATAAAGCAATTATGATGTCTGATAGATTTACTATAACATTAACACAAACTGGGAGAGAGAGCAGCAAATGAATCTAGTATTTAAATGTAACTTCATATCTGGAAAAAAGGTACTGATTAAAGTTATTAAAGTTTGCAAATTGCAGTTTGAAGGATACCCATTTAATTAACAAGGTGAACTAAGTTCATATGGAAATTTCAGGAATCCATAGTAGTCAAAACACTCTTAAAAAATAACAAAATTATGGCCGGGTGCGGTGGCTCACGTCTGTAATCCCAGCACTTCAGGAGGCCGAGGTGGGTGGATTACCTGAGGTCAGGAGTTGGAGACCAGCCTGACCAACATGGTGAAACCCTGTCTCTACTAAAATTACAAAATCAGCCGGGCATGGTGGTGCATGCCTATAATCCCAGCTACTTGGGAGGCTGAGACAGGGGAATTGCTTGAACCTGGGAGGTGGAGGTTGCAGTGAGCCGAAATTGCGCCATTGCACTCCATCCTGGGCAACAAGAGTGAAAATTCTGTCTCAAAACAAAAAACAAAAACAAAATTGAAGGACTCATTTTACGATTTCAAAACTTACTACAAAGCTGCAGTAATCAAGATAGTGGTACTATCATAAGGATGAACATATAGATCAATGGAATAAAATTGAGAGCCCAGAAATAAACATGTCTATTTTCAACTAACTTTTCAACAAATGTGCCTAGACCATTCAGTATGGAAAGAATAGTTGTTTCAACAACCGGGACTCTGTCAACTTGATACCTACATACAAAAGAAGGAAGTTGGGTCCCTCCTTATCTTACATCACATATCAAAATTAACTTGAAATGAATTAAATTCATAAATTTAAGAGGAAAAAGGATAAAACTCTTAGGATAAGATGTGTAAAATCTTCATGACCTTGGATCTGACAGTGGTTTTTCATATGATACTAATAGCACAAACGACAAATGATAAAAACGGGTAAGTTGGACACCATCAAAATTTAAAAATTTTGAATCTCAAAGGATTCCATACAGAGAGTGAAAAGCCAGTACAGATGTTCCTCAAATTATGTTGGGGTTACATCCTTATAAACTCATCATAAATTGAAAATATACTGTTAAACTGAAATGTATTTAGTACACCTAACCTACCACACATCATAGCTTAGCCTAGTCTACCTTAAACCTGCTCAGAGCACTTATGTTAGCCTTAGTTGGGCAAAATCATTTAAACACAAGGCATATTTTATAATAAAGTATTAATATCTTATATAATGTATTGATTACTATACTGAAAGTGAAAAACAGAATGGCTCACTGCTGCTGCCCTGCATTGCAAGAAAGTATACCACATATTGCTGGCCTGGGAGAATTAAAAAATTTGAAGTACAGTTTCTTCTTCTAAGTGCCTCTTGCTTTCACAACATTGTAAAGGCAAAATTGTAAGTCAAACTATCATAAGCCTGGGGCTATTTGTACAAAAAACCACAATACAATTTACATTTGCACCCTAATACATGAAATAGTTATAAATCTGACAAAATATGTACAGGATCTATATGAGGATTACTACAAAACCCTGATGAAAGAAAGAAAGGGGCCAGGTGCGGTGGTTCACGCCTGTAATCCCAGCACTGGGAGGCCGAGGCGGGCAGGCGGATCACGAGGTCAGGAGATTGAGACCACCCTGGCTAACACGGTAAAACCCCGTCTCTACTAAAATACAAAAAAACTAGCTGGGCGTGGTTGTGGCGCCTGTAGTCCCAGCTACTCGGGAGGCTGAGGCAGGAGAATCGCGTGAACCTGGGAGGCGGGGCTTGCAGTGAGCCAAGATCGCACCATTGCACTGCACTCCAGCCTGGGTGACAGAGCGAGACTCCGTCTCAAAAAAAAAAAAAAAAAAGAAAAAAAAGCGAGGTGTGGTGGCGCGTGCCTATAGTCCCAGCTACTCGAGAGGCTGAGGCAGGAGAACTGATTGAACCCAGAAGGCGGAGGGTGCAGTGAGCCGAGGTCACACACTCCAGCCTTGGCCACAGAGCAAGACTCCGTCTCTGAAAAAAAAAAAAAAAAAAAAAAAGGAATAGCTAAATTGAGAAATATTCCATGTTCATATTGTAGATAGGAAGACTCAATAATGTCGTGTCAATTCTTTCCAACATAACTATAGATTCTGTGCAGTTTATGGTCTTGTTAAATTGAGATGCATATAGTATACCCAATCAAAATCTCAGCAAATGATTTTGTGGATATCTCCAGAGGCAAAAAAACACCTAAAAAACCCAGAATAGCTAATACAACATTGAAAATTGGAAGACTGATACTACCTGACTTCAAGATTTACTGTAAAGCTACAGTAATGAAGACAATACAGTATTGGTGAAAGAATAGACAACTAAATCAATAGAACAGAATGGAAAAGTGCAGAAATAGACCCACACAGATGCAGTCAACTGATGTTTGACAAAGGAGCAAAGGCAATACAATAGAGAAAAGTCTTTTCAACAAATAGTGCTAGAAGAGCTGAGCATTCATGTGAAAAAAAATGAATCTTCACCCTTCAGAAAGGGGGGAGAAAGTGGAAGGACCGTAGTCCAAAATGTAAAAGACAAAACCGTAAAAGTCCTAGAAGATGATCTAAGAGAAAATCTAGATGACCTTGGGCTTATGACTTTTTAGATACAACACCAAAACAATCCATGAAAGAAATAAGCTAAAATTCTTCAAAATTAAAAACTTCTGCCCAGTGAAAGATACTGTCAAGAGAATGAGGAAGGCCAGGTGCAGTGAGTGGCTCATGCCTATAGTCTCAGTACTTTGGGAGGCTGAAGTGGGAGGATTGCTTGAGACCAGGAGTTTGAGACCAGCCTGGGCAACATAGTAAGACTGTCTCTACAAAAAAATTTTTTTAAGAAAAGGAGAGAAGCCATTGACTGCTAGAAAATATTTGCAAATGACAAATCTGATAGAGGGCTATTATCCAAAATATACAAATAACTATTAAAACTGAGAAAACAGAACCCAATTTAAAAATGGTTCACGAAAAAATGGTTGATCAGTTCATTGAAGAAAAAAAGAAAAAACTATTGAAAGAACTGAGCTGACACTTCACCAAAGAAGATAAACAGCAAATGCATATGAAAAGATGCTCGATATCAAATATTAGGGAGCTGCAAGTAAAAACAACAATGGGATGCTACTGTAGACTCATTAGGAGCACCAAAATCCAAAACAATAACACCAAATGCTTGCAGGGATGTGGAGCATTAGGAAATCTCATTCACTCCTGGTGGCAATGCAAAACAGTACAGCCTCTTTGGAAGGTAGTTTGATAATTTTATACAAAACTGAACTAAACATACTCTTACCAAAGGATCTAGCAAATTTACTCAAATGAGTTGAAATGTATAGCCACACAATAACCTGAACATGGATGTTTATAGCAGCTTTATCCATAAATTGTCAAAACTTGGAAAACACCAAGGTGTCTTTCAGTAGGTGGATGGATAAACAAGCTGTGGTACATTCCTACAGTGGACTTACTCAGAGCTCAAAAATGAATGAGCTATCAAGCTGTGAAAAGACATGGATTCATACCAAGACTTAGTTTATATTGGGTGAAAAAAGCCTATTTGAAAAGACTACATACTGTATGATTCCAACTATGTGGCATTCTGGAAAGGGCAAAACTATAGTAACAGTAAAAAGATCAGTGATTGCCAAGGGTTGGAAGAGATGAATGGACAGAGCACAGGTTTTTTAGGGCAGTGCTACTATTTTCTATGATGTTTTAATGATGGATACATGCCATTGTATACTTCTCAAAACCCATAGAAAATGTACAGGACAATTTTGATAATACTGTAAGTGTTTTCATCTGTTGTAACTAATGTATCACTCTAGTGCAGGATGATAGTGGGGGAGGTTGTATGTGTTTGGGTGCAGCAGGTCTATGGTATACTCTGTACTTTCTGCTTGGTTTTCCTGTGAACCTAAAACTTCTAAGAATACCTAAAAAAAGATAATAGATTAGGAGAAAATATTTGCAAATTAAAGGAGGGAGGGGCAAAGAGCTTATTTTCTTCCAAAAATTTTTCTTTAAAAAAAGTTTTTACCCGTCTGTATGTGTTGAAAAATATTTGTAATATACAAAGAGCTCTTACAAATCGATAAGATGAATAACCTAATTTTAAAAAGGGCAAACAGGAGCTCAAGGCCAGCCTGGGTGACTTAGTGAGACCCTGTCTCTAAAAAAAAATAAAGATATAAACTAGGCAGATGTGGTAGTGTGTGCCTGTAGTCCCAGCTACTCCATAGGCTGAGGCAGGAGGATCGTGTGAGCCCAGGAGTTTGAGGTTACAGTGAGCTGTGATCATGCCACTGCACTCCAGCCTGAGCAATCAAGCAAGACCTTGTCTCTAAAAACTAATAAATAAATTAAAATAGGCAAAGAATTTGAGTAGACATTTCTTCAAAGAAGAGATACGTGGGGCCAATAGACACTTGAAAAGTTGCTTAACATCATTAGCCACCAGGGGAATTGAAATAAAATCGTAATTATACCATGTTATGCCCAACAGGATAACTATAATAAAGAAGACAGATACACTGCCAAGTGTGAGGATAGGGAGAAGTTGGAACCCTCATACCACACTGGTGGGAATGTAAAATGGTGCATCTGCTTTGGAATACAGTCTAGCAGTTTTCAAAAGGCTGAACATAGGGTTACTATGTGACCCAGCAATTCCACTTTTATGTATGTAATCCAAAGAAACAAAGACATTTATGCACATAGATGTCATGTTCTTGTACATGAATGTTCATTTCAGCATTTCAAAAAATGAACAGAACTCAGATTTTTATTAACTGATGTTTGGATGAATGTGGTATATCCATACAATAGAGTGTTTGGCAATCAAAGGAAATGAAGTACTTAATTTTTTTTGATTATTATTATTATTTTTTGAGACAGAGTCTCACTCTGTCGCCCAGGCTGGAGTGCAGTGGTGTGATCTTGGCTCACTGCAATCTCTGCCTCTCGGGTTCAAGTGATTCTCCTGCCTCAGCCTCCCAAGTAGCTGGGATTACAGGCACGCCTGGCTAATTTTTGTATTTTTTAGTAGAGACAGAGTTTTGCCATGTTGGCCAGGCTGGTCCTGAACTCCTGACCTCAAATGATCTGCCTTCCTTAGTGCTGAGATTACAGGGGTGAGCCACTGTGCCTGGCCGATTTTTAAATTTTTATTTTTTGTCTTAAGATCTTTTTTCTCTAACCTGCTTCAGAGAAAGAGAAATGAAGGACTAATACATGATACAATATGAAAGCATTATGAAGACAGTATGTGAAAGGAGCCATCATAAAAGACTACATTTTATAGAGCAGCAGTCCCCAACCTTTTTGATACCGGGGACTAATTTTATGGAAGACAATTTTTCCATGGACTGGGGGGCATGGTTTTGGAATGATTTAAGCACATTACATTTATTGTGCACTTTATTTCTGTTATTATGTTATAATATATAATGAAATAATTGTGCAACTTATCATAATGTAGAATCAGCAGGAGCTGTAAGCTTATTTTCTGCAACTAGATAGTCCCATCTGGGGGTGATGGGAGACAATGACAGATCATCAAGCATTAGATTCTCATGAGGATCACACAATCTAGATTCCTCGCATCTGCAATTCACAAAGGGATTCATGCTCCTCTGAGAATCTAATGCTGCCACTGATCTGGCAGACGGTGGCGCTTAGGCAGTAATGAGAGTGATAGGTAGCAGCTGTAAATAGAGATGAAGCTTTACTCGCTTGCCCGCCCACCACTCACCATGGTTCCTAACAGGCTACAGACCAGTACTGGTGAGTGGCTAGGAGGAAATGTGGAGTGACTGTTAATGGTTATCAGGCTTCTTTTGGAGGTGATAAAAATGTTCTGTAGTTGATTGTGGTAATGGTTGTGAAACTCTGAATATATGAAAAACAATTGAATTGTATACTCGAGTGAATTATACTATATGTTAATTACACATTAAAAAAATTAATAAAAAAAAAATCGGGTTGGGCAAGGTGGCCCACGCCTGTAATCCTAGCACTTTGGGAGGCTGAGACAGGTGGATTACTTGAGGTCAGGAGTTTGAGACCAGCCTGGCCAACATGGTGAAACCCCATCTCTACTAAAAATACAAACAATGGCCGGGCGTGGCGGTGCAGGCCTGTAGTCCCAGCTACTCGAGAGGCTGAGGCAGGAGAATTGCTTGAACCTGGGAGGCGGAGGTTGCGTTGAGCTGAGATCACACCACTGCACTCCAGCCTGGGCAACAAAAGTGAAACTCCGTCTCAAAGAAAAAAAAAATCATTTAACCATATATATAAGGGTTTATTTCTGGACTGTCTATTCAATTGGTCTGTATGTCTGTCTTCATGACAGTACCACAATGTTTTGATTACTGTAACAATCCGGAACTCTAAAGCTTCCAAATCTCTTCTTTTTCAAGAATGTTTTGGCTATTCAAGGTCCCATGAGATTCCATGTGAATTTTTTGGGTGAATTTTTCTAACTGTGCAAAAAATGCCATTGGGATTTTCATAGGCATTGCACTGAAGCTGCAGATACTTTGGGTAGTACTGACATGTTAACAATATTAAGTCATCCATGAACATGAGATGACTTTCCATTTATTTGTTGTTTTTTATAACAGCTTTTTTTTGTGGAGGCAGGGTCTTATTATACCTGGTGTCAAACTCCTGGCCTTAAGCAATCCTTCCGCCTTGGCCTTGCAAAGTATTGGGATTACAGGTGTGAGTTACTGAACCTGTCCGGGTAAATGATTTTTTTGACAAGTGTATCAAGACCACTCAATGGAGAAAGGATAATCTCTTCAACAATTGATATTGGGAAAATTGGGTATCCATATGTAAAGGAAGGAAGTTAGATCTTTACCGTATACCATAAACGAAGGTGAATTAACCTGGATTAAAGACTTAAACATATTACCTAAAATTATTGAACATTTAGAAGAAGGCCTTAGGGGAAACCCTTCATGATCTTGGATTTGGCAGTGGTTTCTTGGGTATCACACTAAAATCACATGTTATAGAACAAAAGTAGACAAATGGAATTCTTGAAAATTAAAAATGTATGTGTATGAAAGGACACAGTTAACAGTAGGCAACCTATGGAATGGGAGAAAATATTTGCAAATTATATATCTGATAAGGGATTAGTATCCTGAGTATATAAAGAACTACAAATCAACAAAAAATATAACTTAATTTTAAAAATGGACAGAAGACTTGTATAGACAGTTCTCTAAGGGTGATATGAAAATGGCTAATAAGGCTGGGCGCAATGGCTCACGCCTGTAATCCCAGCACTTTAGGAGGCCGAGGTGGGTCAATCACTTGAGGTCAGGAGTTTAAGACCAGTCTGGCCAACATGGTGAAACTCCATCTCTACTGAAAATACAAAAAAATTAGGGTTGGTGGTGCACGCCTGTAATCCTAGCCATTCAGGAGGCTGAGGCAGGGGAATCGCTTGAACCCTGGAGGTGGGGGTTGTGGTGAGCTGAGATCACACCACTGCACTCCAGCCTGGGTGACTGAGACTTCATCTCAAAAAAAAAAAAAAAAAAAAAGCTAACAAACATTTGAAAAGATGCTCAAAATCACTACTCAGAATAGAAATGCAAATAAAAAAAAATCACAGGATTATCACCTCACACTGATTAGGATGTTTACCATTTAAAAAACCACACAGAAAATAACAATTGCTCACAGGGATTTGGAAAAATTAGAACCCTTGTGAACTCTCAGTGTGAGTGTAAAATGGTGCAGCCCTTATGGAATACAGAATGGCAGTTTCTCAAAAAATTAAGGATAGAAATATCATGTTATCTAGCAATATTAATTCTAGGCATATATCCAAAAGGATGAAGGTAGGATCTCTAAGAGGTATTTGCATGTCCATGTTCAGAGCAGCATTATTTACAATACCCAAGAGGTGGAAGTAAGTCAAATGTCTTTCAATGGAGGAATGGATAAGCAAAATGTAGCATATACATACAATGGATTATTATTCCACCTTAGAAAGGATGGAAATCTTGCTGCAACACGGATGAACCTTGAGGACTTTATGCTTCAGTCACAAAAAGACTCAATCAAAGTATGTTTCCACGTATAGGAGATACCTAACTAAAGTGGTGAAGTTTATAGAAACAAAGTAAGAAGGTAGTTGCCAGGAGCTGAGGGCAGGAGAGAAACTGGAAAGTGTTGCTTAATGGGTATAAGGTTTTATTTTTGCTAGATGAAAGTTTTGGAGATCTGTTGCACAGCAGTGTGAATATATTTAACATTACTGAATTGCACACTTTAAAATGGTTAAGATGGTAAATTTTGTGATGTGTTTTTTAACATAATTAAAAATTATTTTAAAAATCCAACTACATACCAAATTAAAAAAAAATAACCAAAAGAAAACTTAATACACATAGGCTCAGACCTGTAATCCCAGCACTCTGGGAGGCTGAGGTGGGAGGATCACCTGAGGTCAGGAGTTCGAGACCAGCCTGGCCAACATGGCGAAATCCCATCTCTCCTAAAAATACAAAAATTAGCTGGGTGTGGTGATGCATGCCTGTAATCCCAGCTACTCGGGAGGCTGAGGTAGGAGAATTGCTTGAGCCCGGGAGGTGGAGGTTGCAGTGAGCTGAGATCGCACCATTGCACTCCAGTATGGGAGACACAGCTAGACTCCATATAAAAAAAAAACAAAAAACCAAAAACCAAAACATACACGCATATTAATAGCAGATGGAATAGACTTACAAAGTTGGCTTAGAGATAAGCATTACTAGTGTGCAAGTGTCATATAATGATAAAAAGTGAAGTTTATCAGAGGAGATAACCTCCAATTCAATGTATTTAATATTAAAGCTTCAAATATATGAAACAAAAATTGGTAAAACAAATCCACTGTTGTAATGAGTGATTTACTCTCTATATAAACAAGGCATAATCAGACAATAAAAAGTAATTTCAGAAACAACGTTTTGCCTAAGAACTGCAGAGCATATGTTCTTTTTTAGTATATACATGGTACTTAGACCTCCGCTGGTTTATAAAGTGAATTCCAAGGCTTTTATATTACACAAAGCACATTATTAGTGGAATTAAACTGGTGATTTTATTTGTTAATTTTTAAATACTTTTGTAGAGATGAGGTCTCACTATGTTGCCTGGCTGGTCTTGAACTCCTGGCCTCAAGAGATTCTATGGCCTTGGCCTCCCAAAGTGTTGGGATTACAGGCATGCCACACTGTACCTGGTCAAGCTAGTGATTAATAATAATAAAACTAAATGAAATAAATTCCCATATTCCTGAAAACGGTATGGTTTTAAATAACTCAGCATTCAAAGAAGAAATTAGTAGAAATTAGAAAATTTGAATTGAATGATAACTGAAGTTAAAAGGTGCAGCTAAGGCAATAGGCTTAAATGCAAATATTAGGGAAAACTCTCGAAATTAATAGGCCAATTACCAATATTATCTTGGCTTTATTTAAAAAAAACTCCCCCAGCAGGTTGCAGTGAGCAGAGATTGTGCCACTGCACTTCAACTTGGGCGACAGAGCGAGACTCCATCTCAAAACAAAATAAAAAAGAAACAAACAAACAAAAAACTCCCCCAATTCTCAAAGATAGAGCAAAAGCTTCTCATTCATGTTACCTGACATTGGCTGTGGGTCAGCTATTGCAGCTCTGTACGTTTGGTTCTTCTCCAATTGTCTTCTCATTTGGGGATTAATTCCAGAACAGCAGTTCTTATAAAATACATGCTTATTCATGTGGCAGAGGGGAAGAACAAGAGGCAGAGCCAAATCTTAGTTATATTTGACGTTGCTGCTTGTATGTGCTTTCTGTGCGTTTTTTGTATTCCATTGACTATATAGCCAAGCCTATAGGCTGGGGAACATATATTTTTTCATTCCATTTGAAATTTATTTTTTAGTGACACATAATAATTGTATATATTTATGGGATATGTGTGATATTTTGATACGTGCATACCATATGTAATTATCAAATTAGGGTAATTTATATATGTCACCTCGAACATTTATCATTTCTTTGTACTTGGATGGGGAATATATATACACACACACACTATATACACAAATGTGCGTGTTTATATATATGTATGTGTGTGTGTGTGTATATATATATATATTTTTTTTAGGGCGGGTGGTGACAGAGTTTTGCTGTCTCACCCAGGATGGAGTGCAGTGGCATGAATCTCAGCTCACTGCAACCTCCACCTCCTGGTCTCAAGTAATTCTTGTGCTTCAGCCTCCCAAGTAGCTGGAACTACAGGCGTGCACCACCAAACCTGGCTAATTTTGGAATATATATATATATATATATATGTGTATATATATATAAATATATTTTTTTGAGACGGGAGTCTCGCTCTGTCGCCCGGGCTAGAGTGCAGTGGCCAGATCTCAGCTCACTGCAAGCTCCGCCTCCCTGGTTTACGCCATTCTCCTGCCTCAGCCTCCCAAATAGCTGGGACTACAGGCACCCACCACCTCGTCCGGCTAGTTTTTTGTATTTTTTAATAGAGACGGGGTTTTACCATGTTAGCCAGCATGGTCTTGATCTCCTGACCTCGTGATCCGCCCATCTCGGCCTCCCAAAGTGCTGGGATTACAGACTTGAGCCACCACGCCCGGCCTGGAATATATATTCTTAAAAGGCAGGTGACAGTGGTGAATATGCGTAATCTTCTCTTCTGGGGAATATGAGGATTGAACAACATAACAGAATCTGCTATAGCATTGATCTCAAGAAGTTAGGAAAAGAATTAACAATATAAACCCCCATAAAAAATATGGAAGGAAATAAATAGCAGAATTTAATTAATTACATCTAACATGTAATAGAGGACTTAATTTATGACTTAATCATATCAGGACTTAATTTTTTAAAAGGCTAGAATTAAGCTTATGATAACAAAAAAGAAAATAGATATTTTACATGGAATGCAATAGGGGATATAGTTACTAATCATACAGAAATTTTAAAATATAATTTTAGAGCAATAAATTTGAACATTTTTATAAAGACAGATTTCTAGAAAAGTATATAACTTCAAAATTGAGTGGTAAAGAAAGTCCAGATAGTGCTATGACAATTTAAAACATCTTCAAACTCTATAATAATTTCAAATATAGATATTTTATTAACATATCTCTTTATAATTAGAATGATTGATTTCAGGAATGCACAAATATTTCCAGTGAATAGAGCTAATAATAATAAGTCAAATATTTGTGGAAATGGTAGTGGTGGGGGAGAATACTTATGAGAAGAACCTATCGTTGGTACCTGAACTATACATAAGAAATTAGAATTCATGAGAATATGAATGAGAGTCAGGCATTACCTAGGTATAAAAAGGCTAAATAGCTGGGCATGGTGGCTCATGCCTGTAATCCCAACCCTTTGTGAGGCCAAGCCAAGTGGATAACCTGAGATCAGGAGTTCGAGACCAGCCTGGCCAATGTGGTGAAATCCTATCTCTACTAAAAATACAAAATTAGCTGGGCATGGTGGTGGGCACCTGTAGTCCCAGCTACTTGGGAGGTTGAGGCACGAGAATCGCTTGAACCTGGGAGGCAGTTGCATTGAACTGAGATCACGCTACTTCACTCCAGCCCAGGCGACAGAGTGAGACTGTGTCTCAAAAAAATAAAATAATAATAGTAATAATTTTTAAAAAGTCTAAACAATATTTTAGTAAACCAAATTTAGCAGTTTTTAAAAAAATAGATAACCAAGTTGTGTTCATTCAAGATCATGAATTGTACATTAGAAAAGTTAGTAAAGGAAATTCACATTAACAGATTGAAGAAAGATTGTGATCACTTGAATAAAAAAGAAAAAAATAGAAGAGAATAAAGAAAAATCTTTGAGGTGATTGATATCCCCATTACCCTGATGTGATCATTACACATTGTATACAGGTATCAAAATAGCACATGTACCCCAGAAGTATGTATGACTAATATACATATATCAGTTTTTTTAAGAAGCATAAAAAGTCCCCAAACCACTAACGGTCTAGGCATTAAAGAATGTCTGTAAGTCAGGCATAGTGGTATGCACCTGTAGTCCCAGCTATTCTAGAGGCTAAGGCAGGAGGATCCCTTGAACCCAAAAGTTCAGTGCTGTAGTGTGCAATGATTGCACCTGTGAATGGCCACTGCACTTCAGTATAGTGAGGCTTATCTCTTAAAAGGAAGAAAAGAATCCATAAAGTAGATTTACTAAATGCTTGTAACTGTGTAACTGTTAAAACAAAATCAGTATAAGATCGTGCCTTTGCACTCCAGCCTGGGCGGCAGAGTGAGACTGTCTCAAAAAAAAAAAAAAACAAAAAGAAAAGATTCAGTATACCGCTTATAAGACATGAACAAACTTTTTACAAAAGAAGCAGTCTAAATGACAGAACACAAGATGTTCAACATTATTAGTCAAGGAGATAAAAATATTTCAATGAAATAGTTCATGAAACTTACATTAGCAGTGTTAAGACATCAGATGGTAAATAGAGTTTGGGAGTATTTGGAGCAAGAACCTCGATCTGTCTGTGGGAGTAAAAAATGGTCAACCATATGCTATGATCCACCATTTCCACTCAGGAATATATTCTCAAGTTGCATTGTTTAAATATAGTAGACAACCACATGTTAACATTGGTTAACATTGATTAAACAATTGGTTAACATTGGTTAACAAAGACATTGAGCCCTTGAAATGTAGCTAGTCAAAATAGAATGTGTTTTAACTGTAAAATATTGAATTTTGAAGACTTAGTAACAAAAAGGAATATAAAATATCTCAGATTTTAATAATTATTGCATGTCAAAATAGATTAAATATTTAAAATGTACCTCTTTTTATATTTTTTGCAGTTATGGAAAATTTAAGATTACATTGTGTTTGTATTGGATGGCACTACCCTAGAGGAATTTAGATGTGTTCATCAGGTGCAATGTGTAATAATATAGCAGAATAATTCATTATAGTCACAAATTGAAAATATTTGAAGTATTTATCAGTACTTGACTATGTCATCATTATAGTAGTGAAAAGTAGCTATATAGTAGAGAAAAAAAGATTGCCATACACATCTTTATGAATACATAAAGAAAACAATGCTGAATGAAAGAAGTGAGGGTTCATACACAATATGACTCCACAAAACTCAAGAACAGGTTAAATGAAACATGATTTTTTAGGTATACTTACTTATATAGATAGTTGCATAAAGAAAAACCTGGAATAATTATTACATAAGTCAGAATTTGTTCATTGTGGGGGCTGGGGGGAGGTGTAGGATACTCAGAAGTTTCTAAAATACTAACAGTTGTGTTTCTCATAGTTGTTACATGAATGCATTATAAGTTGCACATATATATTTTATGCATTCTTCTAGGAGACATATTTCATAACAATACTAAAAGGCTAGAATTAAAGGGGGATGGGTACTACAAAAGAGGCAAGCCAAAGCTGATTTATTTACTTCTCGAAGGTGCCACGTTGTTGTTCCTTGGTCTAAAGTCGAGGTAGGTTGATTGTCTCTGTTTTTTTTTTTTTTTTGAGACAGAGTCTTGCTCTGTCACCCAGTCTAGAATGCAGTGGCGTGATCTCGGCTCACTGCAACCTCCGCCTCCGGGGTTCAAGTGATTCTCCTGCCTCAGCCTCCCAGGGGATTACAGACATGCACCACCATGCCCGGCTAATTTTTGTATTTTTAGTAGAGATGGAGTTTCACTGTCTTGGCCAGGCTGGTCTTGAACTCCTGACCTTGTGATCCACCTGCCTCGGCCTCCCAAAGTGCTGGGATTATAGGCATGAGCCACCGCAGTTGGTCAGTTGTCTCTGCTTTTTTGTGTCCACCTATTTGTCTTCCTTTCCAGTGGTCTGCTTGAGTGGTATAAATCTGTACAGTATTGAAGGCTTTGTTAACATAGGATGTAGAGATCAGATGTCCATCCCAAAAATACGCTGGTAGGCCTTTACATCTTATTATTGGTCTCATTGGCTAGCATCTGGGCTTATGAGCTCAGGTATTTCCTGGTCCACTATCTCATGATACCTTCCCCTAACTAGAAATGTTTAATTTGTATTTACAGAATAAGAGAGAGAGAAACCCATTACAAGTTGCTCAGTATTCTATCCTCTGCCCAAGTTGCTTGTGTAGAAACTTAAATATACTAATGTGTTTATCTCCAACATTTTAGGAAGAACCTTCAAATTTGAAACTTCTGAATCACATCTGCCAGTCACTTAATCTAATCTTTAGGCTCATTGCTTTTACAGTAGTGAAATATACCAGTTTTGTCCAGTACTACTTATATATTATTAGGTGAACTTATACTCCTCACTGGTGGCCTAAACATCAGTTCCCAGAATTTTTCTTGGATGTACTTAGCTTTGTGGTATTTGAGAGAACGTTTCCAGTAGTTAGGTGATTGAGACCATCAGCAAGCACATTGTTGAGAGGTTACACTGTCAACAAGAAAGCCCACCTTTAGTGGCTTTCTTCTGCCTTGACCCGGACAGCATTCTGGAATTATTGGGGTCCTTGAGCCTTGGAAGACCGGATGGCTCTCATTCACTTTGACTTTGCTGATTACTTCACTGTCTTATGCAGCATCCCCCTTAGAAATGAGCCAAGTCCTTACCTGTATTTATTTCAGATAGTGAAAGGAACTTCAGTTGTGGCAGAGTATTTGGTATAAAGGTGGAAATGCTGTACACATTTATCAGGAGATGGCTGGCAGACAGAAACAATAGCTTCATACTGACTTGTCAAGAGGGAGTCATGTAAACTTCCTGTCTCCTTACCATCATTTGAGGTGAACTTTTCTCCTTATTAGAGAAGTACACCAAGTTGAGAACCTGTCTGGCTAAGCTTGTTCTTGACTAGCAGTCAACTATGTGCAAACTCCATTGGGAGTGCAGTTCTGGACCGAAACCTAACTTCTGTGAATCTCAGGCAGGGATCATTTTTACCCTCTCCACCTCATGGGGTTGTAAAGAATTTGAAAACTGTAAAAAACTGGGCATATATGAAGAAAGAACAAAGACCAGATGGTTATGTGGGACCAGAAACAATGCTACAAATGGAGGGAAGACCAAGAATTTAAAGAATATGGAAGCTTAGGCAGCCTTTACATAGAAACTGTACCATCAAAGTATAGTCTGTGGAGTTCTTCCAGGTGCCACAGTTCCATTATTAGTCCTCTTAGGTTGTATATTTCTTTTTTAAATTTATTATTATTTTTTGGGATGGAGTTTCGCTCTTGTTGCCCAGTCTGGAGTTCAATGGTGCAATCTCGGCTCACTGCAACCTCCTCCTCCTGGGTTCAAGCTACTCTTCTGCCTCAGCCCCCCGAGTAGCTGGGATTACAGACATGCGCCACCACACCTGGCTAATTTTGTATTTTTAGTAGAGACGGGGTTTCTTCATGTTTCTCAGGCTGGTCTCAAACTCCCAGCCTCAGGTGATCTGCCCGCCTCGGCCTACCGACGTGCTGGGATTACAGGCATGAGCCACTGTGCCTGGATTATGTTGTATATTTCAAAATGCAAAATTCTTTTGCACTCTTCCTAAACCTTACTCTGAAAGACTTCTCAGACCGCTTTCCTTTCATGGACAACGTGAGCTCTCAAGTTAACTGTAGTCACTCTCTCTTTAGAAATGGTTTTGAACTAAAGTTCTTTCTGCTGGAGAGTCAAGTGAATCAAGAGACCTGATTTCAGAGGCCAGGCACAGTGGCTTATGCCTGTAATCCTAGCACTTTGGGAGGCTGAGGCAGGCGGATCACAAGGTCAAGAGATTGAGACCATCCTGGCCAACATGGTGAAACCCCATCTCTACTAAAAATATAAAAATTAGCTGTGTGTGGTGGTTTCTCAACCTCAGTACTATTAACATTTCGAAGTAGGTGATTCTTTGTTGTAGAAGTTGTCTTATATGTCATAGGATGGTTAGCATTATCTCTAGTCTCTACCCACAAGATGCCAGTAGCATCCCCCCACCCCAATCCCATGACAATAAAAAATGTATGGTGGAGGCGTGGACAAAATCAAAACCCAGTTGAGAACCACAGAAGTCAGCCATTATTTGTGTTCTTTTTCCCTTGTGTGTAATGTGTTGTTTTCCTCTCTGGCTTTCAAGACTTTTACTTTACCATTGAGTTTTAGCAGTTTTACTGTGATGTGTCTTGGTTTGGTTTTCTTTGAATATATCCAATTTGAGGTTAGCTGAAACTTTTGAATTAGTAATTTGATGTTTTTCATCAAATTTGGGGACATTTCAGTCATTAATTCTTCAAATATTTTTTCTGTTCCTTATTCATTTTTTACTTTGGGAATTCACTTACAGGTATGTTATGCTATTTGATAATGTTTCACAGGTCCTTGAGGTTCTTTCTGTTTTTTTGTTTTCTTTTTTTGAGATACTACCCAGACTTCTTGTGAAATCCTGGGCTCAAGTGATCTTCCCACGTCAGCCTCCCGAGTAGCTGAGATTTTAGGCGTGAGCCGCTATGCCTGGTTCTTTCTGTTTCCTGAAATATTTGTGTTCTATAGATTGGACTGTGTTTATCAGTCTGACTTAAACTTCACTAATGTTTGTTTATCATTTTCATTCTATTTTTAGACCCGTCCAAGTATATATTTTTCAGTTCTGGAATTTCCATTTTTTATAGTTTGCATTTTTTCGGCTGTGATTTCGTATCTGTTCACTTATTAAGACCATGTTTTTCTTCTGTTTCTTCAAATATATTTATAATAGTTGCTTTGAAGTCCTTGTCTTAAAATCTGACATTTGACATTTGAAATCTTGTGATAACATTTGAGCGATCTACTGACTGCTTTTTTACCTTGACTATGTGTTACATTTTCTTATTTATTTTCACTGCTAGTATTTTTTAAAATTTTATAATGTGCATTATACATATGCTGTAGAGATTATAGATGTCATCTTCCTCTGAAGGCTGTTGAGTTTTTTTGTTTTATTGGGTGTTGTAGGCTACACTTGCAATTGTGTAGGCTTATTTTACTCTTTGTTAGGTTAGATCTGTGGAAAGCCTCTTTAACTTGACAGAACTTAACCTCCACATTCTGTGTCTCCTCTAGATCTTGTCAGGTTTTATATTAGGCTTTGCTAGTGAGTCTAGAGCAGGTCTTATTCTCTGTACTTGAGTGTAGATCTTATTCTGTAGCATGGCTTCATTTCAAAACTGTATCACAGATGAATGCCCAGAGTGTTAACGAGTGGCTTACAAAGGGTATCCATTCTTAACTGGGCTTGTATGCTCACCATCCCCCAGCACTACTGGACCTTTAGTATATCTGTTCAGCTTAACCACATAGCAGTCACTTTAGGATATGTCTTAGGTAGTCTTATCCTGAACACATGTGCTCTGCCTCCAGGCAAGGACACACAGCAGCCTGACCCTCACATGGACTTATTGCCAGACTCTTCCCTGCATAGATTGTCTCCAGTGCTCTATTCCACAGGTTCCACTGCTTAAACTGTACTGAACTCTAAAGCACTACCTTCTCAGCTCAGCAGGACAGTTATACTTTGCTTGGGCTGAAGCTTGCTGTGCCATGGTTAGGAAATTGTACCCAGAAAGAGAGCTGGGGTGATTGTGGAGCCCATTTTGTGAGCTCTTCTTTCAGAGATCACAGTCTTACACTACTTTTGTTCAATCCCTAAAAATAGTTGTTTCATATTCATATCAGTTTTATGGTTATTTACATTAGGAGGCACAGGCTGGTATTGGTTACTCCATCATAGCCAGAAGCAGAAGACCATACACATTACATCATAAAATTAAAAAGTCTGACAATATTAAGTCTTGGTAAAGAAGTGGTACAACATGAATTCACACATCACTGTTGGTATTACATTAAGTTGTTACAACCAACTTTAGTATTACTTATTAAAGTTGATTGTTTATGTATCCTAAGAAGCATCAGTTCCATTTCCACATGTACATATGTATGCATGCATATTTCTAGTGTGCATCAATTCCATTTCTAGTTATGTCTATACGTATACATATAGAGAAACTTTTGAATGTGTGGACTATGAGACACATACATGTTGTTAAATCTAATAGCTTCATTATGTCTAAAATGGTATTATATGTATTTTGTATACAATGGTATGGTATTTAACAGTGAAATAATTGGTATAGAAATGAAGATGATTTTAAAAACAAAGCCAATATAGATCAAATAAGAGAATGGTAAAATGGTGATAGTTGTTGAAACTATGTGATGTGTATATAGGACTTTGTTATACTATTCTATTTTTTTATATGTTAGAAAAATTCCAAAGTAAAGAATTTTTAAAAGTTTGGTGGATGGTAGCCATATAATATATGCGGAAAATATGATTTTATTAATATACAGTTCCAAAACAGGGGAAATGAAATATATTGCATAGGGAAACTTTCAAAGGTAATAAATGAAAGAACAGTTAGGAAATTGGTCTTTGCTAAGGTCAATATAGTGGTTTTTCTGAAGAGAAGGAGGGGAATGGGTTTGGGCAAGGGCAAACAAGGGACTTCTAGGATATTGGCAATGTCCTATTAACATAGATGGTAGTAGCATGTAGTATTCATTGTATTAATTTTTATACCGTACACATAGGTTTCATACAAGATATTTCAAAGTAAAAGTTATTTAAAAATAGCTGGATGAAAGAATTTTGAGAATTTTACGTTGGCATAATCAAGGGCAGCATCCTAGAGAAGCCTAGAACTTAAAACTAGGTCCTAAATAATGAATAGTGTGTATTATAAAACATCTGATCTAGTTATGCTTAGTATTCCTGACCAAAAATGAAGGACACAGAGGATAACTTCCATTGGAACACATTCACCTTGACTACAGTGTCTATCCCATTTGTTCACTCATTCATTCATCTATCCATTTATTCATTTAACAGATATTTGAGTAGCTGTTAGGTGCTAAGCATAGTGATAGGCAACTTGTGAACAGTGTTGAGGAGTAATGGAGTTTCCAGTCCCCAGATTCTTTATGATTCTCCTCTTTGTTGAGCTGGGATGAGAGACCTCTTTTGTATATTTGGTTTGAGGCGTGAACTAGTTAGCCCCAAACAACTGGCTGGCTTCTTTCTTGCCCTTTTTCTAAGACTGCCTGGTTTCTTTGCTCAGATTTCTGTGGCAGAGTCTTTCCCTTTTTCTCACTGCTAAGACAGCAATTGAAAAATTTGCTCTTTTATACATTCTTTCAAAAATTCCTGCCCTTGATGCATGCAAGAGTTTTGCCTTATTAGACAATGTTTGGATATATGTACAAAATCAAACCAGAGAATAAGTAGTCTAGCTAGAGAAGGTAGCTGGTGGGCTTGATTTATGAAGGGGAACAGTAAAAAAGAGAAGTTGAGGACAGAAAGTAGTGTGGGGTGCTCTAAGTGGGTAGATTGCCTCTTCAATGTTGAAATCTGTATATGGTTATTGCTAGAACAGTGGCTGAAGAAAATCTTGTGTTTCAAATAAAGTGGATTGAAGAGTACTTTTTGTGACCCAGAATTCAAAATTAAAAACTTATAAAGTCAATAAATGGAAAACAAATGAGTTTCTGAAGTATCTTCATCAAATATAGAATTATGGCCAGTAGTAAAAAAAGAAAAAAGAGTTATGGCCAGTAATTATAATACAATCTGTAAAGTTTCTAGTCACTCCTTCATTGATAGAATGCAGTAATATATAAGCACAAATGTATTTATTAATAGCCTGTTGATATAATTTATGAAAAAAAATACAGAGTTTACAACTTTTTTTCGAAATTGGCTCCTGAGTAACAAAAGCTTTCTTGACATTGTCTAATGAGAGCTAAGTATGTGAATTATCTAACAGAGTTCAATATTATTTGGGAATAGGTTTTAGAGCCCTTTTAAGTTGAAAATTGAGAATGATCAAAATATTCCTAATTCTCTTAAATCACCAGTAAAATACATATCACTTTATGCATAGCCTTACACTTTAATATGCATCTAAGGCTGGGCAGTTGCACATGCCTGTAATCCCAGCACTTTGGGAGCCTGAGGCGGGTAGATCACCTAAGGGCAGGAGTTTGAGACCAGCCTGGCCAACATGGTGAAATCCCTCTCTACTAAAAATATAAAACAATTAGCTGGGCATGGTGGTGGGCGCCTGTGGGAGCTACTTGGGAGGCTGAGGCAGGAGAATCTCTTGAACCTGGGAGGTGGAGGTTGAAGTGAGCCGAGATTGCACCATTGAACTCCAGTCCAGCCTGGGCAACAAGAGCAAAACTCTGTCTCAAAAAAAAAAAAAAAGCTTCTAAATATGTATGTAGTAATGTAGCAGGATCATATTTATAAAGTAAAATATTGAAGTGCTTGAATTTTGAAGTACTTGAGCATATTTATAAAGATTCTAATTTGGTGGGTCTTCCTGTCCATAGTCATCTTTCTCTTTAGAAACTTATTTTTTTTAATTTTATTTTTTTATTTTATTTATTTATTTTTGAGATGGAGTCTCATTCTGTCGCCCAGGCTGGAGCACAGTGGCGGGGTCTCGGCTCATTGCAACCTCCACCCTCTAGGTTCAAGCAATTCTCCTGCCGCAGCCTCCTGAGTAGCTGGGATTATAGGTGGTCACGACAATGCCTGGCTAATTTTTGAATTTTTAGTAGAGATGGGGTTTCACCATGTTGGCCCGGCTGGTCTCGAACTCCTGACCTCAAGTAATCCACCTGTCATGGCCTCCCAAAGTGGTGGAATTATAGGCGTGAGCCACTGCCCCGGCCTGAGGTTAATATTTAAAATAATTATTTCTACTTTTAGTTGTTATTTCCCTATGCTTTTCAGCATTTTTTGAACATGAAAGGATATGGTAAAACTATACTTGTTTGGGCACTTTTCAGTGGTCAGGACATTTTCGAAATGTATTCATCCTTTCGTTAGGTTTTTCTTTCTGTGCATTAACAGTTGGGTTTGATTACATCAGTGCATACATTCATTGAGTAGAATAGCAAGTGGCATTGCTAGCACATTTAAAAAGTGTATTATTATTGCTAAACAAGTATAATTGAATTTCTATAAGTTAAATGTTAGCACTACAGTACTCTGAAGATTGTTTGGGTAGGTGAGGAGGGACCAGATTGCAAAGTATCTTGAAAGTTACATAGGAATTTAGAATAAAGAGCAATTGTAGTTTTTATAAAGAAAGTGGAATGATCAAAATAGTGGTTTAATAGGTTTATATATGTGAGGCATTAACCTAGATCAGAATAGAGGAGGACAGAAGTTAAAAACCCACTTATAATAATCCAAGGGTGAAATGAAGTGCTAAACAAAAGGAATATTGTTTATTTTCTCCACATTCGTTAACAACTTACGTGAGAATGAAAAAGTGCCAAAATTGGAAGAGATTTTAAAGAAACAGTTCATAATACCTTGTGAAAGAAGTAGGGACATTAACAAGGAAAACCTAGGAGAGAATGATCTTGAGATCAGATTTGGAAATGTTGAGTTGATGTCATGGTGTCTATTCATGTGAAATATCTTTTACCCTCTCTCTAAATCCTAGAGATGATAAGAAGGTCAGAAATGTAGATTTTGGAGTATTTAGTAAAGAAGGGAGACTTAAAGCAGGAAAAGTGATTGAACGTTTTAAGTTATTAAAGAAAAGGAGAGGGAACAATTGAGACAGGAAGTCCACTAGTGGTAATTTGGAGGGGAAAAAAATAGGTGTGGGCCGGGCGCGTTGGCTCACGCCTGTAATCCCAGCACTTTGGGAGGCCGAGGCAGGCGGATCATGAGGTCAGGAGTTCGAGACCATCCTGGCCAACATGGTGAAACCCTGTCTCTACTAAAAATACAAAAATTAGCCAGGCACTGTGGCACACACCTGTAGTCCCAGCTATTCAGGAGGCTGAGGCAGGAGAATCACTTGAACCCAAGAGGCGGAGGTTGCAGTGAGCCAAGATCGTGCCACTGCACTCCAGCCTGGGCGACAGAGCAAGACTCCATCTCAAAACAAAACAAAACAACAAAAAAATAGGTGTGGTTATTATATATAGTTTCATTGAAGAAGCCAAGAAAATAAACGGTGTCTGAGATTATGACCCATAAAGGGACACATTCTATCTCAACTATAGGTTTAATTTTTTTTTTTTTCAAACAGGGTCTCACCCTGTTGTGCCCAGGCTGGAATGCAGTGGTGAGATCATAGCTCACTGCAGCCTCAAACTCTTGGGCTCAAGGGAGCCTTCTGTCTCAGCTTCCCCGGTAGTTGGAACTACAGGCATGTGTTACCACACCTGACTAATTTTTTACTTTTTTTGTGGAGATAATGTCTCGCTGTGTTGCTCATGCTGGTCTTGAATTCCTGGCCTCAAGTAATCCTTCCACATCAGCCTCCTGAATAGCTGGAATTATAGATGTGAGCCACTGCACTCAACCAGCTTTCATCTTTTTTCCCCCACTGACTTCTTATTTTAAGGCAGGGAAAATTGCTTGAACCCGGGAGGTGGAAGTTGGCAGTGAGCCAAGATCACACCACTGCACTCCAGCCTGGGCAAGACAGCAAGACTCTGTCTAGGAAAAAATAAATAAATATAAAATAAAAAAATAAAAATCCCTTACTGCTGACCACCTTGGACCTACCATCAGACTGTAATTCACATTGACATGAATAGGAAGTGAGAAAGTCAAAGCACCAAGCGTTCTTTCAAGCAATTTGGCTGAAGGGAAATCCTTGTTGCTTAAACTTCCTCTTTCTAGTCAGACCAATATGAGTTGCAGAGAAATGTATACTTTGAAAGACAATGTAATTTTCTCACTTAATGTTATGAATATTTTTGCGTATCAGTAATATGCATCTATATTTTATTCCCTCCAAGTCTTCATTTCGAAATATTTCAAACCTCCAGAAAAGTTACATACATAATATGAGGAATGCCAGTATATTGTTCACCTAGATTCGGCAAACATCTTACCATATTGCCTTTTTTTCTACGTATAATATGTATAGGTGCATATATGTACATTTTTTTCCTGAATCATTTGAGAGTTACTTGTAGACATTATGTCAACTTATCCTAAAATACATCAGCAAGTATCTCTTAAAAACAAGTATACTCTCCTACATAACCACAATTATCAAAAACACAAGAAGTTTAACATTGATAGAATGCTATTATTGAATATGCAGTTTATATTTACATTTCTCCAATTATCTCAGCTGTCCTTTTTAATTTCTTTTATTTTTTTCTAAGTCAGTTCCAGCCAGGAATCACACATTGCATTGAGAGTCATATAATTTTAATGTTCTTTCATTTAGAACAGTTATGCTGCTTTTTTTTTTTTTTTTTTTTGAGGTGGAGTCTCGCTCTGTCTCCCAGGCTAGAGTGCAGTGGCCTGATCTCGGCTTGCTACAACCTCCGCCTCCTGGTTCAAGCAATTCTCCTGCCTCCGCCTCCCAAGTAGCTGGGACTACAGGTGTCCGCCACCACTCCCAGCTAATTTTTGTATTTTTAGTAGAGATGGGGTTTCACCATATTGGCCAGGCTGGTCTCGAACTCCTGGCCTTGTGATCCGCCCACCTCGGCCTCCTGAAGTGCTGGGATTACAGGTGTGAGCCACTGCGCCCGGCCTGCTTTTTTTTTTTTCTTTTTGGCTATTAATGACATTGATGTTTTTCAAGAGTTCAGGCCAGTTGTTTTGTCCTTCAGTTTGGATTTGCCCAGTATGTTTATATGATTAGCTTCAGGTTAAGTTTTTTTTTTTTTTTTTTGAGATGGAATCTCGCTGTCACCCAGGCTGGAGTGCAGTAACACGATCTTGGCTCACTGCAGCCTCTGCCTCCTGAGTTCAAGTGATTCTCCTGCCTCAGCCTTCCGAGTAGCTGGAATTACAGGCATGCACCACCACATCCGGCTAATTTTCTGTATTTTCAGTAGAGACAGGGTTTCACCATGTTGGCCAGGCTGGTGTTGAACTCCAGACCTCAAGTGATCTGCCCACCTTGGCCTCCCGAAGTGCTGGGATTACAGGCGTGAGCCACCACGCCCAGCCAGGTTAAGTATTTTTGACAAGAACATTATATAGGGAATGTGCCCTGTTCAGTATATGCTCTCTAGAGACATGTGATGTCAGTTACAAAATTTGATGTGGTTAGAATTGGTGATTTGGTCATTTGGTTATGATGATATCTACCAGATTTGCTCACTATAAATGTACCTTTTCTTCTTTGTAATTAATAAATGATCCTTGGAGTGATATTTTAAAACTGTGTTCCCCAACAGTCTTTATTCAATATTTTAGCTTCCACTAATGATTTTTGCTTGAATCAGCTATTATGCCTATTATAAGATGGTGATTTTTTTTTTTTTTTTTGAGGTGGACTCTCGCTCTATGCCCAGGCTGGAGTGCAGTGGCACAATCTCGGCTCACTGAAACCTCCACCTCCCAGGTTCAAGCGATTCTCCTGCCTCAGCCTCCCGAGTAACTGAGACTACAGGGTGTACCACCACGCCCAGCTAATTTTTGTATTTTCAATAGAGACGAGGTTTCACCATGTTAGCCAGGATGGTCTCGATCTCCTGACCTCGTGATCCGCCCGCCTCGGCCTCTCAAAGTGCTGAGATTACAGGCATGAGCCACTGTGCCTGGCCAAGATGGTGATTTTTAAATTTGTTATTCCCTGTACGTCTGTCAGTATTCTTCTATAAAGAAGAACTTTCCTCTCCACTTCATTTTTTATTTTTATATTTTAATTTTCTCCCTTTTTAGTGCTAATATGGACTCCAACATGGATTTCTATCTGTTCTTGTCGTCATTCATTTTGATGCTCAGAATATCTCAAACCTAGTCAGGTTAGAGCTCTCTCAAGATGGCTCCTGCTTATAACCAGCATGTCCTCATCTGTTCAGCAGATGTATATTTTATGGCGCAACAAAGTGGTTTTCTTCTGTCTTTTTTACTTTTGTTTTTTAATTGTGATAAAGCATACACAACAGAATGTATTATTTTACAGTTTTAAGTTTACAATTTTGGTTTGCTTTTTTTTTTTTTTTTTTTTTTTGAGATAGAGTTTTGTCACCCAGGCTGGAGTGCAGTGGTGCGACCTTGGCTCACTGCAACCTCCACCTCCTGGGTTAAGCGCCGATTCTCCTGCCTCAGCCTCTTGAGTAACTGGGATTACAGGTGCCCGCCAGCACACCCAGCTCATTTTTGTATTTTTAGTTGAGACAGAGTTTCACTATGTTGGCCAGGCTGGTCTTGAACTCCTGACCTCAGTTGATCTGCCTGCCTTGAACACCTAAAGTGTTGGGATTACAGGCATGAACCATCACACCTGGCCTTGGTTTGCCATTTATTTATTTATTTATTAATTTTGAGACAGAGTCTCTGTTGCCCAGGCTGGAGTGCAGTGGCGCAATCTTGGCTCATTGCAACTTCTGCTTCCTGGGTTCAAGTGATTCTTCTGCCTCAGCCTCCTGAGTAGCTGGGACTACAGGTGTGTGCCACCACGCCTGGCTAATTTTTGTATTTTTAGTAGAGATGGGGTTTCACCATATTGGCCAGGCTGGCCTCGAACTCCTGACCTCGTGATCCATCTGCCTTGGCCTCCCAAAGTGCTGGGATTACAGGCATGAGCCACGGTGCCTGACCAGTTTGCCTTTTAAAATGTGGTCTTCCCTGGTTTATCCCTGGCCTACTTCTTTCATTGCTTTGATAGCTTGTCCAGAAATAATAGACTCTATTCTTAAGTTTTGGGTTTTTATTTATCAACTGTATGCTAATGACTCCCTTGTGTCTTTTTGGGACTCTAGAACTATATTACCAGTAGCCTACTAAATTCTCCAGTTATTTGTCTTATGTTTCATAGGCATCTTTTTTATATTCTGTCTCTCATTTAAAAAAATGAAAGAAAACCTACCCCAAACCTATATTTTTTATTTTGCTTGGATGCCTTAGGAGTCCCCATCCATTTATCCTAACTTCTAACATGTAATTTGTCACTAGGTCCTATCAGTCCTTTCATATTCATTCCTACTGCCATGCGTCATCTCTCTATAGAAGTTTTATAGGAGGTTTTTGGCTTTAGTTCATTGTCTTTGTAGCTTAACTCTTGTCAGAGTAGTCTTTCCTCCTTATTTCTCATTTCATTTTTTTTTTTTCCTAGCAAATAAGATAATTTACTACAAGTCCAAGAAGCAGTTCTTGATTTTAGGCAAAGCTTTGTATAAGACACCAAAGAATGACTTTGCTTTTCTTTACCCCTATCTTTGGTGTACTTTCCTCTGTGTTAGCTTCATTTTCATTTATGCTTTCTCTGAGTGGGCGCAACAATGGCCATTGATAGTTTCAGGCTTACATTTTTTTCAAAGTAAATGATTCCAAGGAAAATCCTTCATCCTTCTAAAATCCTTCATCATCATAAAATATAAATGTGATTATCTCTCTGTTTTTCTTAATTCTATTCAGTGGTTCCTCGAACCCCCTTCGGGATAAAGTTCTTATTTGGCAAGCAAGAATTCATGAATTCTTGATTTGTCTTTTACATATTTTCATTGTCCTGTTGCTCTTGCTTTAAAATTTATATCTATACATACCAAGTTGCATGTGCTGTTTCCTCTGCCTCCAGTGGCTTTTCACATTGTTTACTTGCCAAACTCGTTATCTTTTAGCTAAATAAACCCCAGTTCAGATATTACTCTTCCAGGAAATTTTTATTTGATAAATTTTATGCTCAATCCCAGAAAAATTACTCTCCTATTCTACCTTTGTACCACATATGTATGTTTATTTTTGACTTATACTAAATTGTAATCTGTTTACAATTTTTTTTTTTTTTTTTTTTTTGAGATGGAGTTTTTGCCCTGTCACCCAGGTTGGAGTGTAATGGTGTGATCTCAGCTCACTGCAACCTCCGCCTTCTGGGTTCAAGCAGTTCTCCTGCCTCAGCCTCCCTAGTAGCTGGGACTACAGGCACCTGGCACCATGCCCAGCTAATTTTTATATTTTTAACAGAGATGAGGTTTCACTATGTTGGCCAGGCTGCTCTGGAACTCTTGACTTCAGGTAATCCACCTGCCTCAGCCTCGCAAAGTGCTGGGATTACAGGTGTGAGCCACTGTGCCCAGCCTACAAATTTTCTTTATATCCATTAGATCATTAAATCTCTTTGTCCCTTTTTGAACAAGGCAAGGTATAAATTTATTAAAAATAACAGTAACAAAAAAAAAATTAGGCTTTGGTTGTGCATCCAGTTGTGGTAGACTGGCTAATTCAGATCAACCCTATTGCTGAGAACAGCTGAAAAAGTAGGTTTAAAAAATCTGTGTGAAGGCACAGTAGAGGGCCAAGACAGTAAAACATCATGTGGTCAAAATCTGGAGAGTCAGAACCCAGCAGCCGTGGACCCCGTGGAGCCGCCAGCCCCGGGCCTGTTCCGAGACTTCGGGGAACCTGGCCCAAGCTCCGGGAACGGCGGCAGGTACCGCGGCCCCGCGCAGCCCCTGGTGGCAGCGCAGGGCAGCCCAGCAGAAGTTCCACCTCGTGCCAAGCGTCAACAACATGAGTGACAGCCAGGAGCTGCAGTGGATGGTACAGCCTCATTTCCTGGGGCCCAGCAGTTACCCCAGGCCTCTGAACTACCCCCACAACCCCAGCCAGGAGTCATCCGGGCCCCAGGGCCGCCTCCAGGGGTACGTCCAAGGCCTTGTGAACAGATCAACCTGGAGGAAGAGGAGCGCCGCTGAGTAAGGCGGGAGCGGAACAAGCTGGCTGCGGCCAAGTGCAGGAACCGGAGGAAGGAACTGACCGACTTCCTGCAGGTGGAGACTGACAAACTGGAAGATGAGAAATCCGCGCTCCCGAGAGAGATTGAGGAGCTGCAGAAGCAGAAGGAGCGCCTGGAGCTGGTGCTGGAAGCCCACTGACTCATCTGCAAAATCCCCGAAGGAGCCAAGGAGGGGGACACAGGCGGTACCAGCAGCACCAGCAGCCCGTCAGCCCCCTGCCGCCCTGTACCTTGTATCTCCCTTTCCCCAGGGCCTGTACTTGAACCTGAGGCAATCTTTTATTTTAAAAATAAAAGATAAGATAGATAAAATAAAAGATAAGAATTTCAGTATAGAGCCAGAAACTTTAAAAAATAATCAAGTGGAAATTTTAGAACTGCAAAATATGATAAGTGCAATGGGTAGGCTTAATAGTAGATCAGGACAGTGAAAAGATAATTATTAAACTAGAAGATGGATCAAAAGAAAAATCCAGAGTGAAGCATTGAGCAAAAAGATGGAAAATACAGAAAAGGGTGTAAGAGACATAGTCCAACACATATCTTTGAATCCTCCAAAGGGGGAGGAGAGAGAATAAAGCATAAGTAATATTTGAAGAGATTATGGGTAAGAATTTTCCAAAACTGATGAAAGACACCAAAGGACAGATTCTAGTCCTAAAAACTTCAAAGAAGATAAATACAAAGAAAACCTCATCGAGACCATCCATATAAAACAACTGAAAACAAATAAAAGCTGGATAAAAAGGACAGATTACTTTACAAGCATTAATAGTAAGACAGCTAACTTCTCAGTAGAAATAATGGAGGTGAGGGAACAAAGGGATGATGTAGTTACAGTGCCTATAAGGGAAAATAGTGTTCAAGAATAAAGGTAAACAAATAATTGAATTGTACGCTTAAATAGGTGAATTTATGAGGTGTAAAATAAAGCTCTAAATAAACCTGTATAAAAATGAAGGTAAAATAGAGATATTATCAGAGACATGAAAACTATGAAAATTTATTTTCAGCAGATCTGCTTTAAAGAAAATACTAAAGGGAATTTTTCAGGCAGAGGAAAATGATTCCAGAAAGAAGCTTGGAGATGCAGGAAGAAATGAAGAGCAATGGGAAGGGTAAATATGTGTGTATATTTAGATAAATATTGGCAATAAACACAACAAAGCTGGCGTAACTCTTTACTGTACCAGGCAAAGTAGGTTTTTAAGGCAAAACTTATTCAAGATATAAAGATGGATGTTTTATAATCATGACAAGTTTCATTGCCTCAGAAGATATGATAGTTCTAAATTTGTGTGCCTCTAATAATGTAGCTTCAAAATACATAAAATTTACAGGCAAATAGGTGCATTCATAATCATAGTGGGAGATTTTATAAAGAAAGGTGTAAGATGGAGCAATCAGAACCAAAAAATCAGTAAGGTTATAGAAAATGTGGATGCAGTTTAGAAAAGTCAATTCCAATTGGATTATAGTTCTGAATGTGAAACACAAAATAATAAAACTTATAGAAATAATAACTCAGTAATATTTGATTGGGGAAGATTTATTGAACAGGAAACACAGTGAAGGAAGTGATTGATAAATTGTACTACATTAAAGGACTTCTTTTCATCAAGATACTATAAGAGAATAAAAAGGCAAGTTAAAAAGTGTCAAAAGGTATTTACAACATTTTATAAAGAACTCTTACAAATCAATAAGAGAAAGACAACCCTATGGAAAAATGAGCAATAGTATTGAATAGTCACCTCAACAAAGGAAGCTATCCAAATCAGCAAATATACTCAAGGTTTTCAGCCTCATTAGTAATCAGAGAGATGCAAATTAAAGCTACAGTGAGATAATACGTATACCTACCAGGATGACTACATTACAAACTTTTTCTGAATTTTTATTTTGAGATATTTATAGATTCACAGGAAGTTGCAAAAATTGTACACAGAGGTACTGTATACCCTCATTTCCCTTCAAATATCACATCTTGTATAACTATATATACATCTTATATAACTATAGCACAATGCTGGGCAAGGTGGCTCATGCCTGTAATTCCAGCTGTTCTGGAGGCTGAGGCAGGTGGATTGCTTGAGGCCAGGAGTTCGAGACCAGTGTGGGCAACATAGTGAGACTCCATCTCTTAAAAAAAAAATAAAAAAAAAAATAGCCTGTCATGGTGGCATGCACCTGTAGTGCCAGCTACAGGTTGAGGCAGAAAGATCAACTGGGCGCAGGAGTTCAAGGCTACAGTGAGCTGTGGTCGTACCACTGTGTTCCAGTCTGGGCAACAGAGCAAGACTCTGTCTCTAGGCGGGGGGAAAAAAAGGAAATACATTGTATAATATTAAAACCAGAAAATAGACATTTCTTATCACAAATGTATGTGTATAGTTTTGTGCCATTTTATCACCTGTAGATTCGTATAACTATCAGCACAGTCAAGACACTGAACTGTATTATTACCACAAAATTCTCCCTGTGCTCTCTAAAGTTTAGAGTCTTTAGAGTCTCACTCACCTGCCTCACCTCCACTATCCCTAACCCCTGGCAACCACGAATCTGTTCTTCATTTCTATAATTTTGTCATTTTGAGAATGTTACATGATGGAATCACACATTTCTTAGAACAGTTTTATATTCATTGCAAAATTGAGCAGAAGATAGATCTTCCATAGATCTTCTTCCCCCACACAAGCATAGCCTCCGGTATTGTCAACCTCCCGTACCACAGTGGTACATTTGTTGCAATTGATGAACCTACCTAGATGCGTCATTCTTACTAAAAGTTTATGGTTTACATTAGGGTTCATTCTTGTTCAAATGGCTAAATTTTGAGACTGAAAATACCAAGCATTAGTGCAGAAGTAGATCAACAGGAACTTTAATATACTGCTAATGGGGAAATAAATAGGTACAACCACTGTGAAAAACTGGCATTTTCTACTAAGGCTAAATAAAAACCTGCTCAATTCAGCAATTCCACTCCTAAGTAAATATCCAACAAAAATTTGTGTTCCTGTTCACCAAAAGAAGTTTTTGTAAAAACGTATTTATAGGAATTCATTTGTAATAGCTGTAATCTGAGAAAGGACCCAAATGCTCATCAATAGCAGAATGGATTTCTTTAAAAATTGCAGTGTATTCATATGGTAGAATAGAGTAAGGGTAGACAGACATTTTCTGTACAGAGCTGTATAGTAAATACCTTAGACTTTGTGGGTCATACGTTGTCAGTGGTCATACGTTATCCACCTAACTCTGCAGTTGTAGCAATGAAGTAGTCATAGGCAATATGTAAACAAATGGGTGTGGTTATGTTCTAAAACAGCCATTTATAAAAACAGACTTTAGCCTTTGGGCCTGTAGTTTGCTGACCTCTGCTGTAGAGCCACAAACTGTGATTACACGCATGTACATGGATCAATCTCCTAAACATAATTTTGCATGAAAGAAACCATATGGTATAATTCAGTTTTTATAAAGTTCAGAAACATGCAAAACACCTATTGTATTGAAGTCAGTGTATGAGCTATCTGGGGGGAGAAAGAGGAGATCCTGACCAGAAGGGACATGAAAAGGAAGCTTCTAGGGTGCTAGTAATTGCTTTACCTGAATGGTGATTACTTAAGTCTGTTTACCTTTGATTATTCATTGAGATGTATACTTATGATTTGTACACTTCTCATGTATGTGTGTGTGTGTGTAATACATTAATGAATTAGTTAAAAATAAAAACTAAAACATATACAACTTGTGTTTCCATCAGGGTAGAATTGTGTTATTTATCTCTGGCATGTAGTAAACATACAATAATTATTTACAGAATTGGGAGTTGCTAATAGCAAGCTCTGTAGCAAGATAAGGGACAAGAGGAGTGAGCAATGATTCTGATTTAGCCTGAAGAGCTTATTGAAAACTTTTGAGGAAGAAATGTTGATAAATATACATTTTGACATAATTAAAGATACTTTAGTGATAAAAAGATCATAATCTAAAAGGCTAACACTGGGATTTAATAAATGGTTTGAGCTGACAAGTGACTTCATCTTTGAAGACAGAAGGAAAAGATTCTTTTGTTATTAAGAGCAAGCTACTACTTGTAATGATATTTAATTTGCTTCCTATTTTAAATTTGCTTCAATCTGACAAATTCTTTGTTATGTTTTTTACTTGCTTAAACCCTCTTTGGATGTTGTCCTGTAAAGATTCATGTACCCATTAGTACCGTGTGGCATAGATGTGATATAGGGTTTTATTGGGAAAAACTTAGAAGAAATAGTAGAGTGTAAGCAGTCCCTCAAACTCCTTTTTTTCTCTTACAGTTTAGGCCAGACATAGAGGGTCTTTATGCACCTGTGGCAAAGTGAACTTCCAGTAGAGAATGACCTCTACCCTCTGTAACGCTCCACACATTTGTAGGGCAGGGATGGAAACACCTAAGTGACTATGTAATAATAATTACAAAGGGGAAGCCTCCAGAACCCCAGAGTCAGAGTGGGGTCTATTCTTCCTTTGAGCTAACAACAGAGTCAGAGAGGGGTCTATACTTCCTTTGAGCTAACAACTCAAACCTACTGAGTCTCTTCGCTGCAGCTATCCAGGGCCATCCAGATTTATCTTTATCACATGCATCCATTATTATAAAACAAAGTGAAATCTTCTTGACCCAGTATTAAAGGTCTTCTAGTAGCTTTCTCCGACTTCCGCATCAGGCCTCTTTGCCACTGGTTCTACACAGATATTCTCATTCACGTAATTACTTTCTAATAAACACATTGCTTTTTCTAAGCGTCTTATCTTTGCTCACATTACCTATTTAGAATGCTTCTCCCTTTCTCTAAATTCTCATCCTTCAAGAGCTGCTTTTGTCCCATCTCTTCTGTGATGGCTTCCTGATGATCTTAATTTTTATACCAATATCGCTTTTCACGCACTGCCTAATATTCATTTTTATGTGTTCATTTCTTCCTTTTCATCTAACATATAAATTCCTTAATGGTAGGGAACCTGTATTAGATTACTTTGTAACTTCTGTAATACCTGGTAGTCTTGTATGTACATGCTCAACAAATAATTAATGATTAGTTTGTGTGCTCGTGTTTTTTAATTACAAAATCATCATAATATTTTAGGGTTTTATATGCTTCTTAGATTCTGAATGTTGTTATTAAGTTTAATGCTAGATTCTTTATTAGAACATCTTTTTCACTCCATTGTGATTAATCCCTGTTTTAGAAGTTCATTTTTTTGAGGTTGCTATCAATTATTGTCTGTTGGTTACTCTGTTAGCCAGTTTAGTAATTAGATTCCTCCATTCTACTTCAGCAAGAAGTTGAGAACTTTAAGAAGCTAAATCTCATTAGTAAAGAGCAGTTTGAAAACCTAACACCTGAACTTCCTTTTGAGCCAAACCAAGAAGTTCCTGTAGCACCTTCACAGTCCAGGCAAGGTATGTAAATCTGCTTTTGTGTAAGTGTCTGAATAGTATTAAAGCAGTTCTGAATTGTTTTTAAAAATTACTCCTTTTTTTTTTTCTTTCTTTGTGGAAAATCATTAGGTAAATGGTAAAATGCTAGAATTTTAAAACTCAACTTTTATCCTTTTGTGAACTTCTATGATCACACCAGGTTATGCTCAAAGCCAGAGGCTTACTTAGAAGTAGGCAGAATTTGTTGGTTCTTTATGTATCTGATGTGATTTTAAGATTGCTGGGAATGTTTCTCTTCCAAAAATAAATTTTTTCACCGACTCACTGATCCTAAGAATGCAATAGAGTCATTCTTTTGTTTTAAAGTCTTAGCTGTGTGTGACAGTGTAAATAAATACATTGGGAGATCCATAAATTGAATCTGACATTTCAGACAAGTGTAACTGATTTCGTTATAGTCTTTTCCCGAAGGTGGTTAAAAAAAAAGATTTATAAAAAGTCACACATGGCCGGGCACGGTGGCTCAAGCCTGTAATCCCAGCACTTTGGGAGGCCGAGACGGGCGGATCACGAGGTCAGGAGACCGAGACCATCCTGGCTAACACGCTGAAACCCCGTCTCTACTAAAAATACAAAAAAAAAAAAAAAAAAACCCACTAGCCGGGCGAGGTGGCAGCGCCTGTAGTCCCAGGCGCTGGGGAGGCTGAGGCAGGAGAATGGCGTGAACCCGGGAGGCGGAGCTTGCAGTGAGCTGAGATCCGGCCACTGCACTCCAGCCTGGGCGACAGCGAGACTCCGTCTCAAAAAGAAGAAAAAAAGTCACACATATACAAAGATAGAGTGAATTTTATAATAAAACTCCCATTTTCCTGTTGTACTTAATCACTCATACCCAATTTTGTTTTGTCTTGACTCCAGTCACTCCTATACCTCCCTCTGGATTATTTTGAAACAAATTCTCAATCATATGATTCATATTTTTTTATCCCTAAATATTTCTGTATGTGTCTTTAAAAAGATAAGGGCTGTATCTTTTAACACATAAATTAGCAGGACATTATTTCTAAAATTAACAGTAATTCCTTAATGTGAAATATCTAGTTAGTGTTCAAATTTCCTCATTCATCACTTTTTTTTTTCCAGTTTCTTCAAATAGATTGCAATAGATTGATATGTCTTTTTTAGTCTACAGGTTTCTACTGTTTTTTGCCTTATAATTTATTGGTCCTTGCAATTTGGTATTTAAGAAACTGGGTTGTTTGTCCTGTAGAATTTCTCACATTCTGAATTTTGCTGATTATATCCCCATGGTTTCATTTAACCTGTTTTCTAGTCCTGAGTTATCTATGACTGTTAGTTCAGCATAGAGGCTTGATTAGATTAAGACTCAAATCTCTGTAAGCATATGTCATATGTAGTATTGAATACTATTAGGAGATACATAATGCTGTATTGTCTCTTTTTGTAATGTTAGCGGTCATTGATGATCAGTGAGTGAAGCTTTTATTTTACTAGGGGTTGCAAAATAGTGATGATTCTATTTTTAATCATTACATCTTACCTTAATAGGTAGAATACTTTTATAAAGAGAACTTTCCTCAGAATATTTATTTATTCTGAGATAGAGTTCTTACAGGAAACTGAGTCAGTGCTGAATTATTTCCTTTTGTTTACTAGTTTCAAAGTACTAGCTGGTTCCTTAACATTCTTCGCTGGTGACTAATGAAGTTTTTGTTTGTTTGTTTTTAAATGATCACTGTGAACTCATAAATACATGAGATGGGTTTCACTCTATTATAGTTATTATTATTATTGATACCTGTGCCAGTTATCAGTTTATTGACTGTTAGCTCTAAAGCCACCTTTCATTTTCTTGCTCAGTAATAATGGAGTTGGACTGTTAACTTGAATGTTTCCCACCCCACACAAGGTTGAGCCCCCACACAAGGTTGAGCTTTGTCAGTACCAGACCTGCTGCTGAGTTGGTCCTTGTTTCTAGGCCTTTTGAATAGAAAGAGCTAGGAAATTTTTTAAAGAGAAAAATATATTATGTATTCATGTTGATATTTTCTGTCTAAATTTAAGATTATAGGTTTTAATTTTAACTTCTTTGATTTTGTAGTTGTATTGCTTTTTACTTACATATAAAAAATCTTTCTTCCTAACCACAGTAACATAATTATTTATTTGCTAATCCTATGATATAATAGTTCCAGAATAACAATAACATTAAATAACAATATTATAAATACTGAAAGGTAACTTCTTTTAGAGTTCTTTAAACTTTAAACTTTTATTTATTTATTTATTTATTTATTTATTTATTTATTTATTATTTATTTTTTTTTTTTGAGACGGAGTCTCGCTCTGTCGCCCAGGCTGGAGTGCAGTGGCCAGATCTCAGCTCACTGCAAGCTCCGCCTCCCGGGTTCACGCCATTCTCCTGCCTCAGCCTCCCGAGTAGTTGGGACTACAGGCGCCCGCCACCGCGCCCGGCTAGTTTTCTGTATTTTTTAGTAGAGACGGGGTTTCACCGTGTTAGCCAGGATGGTCTCGATCTCCTGACCTCGTGATCCGCCCGTCTCGGCCTCCCAAAGTGCTGGGATTACAGGCTTGAGCCACCGCGCCCGGCCAAACTTTAAACTTTTAAAAACTTTATACTTTAAAGCTTTCTTTAAGGTTCTTTGTGTGTCCCACTAGGGATGTTCAGTTAAATTGCTGGATTTTTTGTCTTGTTAAATTTGAATACTTTAAAATTGAGAATGTATGTTCCTTTGCACATCATAGAAAGCATACAAATAGCAAATAAGGAGATAAATTTGGCATTGCATGACATTAACAAAGAATTAATATCATAACCTTAAAAATTAATGTGAAAAATGGCAAACATTAACAGAAAAAGTAGTAAATGAAACATGAACATCAGTTTCATATTTGGGAAGACCAAATGGCCAATAAATATGAAAAGCTGCTATTTTTATTGAGGTTTTCCAATTAAAACCATAGTGATACACCATATTATAACCTAGCAGTTTCATTTCAAGAGATACTGTGGCAGGCCGTTGTGACTCATGCCTAAAATCCCAACACTTTGGGAGGCCAAGGCAGGAGGATCGCTTGAGCCCAGGAGTTTGAGAACAGCCTGGGCATACTGTTGCAGATGTTTACCAAGAGAATATTTGCAGTATCATTGTTCATAATAGAAAAAAGCAATTGAAAACTAAAAAATGCACAGTTATAGTAGAATGTATTATAAGATGTGGTGTATTCATACATAGGAAAAATAGGCAGCAGTGGAAAATGAAAGAACTAACGTTATACGTGACGAAATGTGTTAATCTAAAAATATAGGAAAAAATAACAAAAATAAAAAATAAAAAAATAGGATGTATAAAATAAGCTAGAACAAAGAAGTTCATTCAATGTAATGCTATTACATAAAGTATAAAATTCATGGATATATGCATAGCACATAGGAGCCATGAATATAAGCAAGGAGAATTATTAATATAAAAATTTAATATATTAATTTACTCCTGAGGGTGGGGGAATCCCATCTGGAAGGTCTGCATATGTGTTTGCTAGCATCTGGAATTTATGTATTGGTCTAGTTGGTTGGTATGAGTGTGTATCAACTGTATTTTAAAATTTATATATAAATCTATTAATTTTTATTTGTGTGCTGTAATCTCTAGTTTTTAAATATATGAACAGAAAAGTATAAAAATAAAGCAAAAATTTAAAAAAGATAGAATTTGACCCAATATACTGCTATGACAGGAAATGTTGAATAGATTAATGTTCAAATTAAAAGATAATTTTAATCTTAAAATTAATTGGGCTTAAAAAATTCACTCTATGCTAGTTATATGTCATAACATATGGAAATATTAGAAAGTAAAGGATGGGAAATCATATAAAAGAATGATCCTAATAGAAAAGAGTTGGTATTGCCATTACAATATAGAATTTAAGGCATAAAGAAGGAGTTTATTTTCACTGTCTTCAGTATCTATGTTCCTATTTATTCCCTATGCCTGCTCCAAACAGGCCTCTGTCCTCCACATCCCAAACCAGCTACTGATAATATCACCAGGAATCTCTATATATAAGAGGGGTCAAATTAGTCCTTATCTTACCTGACATCAGCATTAAATCAAATTAATCGCTCTGTCCTGAAACATATTTTTACTTCCTGAACACTTATTCACTTATTCTCCTTCTGCCTCATGGAGTCTTTTTTGCTAGTTCTTCGCTGTTTCCCTAACCTCTAAAATTTGGATGCTTTAGGACCCAGTCCTCAAATTTCTCCTCTTTTGAATCCTCATTAACGCCTCGTGTAATAGCATCAAGTCTCATGGGTTTTAAAGAGCATTATTATACTAATGAGTATCAAATTAATATGTATAGACCAGACCTCCATCCTGTATTTCAGACAAATATTCAACTGTATGGTTAACAGTTCTACTTGTATATTTTATAAGCATGTTAAATTTCATATGTCCAAAATCTAAGTTCTGAATTCCCACCCCTCTCCAAGGACTTTTCCTCCTAGACTTCCACATCTCTGTAAATATTACCTCCATTTTTCCAGTTGCACAGGTCAAAACATTTCTGTGTCATTTTTGATCTGTTTGTTTTTTAAACTCCATATCTTATTTATGGGAAAGTTATATATATTTAAAAATATATCTAGAATCTAACCATGTCTCACTTTCTCCATCTCTATCACCCTGTAAAAGTCACCATCATTTTCTCCTTGGTTAATTGTAATAAACTCCTAGCCTGTCTCTCTCCTTTCATTCTGACCACCCTACAAATATCCAGTTATATTTTTTGTTTCCTCTTAAAAATTATATATATTTAAGGTGTACAACATGATGTTTTGATATATATATATAGTGTAATGGTTACAATAGTCAAGCAAATGAACATATTATCTCACATAGTTACCTTTTTTTGTGGCAAGAGCACCTAAAATCTCTCTTAGCAAAAATACCAAGTATAATATAATATTATTAGCTGTTGCCCTCAGGTTGTACATTAGATCTCTAGACTTATTTATCCTACATATCTACAACTTGGTATTTTTTGACCTACATCTCCCCGTTCTCCCTCATCCCACCCTTGGTAACCACTGTTTTATTATCTATGTCTATATACTTTTTTTAAAAGATTCTATGTATAAGCGACATTATGAAGTATTTTTCTTTCTGTGTTTGACTTATTTTATTTAGCATAATGTCCTCCAGTTTCATCCATATTGTAGCAAATGGCAGGATCTCCTTTTTTTAAAGGTTTAATTCTATTCTATTCTCTCTCTATATATATACACATATATATACACACACACACATATACATATATACACACACATACACATATACATATATACACATATACGTATATATACACATATATGCATATATATACACACATATATATACACACACACACATATACATACACACACATCACCATTTCTCTGTTTATCATAAGTGGACACATACTTTAGTTGTTCCCATATCTTATATCTTGGCTATTGTGAATAATGTGGCAATGAACATGTGAGTGCAGATAGATATCTTTCTATGGTGATGATTTCATTTCCTTTGGGTATATACCCAGAAGAGGGATTGTTGGGTCATATGGTAATTCTACTTTTAATTTCTTTACAAATCTCCATACTGTTTTCCGCAATGGCTACACCAGTGCACCTTTTCATATGCATGTTGACCTTCTTATGTCTTCTTTGGAGAGATCTCTAATCAGGTCTTTTGACCATGTTTTAATTGGATTATTTGCATTCTTGCTATTGAGTTGTTTGAGTTACTTATATATTTTGGATATAACTCCTAATCAGATATGTGGTTTGCAGTATTTTTTCTTATTCTGTAGGTTGTCTCTTCGCTCCGTTGACTGTTTCCTTTGCTGTGCAGAAGAAACTTTTTCATTTGGTACAATCCATTTGTTTATTTTTGCTTTCGTTGCCTGAGCTTTGTGGGTCATATTTTTTGAAAAATTGAGATGTAGTTTACATTCAGTAAGTTTCACACCATTTATGTACATCATTTTGGGAACTTTGACAGATGAATACAGTCATGTAAACACCACCTAGTCAAGTTACTGAACATTTCCATTACTCCCTGAGGATTTTTCCATGACTCTGTATTCAACCCAGGCCAAGTTTTTGGCAGCTTGTTTTCTATTTTCTATTCCTATAGTTTTGCCATTTCTAGAATATCATATAAGTGGAATCATATAAAATATAGCCTTTTGAGTCTGGCTCCTTTCATTTAGCATAGTGCCTTTCAGATTTATTCATGCTTTTGTGTGTTGTTTGTATTACCTTTTTACTGACAAGTAGCATTCCATTGCATGGATGTAAACAGTTTATCCACTTATTAGTTGAAGGCATATAGGTTGTTTTTCTGTTTTTGGTGATTATGAATTGAGCTGCTATGAGTATTTGTTTACAAGTTTTTATGTGAATATGTGTTTTCATTTCACTTGGGTAAATGCTTTTGAGTGGCACTGTTGGATCATACAGTAAGTATAACTTTTTAAGAAACTGTCCAACTTTTCCAAAATAGCTGTGCCATTTTATATTCTTACCAACAATATATGAGGGTTCCATTTGCTCTACATCATCACCAGCATTTAGTATTGTTAGTTAAAAAAAATTTTTTTTTGCCATCTAATAGTAGTATCTCATTGTGACTGATGCTGTTGTGTATCTTTTTATGTGCTGATTTGCCATCAGTTCATGCTTGGCAAAGTGCCTGCACAAATCTTTGGACATTTCTTTTATTGAGTTGTTTTTGTTACTGAGCTTTGAGAGTTCTTTACTCTGGATACAAGTCCTTTATTACAGATGTACATAGGTAATTTGCACATGTCTTCTCAGAACCTGGGGCTTATATTTTCATTTTTTAAGAGTATCTTTTGGGCCAGGTGCGGTGGCTCATGTCATATGGCTTGTCTTAATTAGTCTGTTTGTGTTGTAAAGTACATTGATTGGTTTTCAAATGTTGAACTAGTCTTGGATTCTCAGGATAAGTCTCATTTAGTTATTATATTATCCTTTTATATAATCCTAGTTATTATATTATCCTTTTATATATTGTTAGACTCAGGTTGCTTATATTTTTTGAAGCCTTTTGTACTATATTCATGAGGAATATTGTTTTTTTTTTTTTCATTGTCTTGGATTATATTTGTCTGATTTTAGTGTTAGAGGTGTTATAAAATGAGTGTCATAAAATGAGTTGGTAAGTGTTCCTTCTTTTGTATTTTGGAAGAGTTTGTCTACAATTGTTTATTTCTTACACATTGTTAGCATTCCCCAGTGATGCCATCCAGGCCCAGATGCCATCTGGGCCTGGAACTATTGGAATGTTTTAAACTACACATTTATTTCTTTAAGAAACATAAGACTAAGTAAGTCTTTTTTCTCAGGTGAGCTCTTGTACCTATTGGATTTGTTCGTTTCCTGGAATTTATAATATGCTCTTTTTCTCCTTTTACTGTTCGTAGGTTCTGTAGAGATATCTCTTCTTTCATTCCTACTCTTTATAAATTTGTGTCTTTTTTGTCTTGATCGATCTAGCTAGAGGTTCATCAGTTTAATTTTTTTAAGTTTTATTTTCATTGATTTACTTTATTTTTATTCCAGTTTTATTAATTTTTGCTCTTTATTATTTCCTTTTTTCTTATTTTGTTCCTCCTTTTTTAGTTTCAGTGGAAGCTTAGATCATTTATTTGACACATTTTTCTTTCCTATTATAACCATTTAGTACTACAAATTTCCCCCAAGCAGTATTTTATGTGTTATTGCATTTTGATTTTCATTCAGTTCTATATATTTTCTAATTTCTTTTTAGTTTTTTGATACATCAACTATTTAGAAGTGTTTTTGTTTAATTTTTAAAATTTGGATATCTTCCTGAAATCTATTTGTTTGAAATCTCATTTTTAAGGGAGAAGTTTAAATTACTATTTGAGAGTTTCTTTTCGGATATAAGCATTTAATATTCTCTCGCTCTCTATATTTATCTATATATATTTTTTAAGACAGAGTCTTGGAGTCTCGCCCTGTCGCCCAGGCTGGAGTACAGTGGTACAACCTCGCTCACTGCAACCTCTGCCTCCTGGGTTCAAGCGATTCTCCTGCCTCAGCCTCCTGAGCAGCTGGGATTACAGGTCTGTGCCACCACACTCGGCTAATTTTTGTATTTTTAGTGGAGACCGGGTTTCACCACGTTGGCCAGGCTGGTCTCGAACTCCTGGCCTCAAATGATCCACCCACTTCGGCTTCCCAAAGTGCTAGGATTACAGGCATGAGCCACTGAGCACAGCCCTTAATTCTATATATTTTTGTTTAAGCACTGCTTTAGCTGCATTCCACAAATTTTGATATGTTGTATTTTATTAATTTTTATGCTTTCAAAACATTTTCTAAATTCTTTTGAGACTTCCTCTTTATGTATTATTTAGGAGCGTATTCGGTGTAATTTCCAAGTGATTAGAACTTTTTCAGTTATCCCTCTGTTATTAATCTTATTGATATATAGTTTAATTCTATTATAGCCAGAGAACATACTTTACATTATTTTAAAATTTAAAGTTAATTTGTTAATTTCAAATTTGTTTAATTAATTTGCTAATTTTATCACCCACAATATAGTCTGTCTTGGTGAATGTACCATATACATCTGAGAAGAATGTTTATTATATATTTTTGAGTAGAATGTTCCATATTGTCTGTTCAGTTCAGTTGGTTAATGGTGTTGATGAGTTCTATATCTTTGCTGATTTTTTTATCTACTGGTTCTATCTTAGAGAGGAGTGTCGAAGTCACCACCTATAATTGCAGACTTGTTTATTTCCTATTTCAGTTCTATTGGGTTTTGCTTCATTTATTTAGCTCTTTTGTTAGTTCACCTTATACCCATTGGTATATTGTGTCATCTTGGTGAATTGGCCCTTTCATTCATGTATGTGTCCTTGTTTGCTTTGAAATTTAGTTTGTCTGATTTTAATATAGCCATTCCAGCTTTCTTTCATTTCTCTCTCATGGTATGTGATGTATCTTTTGCCAACTTTTTACTTTTAACCTACCTATAACATTATATTTGAAGTCAGTTTATTATAGATAGCATATAGTTAGGTCATGTTTTTTATTCAGTCTGACAATATGTCTTTTAATTGGTTTGTTTAGACTAATGTAATTATTGGTATGTTTGGATTTAGGTCAACCTTTTTATTATTCCTTTTCTTTTTTTTTTTTTTTTTTTTGCTTCTATTGCCCATTTTCTGCATTCTTTGTGTTATTTGTAACTTTTTCTATTACATTTTAATTTATGTACTGTGAATTTGGACATATATATCTTTTTTTTGTATAATTGTTTTTAGTGATTGCTCTAGGGATTTCTAAACACATACTTTTCAGTTTATTTCGAATCAATATTTTACCATTTCAATAAGAATGTAGAAACCTAACCCCCATACCCCCATAGAGATTTTTTTTTTCCTTTCTCTCCCCACCGGCCCCACCCCAAGAGAGAGGGTCTCACTCTGTTGCCAAGGCTGGAGTGCAGTGGTGCACTCATGGCTCACTGCAGCCTCAAGCTGCTGGGTTCAAGTAATCCTACCACCTCAGCCTCCCAAGTAGGTAGGACTACAGGTGCATGCCACAAAGCCCAACTAATTTTTTTATTTTTTTGTGGAGACAGGATCTCGCTACGTTGCCCAGATTGGTCTAGTACTCCTGACCTCAAGAGATTCTCCTACCTCAGTCTCCCAAAGTGCTGGGATTATAGGCATGAATCACCACACTCAGCTGAAATTTCTTTATGTAATGATTGTCTTATGTATCTTCATATGTTAAAAAGCCCACCAATGTTTTATTTTTTACTTTCAAGCATGTTTTAAATAACTTAAAAGGAGAATAGTCTATTATATTTATCCAGACCTTTACCATTTATCTTGCTGTTCCTCTATTCGTGATGTTTCAGGTTTCCTTCTGTTATCATTTTCTTCTGTCTGAAATACTCAGGTTAGTGGTTCTTTTAGAGCAGTTCAGTTGGCTATGATTTATAGTTTTCTTTCTTCTGAGAATGTCTTTATTTCACCTTATTGCCAAGGATATTTTCACTGGATAAAGAATTCTGGACTGACAGTTCTTTTCTGTTAGTGATTCAAAACTGTTGTACCACTTCTTTCTGTCCTCCGTGGTTTTTCGTATAAAATTTTGTTGTCATTCAAATTGTTTCCCTACAAGTAATGCATCTCTAGCTACTTTCAAGATTTTTATTTTTTTCATCTTAAGTTTATAGCAAGTAGAGTGTGATGTGCCTTGGTATGGAGTTCTTTGGGTTTATCCTGGATAGGATTGTCTGTTTCTTAAATCTGTAGGTTTGACTTTAGACAAATTTGGGAAGTTTTCAACTATTATTTCCTTAAAAAAATTTTTAGACCTGCACTTCTTCTCTCCTAGACCTTTTGTTGTCCCACGGGTTCTTAAGGTTTGGCTGATTTTTTTTTCAGTTTCTTTTTTTTCTGTTGTTGAGGTTGCCTTTCTGTTTTCGGTTCAGTTTCTGTTGATTCTGGTTGCTTTTAATCTTTGTCACCCATTTTAAGCACCTTAATTACTATTGCTTTGGTGTACTTTTCATGTTTCTTGTGCTTGAACTCACTGAGTTTTTAAAATATGTGTGTTTTTACATTTTTAATCAAATTTGGAAAGTGTTCAGCTGTTCCTTTAAATTTAAAATTTTAATTAAAAAATTAATAGACTGGGTGTGGGAGCTTATGCCTGTAATCCCAGCACTTTGGGAGGCCAAGGCAGATGGATCACCTGAGGTCAGGAGTTCGAGACCAGCCTGGCCAACATGGTGAAACCCCATCTCTACTAAAAATACAAAAATTCGCTGGGTGTGGTGGCGCGCACCTATAATCCCAGGTACTCGGAAGGCTGAGGCACGACAATCACTTGAATCCGGGAGGTAGAGGTTGCAGTGAGCCAAGATTGTACCACTGCATTCCAGCCTGGTTGACAGTGAGACTCTGTCTTAAAAAAAAAAAAAAAGATTAATAATGTTTTCCTGTTCTTTTTTCTCTTTCTCTCAAGACTCCAATTACATGTATAATTTATATTAGGGCACTTGAAGTTGTCCCATACTTCATTAATGCTCCGTTATGTTGTTGTTGTTTTTCAGACCTTTTACTCTGTTTTTGTTTTAAGTAACTTTTATTCCTCTCTTCAAGTTTATTAGCCTTTTCTTCTACAGAGTCTATTTTTAATCCATCCAGTGTGTGTGTGTGTGCGCGCGTGCGTGTGTATGTGTGCGTGCGTGTGTATGTGTATGTTTTAAAATCTCAGCTGTCGTCCTTTTCTCATCTAGAAGCTTGATTGGATCCTCTTTTATACTGCCTATATATATGTATTTTAATATGCTCGTGTTTTTCTGTACTTTATTGAATACACAAAATACAGTTATGATTTTTTTTCTTTTTTTTGCTAGCAAAGTATAAATCCAGGATTTGGATTCATATCTATCTGACTGCTATAGTTCAGTGGCTGGCAAATTATGGCCTATTGACTGAAACTAGCCTGCTATGGGCCAATGTGATAACGCTGGTCATTTACATATGGCCTCTTGCTGTTTTTATGCTACAAAGGCAGAGCTGAGCTGTTTCAACAGAGACCTTACGTCTTAAAAAGCAAAAAATATTTACTATGTGACATTTGTAGGAAAAGTTTGCTGAGTTCTGCTTTAGAGGCATTTTTATTTATAAAAAACCTGAGGTGCCAGTTCTCATGTCGCATTTTTAATTTTTGACCTTCACTAAACACTAACAGCATAATATTGAATTTTATTTTTATAAAGGCAGTGGAGACTGTAAACAAGGCTCATATGGTTCAGGTATGAAGCTGTGCAATGATCTGATTTGGTAGTGATAAAATTTGGAAAACCTTAGATAGTAGAATAGTTAGCACACCCCTAAGTTCAGTGGTTTTTACATTTAGCATGTGTAAGGTTCACCTGGGAAGCTCGTTGAAACAGATTAAAGGACTCTGTATCAACTTTCTGAATCAGTAAGGTAGGTGGGATATGAGAATATACATTTCTAACAAGTTCCCAGGTCATGCCAATAGTTCTATTTGGGACCATACCTTGAAAATTACTGCTTTAACCCTTTTTAAGTGTATCATTTGAATTTCAGTAAATGTATAAAATTGTATACCAGCACCACAATCCGGTTTTAGAACAATTCCATCATACTAAAGAGTTCCTCATGCACATTTGCAGTCAATCCCAACATTCACCTTCAGCCTGAGGCAACTAGTTATCTTTCTTTCACTATGGTTTTGCACTTTTCAGAAATTTTATATAAATGGAATCATATGATACATAGTTATATACTTGGAATCTTTCACTTAACATAGTATTTTTGAGATTCATCTATGTCATTGCATGTATCAGTACCTTTCTTTTATTGCTAAGTATTATTTCATAGAATGAGCATACTACATTTTTTTGTCCATTCAACATTTTATGGATATTTGGATTGTTTCTAGTTTTGGCTATTATGAAAAATGCTATTATGACTATTCATGTACAAGAGATGGCCTATGCTTTTGATTAAAAGGAAGTTATAATATATAGATGATATTCATATATTATGCTATGCTTGTAGTTGACAAAAAATGTTAATATGTTCTTGTTTCCTAATATATTTCCAATAATAATATTTTAATATTTACTATGAATATTTTATGTTCTTGTAATGAACTAATATTTGATAATTTTATGTCAAAATATTATAAATTGGTATATGATAGTCTATAAAAATTTTGTAAAATGTTTCTTTTGAGATAACCAACGTACTCTATAGATGTTAATCTTACAAAATTAATGTACCTACTCTTATTGGTGGGCAAAATTCACCCTGAGCACCTGGAATAAAATAAGTATAAAACAAATAAAACTTAGCTTTTGATTTTGGAAATGTTCTGGTACAGATAACAATAGGGAGAATTGTTTAATGAAATCCTCATGTATCCATCTCACCTAATTTCAACAATTGTTAATAGGTTGACATTCTTTTTTAATCTGTACCTTGCCTCCCAATCTATTTCTGGTATTCTATATTGAATCTCAAAGTCATATCATTTCTTCTGGAAATACTTCACTATATATTGCAAACTGACTAGGACTTACAAAACAAGTATGTATGTAAATTTTTATAGCACCATTATTTCACCTAACAAAATTAGCAATAATTTTTAATATAATCTACTAAGCAGTATATGTTTAGTTGTCCCTAATTGTCTGAAATATATTTTTCAAATTGTTTGATTGAACTAGGACGAAACAAGATGCAAACATTGCAATTGACTGATAACACCATTAAGTCAATCTTAATCTCTAATTATTTCTCTTCCCTTGTTTTTCCATGACAATGATTTGTTGAAGAAACTGGTTAATTTGTTGAAGAAACTGGTAGGATTTCTTATGATCTATATTTACCTGACTGTATCTTCTTCGTATCATTTAGTATATCCTTTATCCCATGTATTACTAATGAAGTATAAGTACAAAGGATTTAGATATAGAGGATTGAGTATATTCAAGTTTTGGCATTGTTTTTTTCCTAGTAGCAAGAATATGTCTTAGGAAGACTTGTCTATTTCCTATAACATCATAGTATATCTGTCACTCCCACTTTTACTGATGCTGTGATTCATGATTTGACTCAGGTGTTGTCAGCCTGATCCTTTCATTAACAAGTTTCGCTCCAATCTTTTACCAAATGGTTTTAGCAGCTATTGATGAATATTCCCTAGATTTCCTCTGTCAGTAGAATTGCAAAATGGTTAACTTCTAATTCCATCATTTCTTCTGCAATCCTTACGTAAAATTTTCTTATGAAGAATGTTCTTTCATCAACTCTTTGGTTACCCTGAAATTCAACTTTTACAGACAAGGAAGGATAAATGCTTGCTTCTTTCTTTTTATTCAGTTTATTGGTTTTCAAAATAATGAGTTAGTGCCCTAGGAAACTCTAAATGTGATTAAGTTTTAAAGTATCATTATGAACTCATGGAGCTTATTTATTCGATGTGTTTAATCCATTTTGGTCATTGTTTTTAGTGGTCAAATTGTTTTATTTTTGACTGGTGAACCTCTAAGATTTACTCCTTTGTCCTTTGATTTATGCTAGTATTTTAAAAACTACTTTATTGCTTTTCTGCTACTTTATTGCTCAAGATTTCCCAGGCTCAGATTATACATTCTGTACTCCAGATGTTATTTCTTTGAGGAGAACTAATTAGTGGGAAATGGAATTTATAGACCATAATCTAAGTGATAGGAAGCTTACTCTTTCTGGGTTGTTACTGCTCCTAGATCTTTGAAAATGTCTTTCACAAAGGTACTGGATTTAACACATTTTTCAGTATATGTTCATGTTTTTATCTCTAGGATTGTATCTCTCTCTCTATATATATATACATGCATATATATATGCATATATATATATATATATATATTTTTTTTTTTTGAGATGAAGTCTCGTTCTTGTTCCCCAGGCCGGAGTGCAATGGTGTGATCTCAGCTCACTGCAACCTCCGCCTGCCGGGTTCAAGCAATTCTCCTGCCTCAGCCTCCTGAGTAGCTGGGATTACAGGTGCCTGCTACCATGCCTGGTTAATTTTTGTATTTTTAGTAGAGATGGGATTTCACCATGTTGGACAGGCTGGTCTCAAAGTCCTGACCTCAGGTGATCTACCTGGCTTGGCCTCCCAAAGTGCTGGGATTACAGATGGGAGCCATTGCACCTGACCAGATTGTATATATTTTTGGTATAAGGAAAACAGTATTAACACAATTCAGTTAAGTTTAGCATTCCTTTGATAAGGATATATTTTTTCCCAGACATTATGTATGGTAGGCACTAGTATTCGATGCAATTGTGGTAGTTGCTTTCTGGAAAGCAATGAGACTTACTGTTGGCATCTATGGGATGATATGTAAGCAAATAAATTTTAATTTAATAAATGAAACAATAAATGGAGAAAATACAGACACAGCACAAAGGTGTTCAAGGAATGCTTCACATTCCCAAGAAAGGTAACATCTGTGCTGGGTATTAAAGGAAGGCTATGGTAACTGTTGCATTGGGTATACAAAAGATTCAGGAAAGGGACTTTCAGACAGAAGAAAAAGCATATGGCCCGGCGCGGTGGCTCAAGCCTGTAATCCCAGCACTTTGGGAGGCCGAGACGGGCGGATCACGAGGTCAGGAGATCGAGACCATCCTGGCTAACACAGTGAAACCCCGTCTCTACTAAAAAATACAAAAAACTAGCCGGGCGAGGTGGCGGGCGCCTGTAGTCCCAGCTACTCGGGAGGCTGAGGCAGGAGAATGGCGTAGACCCGGGAGGCGGAGCTTGCAGTGAGCTGAGATCCGGCCACTGCACTCCAGCCTGGGCGACAGAGCGAGACTCCGTCTCCAAAAAAAAAAGAAGAAAAAGCATATGAAAAGATATAGAACAAGGATCAGGACTGACAGTTTGGTGCTATTTGTGTCACCAAGATCAAAGTGGAAAATGACAACAGATGAGGCAAAATCAGCAAAATCTCATATGCCAGGGTAAAGAGCCTAGGCTTATTCTAGAGGCAAATGGGAAATACTGAAGAATGTTAAACAGAAATATGAAATGATCTAATTTTCTCCTCAGAATAATCATTCTGGTAACAGTGAGGAAAATGGATTGGGAGAGGAAATGGCAAATGTGTAAGTTCACTTTTGACTTTACAAACTCGTGCCTAGAATAGTGCTTGGCAGATAGCAGGCACTTAATATTTGTTGAGTGAAAAAAACAAAAAGTTGTTATATGAATCAAAAGAAGTAGATAAGTCTGAAGAAAAACCACACGGAAATAGAGACTATTTTTTTTTGTTGCTATTACTTGATTTATCTGCTGGCTTATTTGGTATCTTACCATAAGATTTTCATGAGCAAATCAGCAAGTAAAATAACAGAATAAAAAAAAAAATAGTCGAAGGGTTTGAATAGCAGTCTCACAAAAGAGGAAGTCTGAAGGGTAACTAGATATATGAAAACATGCGCAATTTCACTAGCAATAACGAAGGAAATGCAAATATCTTTTAAATCCCATGAGATGGAAGAATAGTTAAGAGTTTAAACAAAACCCAGTCTTCACCAGGATGTTAAATTGTTGGAATTCTCACATGCTGCTGGTGAGAGTGTAAGTTGGTGAAATCATTATAGAAAGTGGTTTGGCGGTCAGTGGTCATTAAATCAGAAGATGCACATCTCTTTTTTTTTTTTTTTTTTTTTTTTTTGAGATGGTGTCCTGTCGCCCAGGCTGGAGTGCAGTGGCGCCATCTCGGCTCACTGCAAGCTCCGCCTCCCCGGGTTCACGCCATTCTCCTGCCTCAGACTCCCAAGTAGCTGGGACTACAGGCGCCCGCCACCATGCCCAGATAATTTTTTCGTATTTTTAGTAGAGACGGGGTTTCACCGTGTTAGCCAGGATGGTCTCGATTTCCTGACCTCGCGATCCCCCCGCCTCGGCCTCCCAAAGTGCTGGAATTACAGGCGTGAGCCACCGCGCCCGGCCAGATGCACATCTCTTTTGACTCAGTATTTCCACTCAGATATAAACCCTAGAGAAATGCTCATACGTATACAGAAACATGTTCAACAATGTTGATCACAGCATTGTTGATTAAACAAAAAACTTTGAAATAATATAAATGTCTCTCTGCAGGAGAATGGATAAATTGTGATATATTTGTACACCACATACTATTCAGCACTGAAAATGAACAAATTAGAGCTATGTAAATAAAACGAGAAAAGTTTACAAAGTGATATAGTATTATGTTACATATATAAAGTTAATTATGCAAAATAATATTACATATATGTAATAATAGATCAAAATTCCAAATTTAAGAGGCTAGTTATCTCTGAGAAAGGAAAGCAGGAGGGAAATGGGATTAGCGGAGGTTACACAGGAAGCTTCACCCTTTCTTTAAAAGAAAAAGTCATAAACAGATATAGAAAAATAAAAATTTTATAAAGTTAGATAATGGTCAAAAAAGTATTTGTTATTTTTGTTTTTATATATTTGAAATGTTTTCAGTGAAAAATCCTTTGAGCTTAGAGAATTCCAGAATTATCCTTATTCTCAAAGTAAAATATTTTCCTAGCATCTAAATAATTTTAAGAGTTTTTTATTTTGCAGATTTGACTGATGAATTAGCTCAGAAGCTATTTGATGTTTCAGAAATAACTTCGGCAGCAATGGTTTGTTCGTTGCCTACAGCAGTTCCAGAATCTCCTAGAATTCATCCTACAAGAACACCCAAAACACCTCGAACACCTAGGTTACAAGATCCTAACAAAACACCAAGATTTTATCCTGTTGTTAAAGAACCAAAAGCCATTGATGTAAAGGTATACAAAACAACCAGGAATATAAGGCTTGCATTTTGTATCCTTTAACATTATAGAATGAGACGTTGTAATTTCTATAACATCACATTAAAAAGTGTGTGTTATAACTTGTAATATTTCACTTAAAAATCGTACTTTACCATAGTGATAGTTTCTCAGGTTAAGAAATTTTTTGGTTGGGCATGGTGGTTCATGCCTGTAATCCAACACTTTGGGAGACCAAGGCAGGTGGATCGCTTGTGCCCAGGAGTTGGAGTCTAGCCTGGGCAATGCCGTGGGACCCCATCTCTAAAAAAATACAAAAATTAGCTGGGCATGGTGGCATGTGCCTGTAGTCCCAGCTACTTCGGAGGCTGAAGTGGGAGGATTGTTTGAGCCTGTAGGGGTCAGGGCTGCAGTGAGCCATGATCATGCCACTGCACTCCAGCCTTGGCAACAGAGTAAGACCCCATTTAAAAGTAAACAAACAAACAAAAACCTTTTTTACCATTGGATACTGTAATTAAAGACGAACAGAAAGTATAATGAAGAATCACACTAAGCTGCACTTCATTTTATCCTTGTGTCACAAACCTACCAAAGGACCTTATTAAGTTTTGTAACTTGTGTGTGAGATTTTTGAGTTTTGTGACTTCATATGATTTCACAATGTGTTATCTACAGTATGAAAATGTTTGAGTTCATTTATAGTCAGAGGGTTTTAATTTACTTGTGAAGTTCACACTATTGAAACTAATTGCAATGCTTGACTTTATTTTCTTTAGAGTCCAAGAAAGAGAAAAACAAGGCATAGCACAAATCCCCCTCTAGAGTGTCATGTTGGTTGGGTAATGGATTCCAGAGACCATGGGCCAAGAACATCCTCTGTCAGGTACTATATTTCTCAAACATTACTTTTTTGTTCTTGATTTGAAGTTTTTTGAAAACAGTTACTAATTAGATATTTCAAAATATTTAAAAATTAATATGTTAGCAAGTTACAGAACAATGAAAATGGTACAAAGAAGCCAAAGAAGAGATAAGTTTTACAAGTATGTTAAGGAAATAATCCAGTAAGACAGTTTTTTTTTCCCATTTAAATTATTTTTCACAAATGTGAACTCTTAGATTTATTTATGTAGGTCTATGAAAGTTATTATCTTTGGAAAAATCCCAGAGTCTTAGTGGCATTTAATAGGTTCTTAGTAGATATTTATTGAGGGCATTAATGTGCTAAACACACTACTCAAACTATATAAATACTATGGAAACAAAGCATTATTATTTTGCTTTTTTCCCCCATTTTTGGTAAATCATTTAGATTAGTTGATTTTTAGCAGAAATTTTTTTTTATAAGAAAGAAGAAAATTAATTTTAAAAAAAGAAGACTAGAGCAAATCTTTTAGAGTGCCAGTGATATGCAAAGCACTGTGGTGTTTTGTCCTTCAAAGGGGTTGCAGAGGTGATTTATTGCTCATTGCTTTGTGATTCTTTCTTTTAAATAAAAATAGAGACAGAATGTTGCCCTGTTGCCTAGGACAGTCTCAAACTTCTGGCCTCAAGCAATCCTCCTACCTCAACCTCTAAAGTTCCGGGATTTTTTTTATTTTTATTTTTTGAGACGAAGTCTCGCTCTGTCACCCAGGCTGGAGTGCAGTGGCACAATCTTGGCTCACTGCAAGCTCCGCCTCCTGGGTTCAAGCAATTCTCCTGCCTCAGCCTCCCGAGTAGCTGGGACTACAGGTGTGTGCCACCACGCCCAGCTAATTTTTTGTATTTTTAGTAGAGACGGGGTTATGTTAGCCAGGATGGTCTTGATCTCCTGACCTGGTGATCCACCCGCCTCAGGCTCCCAAAGTGCTGGGATTACAGGCGTGAGCCACCACGCCCAGCTAAAGTGCTGGGATTATAGGCATGAGCCACCTCACCCAGCCTGTGTTTCGTAAACACCATTTTGTGTTTATACTAGATATTTTCAGAATAATTAATGGATAGTTTTTCCACTTGAAAACTTTGGGAAAATATGTTTTTGACTGATTACTAGAAAAGGATTAGTTAGTTTCATGAAAAGAAATGCTAGGGAGTTTATCATGCTCTCAAAACCTTGAAATCTGTCTATTTAGTGATACACATTTGATTATTTTACATTGTTCTTACTAGATATATTGTCTCTAAACGATAAAAAGTGCGTATGTTCTTCTGCACACCTGTGGTATACTAATAGTTATTCTGGGGTTATAAGTGACTTTTCAGTTTTTTTCCCCAGAGTATTTCTTTTTATTGGAGCAGTATATTTAGAAATCAACAACAGTGAAAAATGTTTAATTTACCTAATGAAGGACATCTTGTCTTTGTTGCTTCCAAGTTTTGGGAATTATGAATAAAGCTGCTATAAACATCTATGTAAAGGTTTTAGTGTGGACATATCTTAAAATCCCTTGGATAAATACTAAGGAGCATGATTGCTGGATTGTATGATAAGAATATGTTTAGTTTTGTAAGAAGCTGCCAACCTGTTTTCCAAAGTGGCCCTATCATTTTGCATACTCACCAGTAATGTTTCTTTTTAACCTTGGTAATGTCTTGTTTTGAAGTCAGCCTTGTCTGATATTTGTATAATTATGCGAGCTTTCTTTAGATGAGTGTTTGCCAGTGTATCTTTTTCTACCTTTTTACTTTTAAGCAATCTCTTTGTTTTAAAGTGGGTTTCACATAGGCAGCATATATTTGGGTCTTTCTTTGCTTTTTATAACCCAGTCTGATAAGGTGTTAATCAGTATGTTTAGACTATCCACATTTAGTGTAGTTACCGATGTGGTTGGATTTAAATCTATCATTTCTTTGTCTCATCTATTCTTTTTTTTTTTTTGAGACTGAGTCTCTCTCTGTTGCCCAGTCTGGAGTGCAATGGCACGATCTTGGCTCACTTCAACCTCCAGCTCCCAGGTTCAGGTGATTCTCCTTCCTCAACCTCCTGAGTAGCTGGGATTACAGGTGCCTGCCACCACACCCAGCTAATTTTTGTATTTTTAGTAGAGATGGGGTTTCACCATGTTGGCCAGGCTGGTCTCGAACTTCTGACCTCAGGTGATCCACCTGTCTTGGCCTCCCAAAGTGCTGGGATTATAGGCATGAGCCACTGTACCCAGCTGCCTCATCTATTCTTCATTCTTTTTTTGCTTTTTTGCTTTCTTTTGGATTGAGTTTTTATAATGACCCTATTTTATCTCTACTATTGGCTGATTAGTTATATCTTTTTATTTTTTACTGATCCTCTAGGATTTACAGGTATACCTTGTTTTGCTGTGCTTCATAGATACTGTGTTTTTCACAAACTGAAGGTTTGTGGCAACCCTGTGTCGAGCAAGTTTATCAATGCCCTTTATCCAACAGATGTACTCACTTCATGTCTTCATGTCTCTGTGTCACCTTTTGGTAATTCTTGCAATATTTCAAACTTTATTATTATTATTATCTTTTTTTTTTTTTTTTTTTGAGACAGATTCTTGCTCTGTCACTCAGGCTGGAGTGCAGTGGTGTGATCTTGGCTCACTGTAAGCTCTGCCTTCAGGGTTCATGTCATTCTCCTGCCTCATCCTCCTGAGTAGCTGGGACTACAGGTGCCTGCCACCATGCCCAGCTAATTTTTTTTTTTTTTTTGTATTTTTTTAGTAGAGATGGGGTTTCACCATGTTAGCCAGGATGGTCTCAATCTCCTGATCTTGTGATCCGCCCGCCTTGGCCTCCCAAAGTGTTAGGATTACAGGTGTGAGCCACTACGCATGGCCTTTTTTTTTTTTTTTTTTTTGAGACAGAGTTTCACTGTGTTGCACAGGCTGGAATTCTGTGGCACAATCATGACTCACTGTAGCCATAACCTCCCAGACTCAAGTGATCCTCCCATTTCAGCCTCCTGAGTAGCTGGAGATATAGTTGCATGCCACCATGTCCAGCTAATTTTTTTATTTTTTATAGAGATGGGGTCTCACTCTGCTGTCTGGGCTGGTCTTGAACTCCTAGACTCAAGCAATTCTCCTACCTCGCCCTTCCAAAGTGCTGGGATTACAGGCATGAGCCACCATGCCTAGCTACAATTTTGTATTTTATGGTAATCTGTGGTTAGTGATCTTTGATGTTAACTATTGTAATTGTTTTGGCACACCATGAATCCCGCCAAGATAAGATGGTGAACTTAGTCAATAAATGTTGTATGTTTTCTGGCTGCTCCACTGACTGGCCATTTCTCCATCTCTCCCCCTCTTCTTGGGCGTCCCTGTACCCTGAGAGACAACAATGTTGAAATTAGACCAACTAATAACCCTACAGCGGCCTCTAAGTGTTCAAGTGAAATTAAGAGTCAAAATTCTTCAAAATTAGAAATACCATCATTAATGAGGAAGGCATGTTGAAAGCCCCAAGATAGGCTGAAAGCTAGATGTCTTGTGTCAAACAGCCAAAATATGAAGGCAAAATTTTGGAGGGAAATTAAAAGTGCTACTCCAGTGAAATACACAAATGATAAGAAAGTGAAACAGTTTTATTGATGATAGCGAGAGAGTTTGAGTGGTCTGAGTAAAAGATCAGACCACCCCCAATATTCCCTTAAGCCAAAGAATAATCCAGAGCAAAGCCCTGACTCTCTTCAATTCTATGAAGAGGCGAGGGAGGTGCAGAAGAAAAGTTGGAAGCTAGCAGAAGTTGGTTAATGAGGTTTAAGAAGCTGTCTCCATAATATAAAAGTGCAAGGTGAAGGAGCAAGTGCTGATGAGGAAGGTGCAGCGAGTTTTAAGGAAGATTTAGCTAAGATAATCAATAAAAGTGGCTACATTTCTGCCGGTCTAGATCTGAAAAAAAAAAGTGTGGCTACCTTAAACAGTAGATTTTCAATGTAGACAAAACAGCCTTCTATTGGGAGAATAAGCCATCTAGGACTTTCATAGTTAGGAAGGAGCAGTCAGTGTTTGGCTTCAGAGCTTCAAGAGACAGGGCTGACTCTCTTGTTAGGGGCTAATGCAGGTGGTGACTTCAAGTTGAAGGCAATGCCAGGGCTTTTTTGAATTATGCTAAATCTACTCATCTGCTTATGCGCTATAAATAGAAAAACAAAGTCTACATGGCAGCACATCTACTTACAGTGTGGTTTACTAAATATTTTAAGCCCACTGTTAAGACCTACTATTCAGAAAAAAAGATTCCTTTCAAAATATTACTGCTCATTGACAGTGTACCTCATCACCCAAGAACTCTGATGAATATACACAAGGAGATTAATGTTTTTTTCATACCTGCTAACACATTTATTCTGCAGTTCATGGATCCCAAGGAGTCATTTTAACTTTCTAGTCTTATTATTTAGAATATTCATATATAGTCTATTCATAAGGCTATAGCTGCTGCAGCTAGTCTTTCCTCTGATGGACCTGAGCAAAGTAAATTGAAAACATTCTGGAGAGTATTCACCATTCTACATGCCATTAAGAACATTGGTGATTCATAGGAGGAGGTCAAAATATCAACATTAACAGGATTTTGGAAGAAGTTGATTCCTACCCTCATGGATGACTTTGAGAGACTCGGACTTCAGTGGAGGATTTAACTACAGATGTGGTGGAAATAACAAGAGAAGTAGAATTAGAAGTGGAGCCTGAAGATGTGACTGAATTGATGCAATCTCATGATAAAACTTGAAGGGATGAGGAATTGCTTCTTATGGATGAGCACAGAGAGTGGTTTCTTGAGATGGAATCTACTGGTGAAGATTCTTTAAACATTGTTGAAATGACAACAACAGATTTAGAATATTATATAAAGCAGTGGCAGGGTTTGAGAGCACTGACTCCAATTTTGAAAGAAGTTCTACGGTGGGTAAAATGCTATTAGGACAGCATCCGTACTACAGAGAAATCTTTTGGGAACAGAAGAGTCAATCAATGTAGCAAACTTCATTGTTGTCTTATTTTAAGAAATTGCCACAGCCACTCCAACCATCAGCAACCACCACTCTGATCAGTCAGCAGCCATCAGCATCGAGGCAAAACCCTCCACCAGCAAAAAGAGTATGACTTGCCGAAGGCTCATATGACCATTAGCATTTTTAGCAATACAGTTTTTTAAAAATTGATACATAATAGTTGTACATATTTTGGGGGTGCATGTGATATTTTGTTACTTGCATACAATGTGTAATGATCAAATCAGGGTAATGGGGATATCAATCACCTAAAACATTTTTCTTTATTCTGTTCTATTTTTTTCCTTTTCTTTTAAAGATCTTTTTGCGTACCAATCTTCTAGCTATTTTGTACTCTACAATATGTTGTTGTTAAGTATGGTTACTCTACTGTACTATAAAACACTATATCTTATTTCTGGTACTAACTGTATTTTCGTACCTGTTAACCAACTGCTTTTCACCCCTCTTCGCCCTACCCATTCTAGTCCCTAGTAAGCACTAATCAACTCTCTATCTCTATGAGAGCTACTTTTTTATCTTCCACAATTAGTGAGAACATGTGGTACTTATCTTTCTGTGCCTGGCTTATTTCATATAACATAATGACCTCCAGTTCTATCCATGTTGCTGCAAATGACAGAATGCTTTTTTATGGCTGAATAGTATTCCATTGTATATGTGTGTATGTTTATGTATGTGCATATGTGTATGTGCATATATTTACACATATATACACATACATATACATACATATATATAAATACCCATATATATAATTTTCTTCATTAATCCATTGATAGACACTTAGGTTTATTACATATCTTGGCTGTAGTGAATAGTGCTGCAATAAACATGGAAGTGCAGCTGTCTTTTTGATATACTGATTTCCTCTATTTTGAATATATACCCAGCAGTGAGATTGCTGGATCATATGGTAGTTCTGTTGTTAGTTTTCTTTGAGGAACTTCTATTCTTTTTTCTGTAGTGCCTGTACTAATTTACATTCCCACCAATGGTGTTTCGAAGCATTCTCCTTTCTCTGCATCCTTGCAACATCCATTAATTTTTGTTTTCTTGATAAAAGCCATTTTAACTGGGGTGAGATGCTTTATCATTGTAGTTTTGATTTTCATCTTCTTGATAATTAACAATGTTGAGCATTTTAAAATATACCTGTTGTCCAGTTGATGTCTTCTTTGGAGAAATGTATATTAGATCTTTTGTCAGTTTTAAAATGGGATTATTTGTGTTTTGTTTGTTTGTTTTGCTACTGAGTTGTTTGAGTTCCTTGTATATTCTAGTTATTAGTCCTTTCTTTTTTGGATGGATAGTTTGCAAATATTTTCTCCCATTCTGTAGGTTGTCTCTTCACTTTGTTGATTCCTTCATTTGCTATGCAGAAACTGTTTTGCTTGATATAATCTCATTAGTCTATTGTTGCTTTTGTTGCTTGTGCTTTTAGCGTCTTACACAAAACATCTTTGCCTAGACCAACGGCCTGGAATGTTTTCCCAACATTTTCTTCTAGTAATTTCATAGATTTGGGTCCTAGTTTAAGTCTTTAGTCCATTTTGATTGGCTTTTTGTATATGGTAGAGATAGAGGTCTAGCTTCATAGTTTTGCATATGTTTATCTAGTTTTCTTAGCACCATTTATTGAAGTGACTGTCCTTTCCTCAATGTATGTTCTTGGTACCTTTGCCAAAAATGAATTGACTGATAATGTGTAGATTTTTTTCTAAATTTTCTTTTCTGTTCCATTGGTCTGTGTGTCTGCTTTTACACCAGTATCTTGCTACCTTTGTTACTACGGCTTTGTATTATATTTTGAAGTTGGATAGTGTGATGCCTCCAGCTTTATTCTTTTTGCCCAGAATTACTTTGATTTTTCAGGGCCTTTTATGGTTCTATATAAATTTTCGGATTGTTTTTTCTATTTCTGTGAAGAATGTTTTAGGTATTTTGATAGGGATGGAATTAAATCTGTAGAAGTTACTGAGTAGTATTGACATTTTAACAATGTTGATTTTTCCAATCAATGAGCATGCGATATCATTCCCTTTTTTTGTGTGATCTCTTAAATTTCTTTCATCTGTGTTTTTTAGTTTTCTTTGTAGAGATCTTTCACTTTGGTTACACTTATACCTACTTTATATATTTTTGTAGCTGTCTTGATTTCTTTTTCAGTTTGTTTGCTGTTGGCATATATAAATGCTACTGATTTTTGTATATTCATTTTGTATTGTGCAACTTTACTGAATTGATCCAAATTTTTGGTAGAGTCTTTAGAGTTTTCTAAATATAATATCGTAACATCTGCAGGCAAGGATAATTTGACTTCTTCCTTTCTAATGTGGATGCTCTTTCTCTTGCCTAATTGCTCTTGCTAGGACTTACAGTACTATGTTCAATTAAAGTGGTAAAGTGGACAACCTTGCCTTATTCCAGATCTTAGAGGAAAGGCCAAGTGCTCATGTCTAAGACAATGAGAAAAAGACCTTGAAGGCATTTTAGAGCTCTCCTGCCACAGGACCAGAGGCCTAAGAGGACAGAATGGGGCCCTGCGCAACCTCGGGAAACTGCTCCCTGCATTCCATCTGTCTAGCTGTAGCATGGCTAAAAGGGGTCTAGGTACAGCTTGGGGCTGCTGCTTCAGAGGCTGCAAACCATAAACTTTGGCAGCTTCCATGTGGTGTTAAGCCTGCAGGTGGTGCACAGAATGCAAGGGTTGAGGCTTGGGAGCCTCTGCCTATATTTCAGAGGATGTATGGAAAATCCTGGATGTCTAGACTAAAGCCTGCTCTAGGGGCAGAGCCCTCATGGAGATCCTCTACAAGGACAGTGCAGAGAGGAAATGTGGGGTTGGATCCTTCATACAGACTCCCCACTGGGGCACTGCCTAGTGACGCTTTGAGAAGAGGGCCACCGTCCTCCGGACCCCAGAATAGTAGATCCACTGGCAGCCTGCACCCTCAGCCTCAGAAAGCCACAGGCACTCAATGCCAGCCCTTAAGAGCAGCCATGTGGGCTAAACCCTGGAAAGCCATAGGCATGGAGCTGCCCAAGGCTTTGTGAGCCTACCCCTTGCACCAGCATATCCTGGATATGACATATGGAGTCAAAGGAGATTATTTTGGAACTTTAAGATTTAGTGACTGCCCTTCTGGGCTTTGGACTTGCATGCAGCCTGTAGCCCCTTTCTTTTGGGCTATTTCTTCCTTTTGTGTATTTACCCAAGGCCTATACCTCCATTGTATCTTGGAAGTAACTACCTTGTTTTTGATTTTACAGACTCATAGGTGGAAGGGACTAGCCTTGTCTCAAATGAGACTTTGGACTTTTGAGTTAATGCTAGAATGAGTTAAGACTTTGGGGGATTGTTGGGAAGGCATAACTAGATTTTGCAATGTGAGAAGGACATGAGATTTGGCAGGGGGCAGGGTGGAATTATATGGTTTGGATCTGTTTCCCCACCGAAATCTCGTGTTCAGTTGTAATCCCCAGTATTGGAGGTGGGGCCTGGTGGGAGGTGATTGGATCATTGGGGCAGTTTTTCATGGTTTAACACCATCTGCCTTGGAGTTGTCATTATGATAGTGAGTTGTGAGATCTGGTTGTTTAAAAGTGTGTGGCACCTCCGCTGTCTCTCTTCCTCCTGCTCCAGCTATGTGAAATGCTGCTCCCCCGCCTTCCACCATGATTGTAAGTTTTCCTAAGGCCTCCCTAGAAGCTGAGCCAGCATCATGCTGTACTGCCTACAGAACCATGAGCCAATTAAACCTCTTTCTTCTATAATTTACCCAGTCTAGGATATTTCTTTTTTCTTTTCTTCTTCCTTTTTTTTTTTTTTTTTTTTTTTTTTTTTTTTTTTTTTTTTGAGGCAGAGTTTCGTTCTTGTTGCCCAGGCTCAAGTGCAGTGGCACAATCTCAGCTCACTGCAACTTCCGCCTCCTGGGTTCAAGCAATTCTCCTGCCTCAGCCTCCTGAGTAGCTGGGATTACAGGCATGCACCACCACGCCCGGGTAATTTTTGTATTTTTAGTAGAGACGAGGTTTCTTCATGTTGGTCAGGCTGGTCTCGAACTCCTGCCCTCAGGTGATCTGCCCACCTTGGTCTCCCAAAGTGCTGGGATTACAGGTGTGAGCCACCACGCCCGGCCGGGTATTTCTTTATAGTAATGTGAGAACAGCCTAATACATCTAGCTGAAGGTTTGTTGATTTTGTTTATCTTTTCAAAAAACCAACTTTTCATTTCATTGATTTTTTTGTACTTGTTTTAGTCTCCATTTTATTTATTTCTGCTTTGATCTTTATTATTTCTTTCTACTAATTTAGGGTTTGATTTGTTCTTTTCTAGTTCTTTTAAGTACATCGTTAGGTTGCTTATTTGAAACCTACTTTTTTGATGTAGGCATTTATTGCTATAAGCTTCTCTCTTAGTACTGCTATGCTCAATCTCATAGTATTTGGAAAGTTATGTTTCCATTTTCATTTGTTTGAAGACATTTTGAAGTTTTCTTCTTAATTTCTATATTAATCTATTGATCATTCAGGAGCATGTTGTTTAATTTCCACATTTGTGTAGTTTCCAAAATTCTTCATGTTATTGATTTCTATTTTTATTCTGTTGTAGTCAGAGAAGATACTTGATATGATTTTGACTTTTTTTAATTTGTTGAGACATGTTTTATAGCCTAACATATGTTTTATCCTGGAGAATGTTCCATGTGCTAATGAGAAGAATGTGTATTCTGCAGTAGAAGGTGAAATGTTCTGTAAATGTCATTAGGTCCAGTTGGTCTAGGTGTAGTTTAACTTCATTGTATCTTTGTTGATTTTCTGTCTGGATGTTCTGTCCATTATTGAGAGATGAATGTTGAAGCCCCCTGTTATTATTTGTATTATAGTCTATCTCTCCTCTAGATGTATTAATGTTTACTTAATATATCTGTGTGCTCCAGAATTGTGTGCATATATTTATAACTGTTACAGCCTCTTGCTGAATTCACCTCTTTCTTTATCATCATACGGTGACCTTCTTTGTCCTTTTTTTACAGACTTTGACTTGGTCTATTTTGTTTGATGTAAGTATGGCTACTTTTTTTTTTTTTTGCTTCCATTTGTGTGGACTATCTTTTTCCATTGTTCACTATCAGACTATGTGTGTCTTTATAGGCGATGTGAGTTTCTTATAGGTAATATATAGTTGGATCTTGTTTCTAAAAGTTTTAAAAGTTTTAAAAAATTCACGCAGCCTTGCTTATATCTTTTGATTGAAGAATTTAGTTCATTTACATTCAGTGTTATTATTGATCGATAAGGACTTACAATGCAGTATTTCATTACTTGGTTTCTGGTTGTTTTGTAACTCCTCCCTTACTTCCTTCTTACTGCCTTTGTGATTAAGTGGTTTTTCTCTGGGAGTGTGTTTTAATTCATTGCTTTTTATTTTTAGCGTATCTATTATAAGTCTTTGCTTTGTGGTTACCATGAGGCTTACCAAAGCTGTAGCTATAAGTTATTTTAAACATATGACAACTTAACTTTGATCACAAAGAAAAGGAAAGAATCAAGGGAAAAACTAAAAAATTCTACACTTTAATTCCATCCTCCCACATTTTGACATTTTGTTGTCTTAATTTACATCTATTTATCTTAATAGGTTGCTGTTAATATTTTCAGTAGATTTGTCTTTTAGTCTTCATACTAGAGATATGAATGGATTAGATGCAACAATTACTGCATTAGAGCATTCTGAACTTGTCTACTTTTACCAGTGAGTTTTATACCTTCAAACATTTTTGGTTGTGGACATCAAACTTTGTTTTCTTTCAAATCAAAGAAACTCCCTTTAGCATTTCTTGAAAGATGGGTCTAGTATTGATGAATTCCCTCAGCTTTTGTCTAGGAAAGACTTTATATCTCCTTCCCGTTTGAAGGGAAACTTTGCTGGGTACAGCATAGTTGGTTGGCAGGTTTTTTTGTTTCCTTTTATCCTGTAGCACTTTGAATGTGTCATTTGACTCCCTCACGGCCTGTTAGGTTTCTGCTGGAAAGTCTCTTGCCAAAAAATCAGAGCTCTTTTATATGTTCTTTTATTTTTTTTTTCTCTTGCTGTTTTAGGATCTTCTCTTTGTCCTTGACATTTTCAGGTTTGATTATTATTTGCCTTGGGATCCTCTTATTTGGATTGAATATTGATATGGTTTGGCTCTGTGTTCCCACCCAAGTCTCACCTCGAATTGTAATTCCCATAATCCCCATGTGTCAAGCGAGGGACCTGATAGGAGGTGATTGGATCATGGGGGCAATTATCCCATACTGTTCTTGTGATAGTGAGTGAGTTCTCACAAGATCTGATGGTTTTATAGGTGTTTGACGGTTCCTCCTTCACACATACTCTTTCTTATCTGCCGCAATGTAAGACGTGCCTGCTTCCCCTCCCACCATGATTGTAAGTTTCCTGAAGCCTCCCCAGCCATGTGGAACTGTGAGTCAATTAAACCACTGTCCCTCATAAATTACCCAGCTTCAGGTATTCTTTATCGCAGAGTGAAAATGGACTAATACAAATATATTTGGTGTTTTCTGACCTTCTGTACCTAGATATTTATATCTTTCTTTAGATTTGGAATATTTTCTGTTATTTCTTTGAATAAGCTTACTACTCCTTGTTCTTAACTCCTCATTGAATGCCAGTGGCTCTTACATTTGTTCTTTTGAGATTATTCTTTATATCTTGCAGGTATTCTTCATTCCTTTTTTTTTCTCCTCTGACTGTATTTTCCAATAGCCTGTATTTGAGCTCACTGATTGTTTCTTGCAATGTGAGAGCCTGTAATCCATTTTTCAGAAAACCTATTTCTGAGTTCCAGGATTTTTTTTTTTTTTAATTTCAATCTCTTTGTGTTACATTTCTCTGACAAATTTCTGAATTGCTTCTCTGTGTTATCTTGGATTTTGCTGAGTGTCTGTAGAACTCTTATTTTGTTCTTGATCTGAGACCTCACACATTGCTTTTGCTTAGGTTGGTCCCTGACTCTTTGTGCATTTGGGGAGGTCATAGTTCCGTGTTTGCTGTTGTTTCTTGTGGATGTACATCTATGGCTTTGCTTTAAAGGACTTATTATTTATTCCAGTCTTTGCTGTCTTTCTTGTTTTGGTCTTTCTAAGGTATATTTGCTTAGAGATTCTTTGCAGTTGCCTGAATTCCCTTAATACTGTTGTAGATCACTGCCTCTTTTTGGGCACTAGATGGCGCCTTAAGCCCAAATTTGCCTTGGCTCTCACAAACATTGGGGCACTGCCTGTCAGATGGTGGGGGTGGCAAAGGGGATTACCCCAACTGTGTGGTAAGGCTGGCAAAGGGTTTGTACCCAGAAAACTCATGGATCATACCTCATACAGTGTGGTCCTGCTGAACAGCCACTCCGATATGGCATCTCTGTTGGCTGAAATAAAGGGGAGAATTTCAGGGCTAGGGTTTCTGTTCCTGTTTCCCCTCTTTTTCTACAGCTGCCTTCATGGTTTTTTTCTCCCTGCTGGCCCTCATGATATTATACTTCTCATGGGTTGAGGCAGGAACAGTTTTCCTGCAAGGGAGCCCAAGATGGTGGGAAAGCTGGCTGTCCTCCACGATCTAACTTTTTCCAATGAAGAAGCTGAGTCTGGGAGGAATTTTTCATGCATAGGGCCTGGCAGATTGCAGAAGGGGCATCATGCATAGAGAAGGCTATTTCTCTTACTGTTTGCTTGGAGTTTTTCAGTTCTCTGTGGCTCACGGATATAGTATCAGCTTCAGATTTGAGTTCTGGGATATTGCTGATGATAAGCTTTGTGCTAGATATTTGTTTTTGGCTTTCTGTGGGAGAGTGAAGCCAGATTGCTTCTACTCTGCCATTTTGGTGACATAATTGTCTCAATAAAGTATTTTAAAATTAAGGTATGTACTTTTTTTTAGTCATAATGCTATTGCACACTTGGTAGAGTACAGTATAATGTAAATATAACTTTTATATTTACTGGGAAACCAAAATATTCATGTGACTTGCTTTTTTGCAACATTTGCTATATTGTGGTGGTCTAGAATTGAACCAGCAATATCTCTGAGACATGCCTATATAATTCAGCTGTTCCTTGAATCATGATGTGGTTACATCCTGATAAACCCTTCATAGCTTGAAAATATCATAAGTTGAAAATACACTTAATACACCTAACTACCAAACATCATGGCTCAGCCCAGCTTACCTTAAATGTACCCAGAACACTTATACTAACCTATAGTTGGGCAAAATCTAACACAAAGCCTATTTTATAATAAAATGTTGAATCTCTTGTGTAATTTATTGAATACTGAAACCAAAGAACAGAATGATTGTATGTTACTTGAACTATGGTTTCTACTGAATGCATATTGCTTTTGTACCATCATAAACCTGAAAAACCGTAAGTGAAACCATCTTTTAAGTTGAGGACCAGCTTTATACATTTTAACTTACCACAGTCTACTTTCAAATAATCTTATCCCACTTCATGTATAGTATAAGAACCTTACGACATTTAACTTTCATTATTTCTCCCCATTTCTTTTTTTTTTTTTTTTTTTTAAATTAGAGACAGAGACTCGATCTTTCACCCAGGATGGAGTGCAGTGGCAAAATCTCAGGTTACTGCAGTCTCAAACTTCTGAACTTAAGCAGTCCTCCCACCTTAGCCTCAAGTATCTGGGACCATGAGTGTGCACCACAATAGCTGGCTAATTAAAAAAAAAAATTTGTTGCGACAAGATCTTGCTATATAATTCAGGCTGGTCTCGAACTCCTGGGCTCAAGCAATTCTCCTGCCTTAGCCTCCCAAAGTATTGGGATTACAATTATGAGTCACCACACCCAATCCCCCATTCTTTGTGCTATACTTTGTTATTATTTTTCTTTAGACAGTTATGTGCACATGTATGTACACATAAATATATGTGCACATGTATGTACACATAAATATATGTGCACATGTATGTACACATAAATATATGTGCACATGTATGTACACATAAATATATGTGCACATGTGCATACACACATATAGTTTGAGTAGATGGTTTAGCACATTAAATCCTTCATGTATATCTATTAAAAAGTTTCTAAATGCCATTGAGAATCTGGGAGATTTCTTTAGTAGGTTTGTAATAGATATTTATTTGCCCATTATTAATATACCCACACACAAACACATACACACATGTATCAGGTATTTATCCTGCTGCGGTTCTCTGATGGTTTCAGATTTATGGCTTTTTTAATTGTTAGAATAATTTTTGACATCATAAATTTTTTTGCCCTGTTTTCTTTGTTTTTTCTTCTTCTAGGTTTCAAATTACATGTATGTTAGACCATTTGATAATACCCATAGCTGGTGGATGCTCTGATGTGTTTTTTCTCCTACTCCCTTTATTTATTTTTATTTTTATTTTATTTTTTTTGTTGCCCAGGCTGGAGTGCAATGGAGCGATCTTGGCTTACTGCAACCCCTGCCTCCCGGGTTCAAACGATTCTCCTGCCTCAGCCTCCCGAGTAGCTGGGATTACAGGCACATGCCACCACGCCCAGCTATTTTTTTTGTATTTTTAGTAGAGACAGGGTTTCACCATGTTGGCCAAGTTAGTCTCGAATTCCTGACCTTAAGAGATCTGCCTGCCTCAGCCTCCCAAAGTGCTGGGATTACAGGCGTGAGCCACTGTGCTTGGCCTCCTACTCCTTTTAAATTGTGTTTCACTTTGTATAATTTTGATTGACTTATATTCAGGTTTCCTGATTCTTTCCTTAGCTGTGTCTAGTGTGCTAATAAGTCCATCAAAGAAGTATTCATTTCTGATATTGTGTTTTGTATATTTTGCATTACTATTTGACTATTTATTTATTTGTTTATTTATTGAGATGGAGTTTCGCTCATGTTGCCCAGGCTGGAGTGCAACTCAGCTCACTGCAACCTCCACCTCCTGGGTTCAAGCGATTCTTCTGCCTCAGCCTCCTGAGTAGCTGGGATTACAGGTGCCTGCCACCATACCCGGCTAATTTTTGTATTTTGTTAGAGACAGGGTTTCACCATGTTGGCCAGGCTAGCCTTGAACTCCTGACCTCAGGTGATTCCCCAGCCTTGGCCTCCGAAAATGCTGCGATTACAAGGGTGAGTCACCGTGCCCGGCTCCATTTGAATGTTTAAAAATAGTTTTCTTGGCCAGTCACGGGGGCTTATGCCTGTAATCCCAGCACTTTGGGAGGCCGAGGCAGGCAGATCACGAGGTCAGCAGATCAAGAGCATCCTGGCTAACACGGTGAAACCCCATCTCTACTAAAAATACAAAAAATTAGCCGGGCGTGGTGGCGGGCGCCTCCCAGCTACTTGGGAGGGTGAGGCAGGAGAAGGGCGTGAACCCGGGAGGCGGAGGTTGCAGTGAGCCAAGATGGCGCCACTGCACTCCAGCCGGGCGACAGACCAAGACTCTGTCTCAAAAAACAACAAAAAAAGAGTTTTCTTGGCCGGATGTGGTGGCACTCACCTGTAATCCCAACTACTCAGGAGGCAGAGGCAGGAGAATCGCTTGAACCCAGGAGGCAGAAATTGCAGTGAGCTGGGATGGGGCCACTGCACTCCAACCTGGGCAACAGAGCGAGACTCCATCTCAAAAAAAAAAAAAAGTTTTCTTTTTTTCCTGCTGAAATTCTCCATCTCTTCATGAATGTTCATCTTTTACATTAGATCCTTCAACATATTAATCATGGTTGTTTTAAAGTTCATTTGTGATTATGCTAAAGCTGAGTTATCTGTAAGTCTGGTTCTATTTATTACATTATCTTCTGAATTTTATTTTTTCTTTCTGTGTGTCTTATACGTTTTGATTGAATTCTTGATTATTACTTCTAGACTTTTTTTTTTTTGTTTAAATCTTATCAAATCCCAGTCTGAATAAATCCAACTTTCTTTCTATTATATTTGCTCCTAGTCTACTGAATGTTGCTAAAGTAAGTCCTAGGCTTATTGATAGTAATATAGATTCATGTGCTGTAATTATAGTTAGAACTTTGATGTTATCTGCATTTCTTTTACTAATCTAAGTATTCGATACTAATTTTATCTTCGTTCTTTCCTTCTGATTCAGCAATTCTTTCTCTCTGCTTTCCTTTCTCATTGTTCCATCTTTTGAAAACTGTTTTCAAATTTCTATTTGTTAGTCCTCATTTTGATCTACCTCTTTGCTTCCTTCTGGCTCCCTGTGGTAAGTATGCCAGTAAGGTATATTTATTCATTGTGGAGAATTTATTTAATGATAGCTACCACTTTTATATGCTTTCAATAAATGGTTCCAGGCACTGTGCTCAACGTTTTACATGGATTATTTGTTTCTCTATGTTTTCTTTAGACAATAAGTTCTTTAATGTAAAGAACTTCTCAGTACCTGACATACTTTGCAGTCAATAAATAACTACATGAATGAAACTACGGATTCCATATAGAGACAGGGAAGTTTATAGCTGTAAATGCCTACATTTAAAAAAGAAAAAAGATCAGAAATCGGCCACCTAGCTTTATACTTTAAGGAACTAGAAAAAGAAGAGCAAACTAAACCCACAATAATAGAGAAAATCAAGGAAACTAAAAGTTGATTCTTTGAAAAGATCAACAAAACTGATGAAACTTTAGACTGATAAAGAAAAAGAGAAGATGCAAATAACTAAAATCAGGAAAAAAACAAAACAAAACAAAACTGGGGACATTACTACTGGTTGACCTTACAGAGATAAAAAGGATAAGAGAATACTGTGGGCTGGGCATGGTGGCTCACGCCTGTAATCCCAGCACTTTGGGAGGCTGAGGCAGGCAGATTGCCTGAGGTCAGAAGTTCGACACCAGCTTGGCCAACATGGTGAAACCCTGTCTCTACTAAAAATACAAAAAAAACTAGCCGGGCGTGGGGGCTCATGCCTGTAATCCCAGCTCCTTGGGGGAAGTGGGGATGGAGGTGGGGAGGGTGGTGGTGTGCTGAAGCAGGAGAATTGCTTGAACCCAGGAGGTGGAGGTTGCAGTGAGCTGAGATCTTGCCACTGTACTCTAGCCTGGGCCACAGAGCGAGACTCCGTCTCAAAAAAAAAAACCAAAAAACAAAAAAACAATTCTATGTCAACAAATTAGATAATCCAGAAGAAATTTGCAAATTCCTTAAAACCTACTTAAACTGATTCAAGAAGAAATAGAAAATCTCAACCTACCTATAACAAGCAAATAGATTGAATTAGTAACCAAAATCTTGCCAACACAGAAAAGTGCTAAATCAAATGGTTTCACCAGTGAGTTCTACCACATATTTAAAGAATTAGGCCAGGCGCAGTGGCTCACGCCTGTAATCCTAGCACTTTGTGAGGCTGAGGCAGGTGGATCACAAGGTCAGGAGTTCGAGACCAGCTTGGCCAATATGGTGAAACACCTTCTCTACTAAAAACACAAAAATGAGCTGGGCATGGTGATGGGTGCCTGTTGTCCCAGCTGCTCAGGAGGCTGAGGCAGGAAAATCACTTGAGCCCGGGAAGCGGAGGTTACAGTGAGCCAAGATCGTGCCACTACACTTCAGCCTGGGCAACACAGTGAGAGTCTGTCAAAAAATAAAAAAATGAAAAAGAAAAACAAAACAAAAAATTAACACCCAGACTGGGCAACATGGTGAGACCAGGTCTCTACTAAAAATCCAAAAAATTAGCCAGGCATGGTGGTACGTGCCTGTAGTCTTAGCTATTTGGGAGGCTGAGGTGGGTGGATTGCTTGGGCCCAGGAAACTGAAGCTGTAGTGAGCCATGACCATACCACTGCACTCCAGCCTGGGTGACAGAGCAAGACCCTGTCTCAAAAAAATAAAAAAGAAAAACGAATTAACACCAATCCTTCTCAAATTCTTCCAAAAAAATTGAAGATGAAGGAATTTCTTTTTTTTTTTTTTTTGGAGATGGAGTCTCACTCTGTCTCCCAGGCTGGAGTGCAGTGGCACAATCTCGGCTTACTGCAACCTCTGCGTCCTGAATTCAAGCAGTTCTCATGCTTCAGCCTCCTGGGTAGCTGGGACTACAGGCACCTGCCACCATGCCCGGCTACTTGTATTTTCAGTAGAGATGGAGTTTCCCCATGTTGACCAGGCTGATCTTGAACTCCCGACCTCATATCCACCCACCTCGCACTCCCAAAGTGGTGGGATTATAGGCGTGAGCAAAGGAACATTTTCTTATTCATTCTACAAAGCCAGCATTACCCTGATGCTGCAACCGGATAAAGATATCACAAGAAAATTACAGGTCAAAATCCCTTTTTAATATAGACGTGAAAGTCCTCAAGAATATATTAGCAAACCGAATCCAACAGCATAGTAAAAGGATTATTTACCATGGCCAGGTAGGATTTTCTTAGTAATGCAAGAGTGATTTGGCATAAAATCAATAAATGTAATACATGATATTAATAGAACTAAAGAAAAAAAAATGTATGATCATCTCAATTGACACAGAAAAGGCATTTGACAAAATTCAATACCCTTTCATGATTGAAAACTCTCAGAAAGCTAACAGAGGGAAAATACCTCAACATGATAAAAAGTGCTTATGAGAAACCCATAGCTAACATCATGGTCAGTGGTGAAAGACTGAAAATTTTCTCGCTAAGATCAGGAACAACACGAGGATGCCTGTGCTCTCCACTACTGTTCAATGTTGTACTGAAAGTTCTAGCAAGAGCTAGGTGACAAGAAAAAAACAACATTGTATTTGAAAGGAAGATGTAAAACTATATTTACAGATAACATGATTCTACATGTAGAAAATCCCAAAGAATCCACCAGGAAATTACTAAAGCTAATAAAATCAGCAAAGTTGCAAGATACAAAGTCAGCACACAAAAATAAGCAGTGTTTCTATATATCAGAAATGAATAGTCTGAAATGAAAACTAACAAAGCAATCCTATTCACATTAGCATCTAAAAGAATTAAATAGGCCTGGAGTCACAACACTTTGGGAAGCTAAGGTGGGTGGATGGCTTGAGCCCAAGAGTTCAAGACCAGCCTGGGCAACATGGTGAGACCACGTCGCTCCAAAAAGTACAAAAATTAGCTGGGTATGATGGTACGCGCCTGTGCCCCAGCTACTTGGGAGGCTGAGGTGGGAGGATCACTTGGGCCTGGAAGGTAGAGGTTGCAGTGAGCCGAGATCATGCCACTGCACTTCAGCAGCCTGGGTGACAGAGTGAGACCCTGCCTCAAAAACAAAAAAAAAAAAAAAAGGATGAAATATTTAAGAATAAACCTAACCAAGGAATTGAAAGACTTGTGCCCTGAAAACTCTAAGAAAAAATTAGAGTTTTTTTAGACTCTAATTTTTTAGTGAAAAAATTGTGGGATACCTAGACAAATGGGAAGACAGCCCATGTTTATGGGGAAGAAGATTTAACATTGTTAAGACATCAATATTACCTGTCTTAGTCCTTCTTTATGTTGCTATAAAGGAATAGATGAAGCTGGGTAATTTATAAAGTAAGGAAGTTTATTTGGCTCATGGTTCTGCAGGCTGTGCAAGAAGCATGGTGCCAGCATCTACTTGGCTTCTGGTGAAGGCCTTTGGCTGCTTCCACTCATGGCAGAAAGTGAAGGGGACCTGCATGTGTGGAGAGCACATGGCAAGAGAGAGAAGGGGAAGGTCCTAGGCTCTTTGTTTCACAACCCTCTTGTGGGAACTAGTAGAGTAAGAACTCTTTCCCTCTTTCCCCAACAAGGGAGGACATTAATCTACTCATGAGGGATCTGCCGCCATGATCCAGTCACCTCTGATAAGGCCTCCACCTCCAACTTTGGAATCAAATTTTAACATGAGGTTTGTGGGGGACAAACATCCAAATATAGCACTACCCAAAATGAGTTATGTCTTCAGCACTAATTTCTGTCAATATTCCAACAGTCTTTTTTACAGAAATGGAAGAGCCACATCTCAAATTCGTATGTAATTGCAAGTAGCCCTGAATAGCCAAAACAATTTTTAAAAAGAAGAATAAAATTGGAAGGCTAACATCTCCTGACTTTGAAAGTTGCCACAAAACTGCAATAATTAAAATAGTATAAACTGGGCATGCTAACATGCACCTGTAGTCCCAGCTATTTGGGAAGCTGAGATAGGAGGATTGCATGAGCCCAGGAGTTTGAATCCAGCCTGGGCAACATAGTGAGACTTTCATCTCTAAAAAGAAACAAATGAAAACAAAGAAAACAATATAGTACTGGCATAAGAACAGACATATTGACCAATGGAATAGAATAGAGAGCCCAGAAATAAATTCTCACATATGTGACAATTTATTTCTGATAAAGGTGCCGAGACCATTTAATGGAACAAGGATCATCTTTTCAACTAACGGTGCTGGGAGAACTGGATATCCATATATAAAAGAATGAAAGTAGACCCTTAACATTTACCATATAAAAAAAATTAGACTTGGTGCAGTGGCTTATGCCTGTAATCCCAGCACTTTGGGAGGCAGAGACGGGTGGATCACCTGAGGTCAGGAGTTCAAGACCAGCCTGGCCAACATGGTGAAACCCCGTCTCTACTAAAAATACAACAATTAGCTGTGTGTAGTGGCATGCGCCTGTAATCCCAACCACTCAGGAGACTGAGGCAGGAGATTCACTTGGACCTGGGAGGTGGAGGTTGCAATGAGCCGAGATTGCACCACTGCACTCCAGCCTGGGTGGCAGAGCGAGACTCCATCTCAAAAAAAAAAAAAAAAAAATTAGCTCAACGTGGATTAAAAACCTAAACTAAAGAGATAAGACTCTTAAAAGAAAATGTAGGGGAAAACTTTCATGACATTGGATTTGGCCTCATTTTTTTTGAGACGGAGTCTTGCTCTGTCGCCCAGGTTGGAGTGCAGTGGCGTGATCTCTGCTCACTGCAAGCTCCGCCTCCCAGGTTCACACCATTCTCCTGCCTCAGCCTCCCAAGTAGCTGGGACCACAGGTGCCTGCCACCACGCCCGGCTAATTTTTTGTATTTTTAGTATAGACGGGGTTTCACCGTGTTAACCAGGATGGTCTCGATCTCCTGACCTCATGATCCACCTGCCTCGGCCTCCCAAAGTGCTGGGATTACAAACGTGAGCCACCGTGCCGGCCTTGGCCTCATTGTTTATGGATATGACACCAAAATCATAGGCAACAGCAAAAAATAGACAAATGTACACGGCTACCTGCTAATGAAAAAAATAGATAAAGGGACTTCATCAAAATGATGAAAAAAAATGAACATCTGTATATCAAAGGATACTATCAACAAGAAAGGCCACCCACTGAATGGGAGAAATTATTTGCAAATAATATATCTGATAAGGGACTTAAATCTAGAATATATAAAGAACTCTTACAATAACAACAACAAAACCCTTATTTTCTAAAATATGCAAAAGGCCAAACACATTGGCTCATATCTGTTATCCTAGCACTTTGGGAGGCCAAGGAAGGAGGATTGCTTGAGCACAGGAGTTTGAGACCAGACTGGGCAACATGGCAAAACCCTGTCGCTACAAAACAAAACATTAGCTTGGCATGGTGGCATACACCTGTGGTTCCAGCTACTCAGGAGGCTGAGATGGTAGGTCAGGAGGCTGAGATGGTAGGATTGCTTGAGCCCAGGAGTTCAAGGCTGCAGTCAAACATGTTCACACCACTGCACTCCAACCTGGGTGACAGAGGGAGACCCTGTCTTTAAAAAAAAAAGTGTGAAGGACTTCAGTAGACATTTTCCAAAGAAGGTATACAAATGGGCAATAAGCCCATGGAAAGATGCTCAACATAGTCATTAGAGAAACATAAATTCAAAAAGCCAAAATGAAATACCACTTTATACCCACTAGGATGGTGTTATGAACTGAATTATGTCTCCTTCCTGCCTCCCAAAATTCCTGTGTTGAATTCCTAGCCCCTGATGTGACTGTTTTTGGAGATAGGACTTTTAAGGAGGTGATAAGGTTAAATGAGGTCATAAGGGTAGAGTCCTAATCTGATAGAAGTTGTCTTTATAAGGAGAGGAAGAGACACCAGAAATATCTCTCTTTGTGCCTGTACAGAAGACAAGCCATGTGAAGATACAGCGAGAAGATGGCTATCTGCAAGTCAGAAAGAGAGGCCTCATCAGAAACCAACCCTATTGTCATACTGACCTTAGATTTCTATCCCCTAGAACTGCAAAGAAATAAATTTCTATTGTTTAACCCACCAAGTCTGTGCTATCTTTTTATGGCAGCCTGAGTTAACTAATATAGATATGTATAATTAAAAAAACCTGAAAATAAATGTTTGTGAGGATGTGGAGAAATTAGAACCCACATGCATTGCTGGTGGGAATATAAAATGCCTCAGCTGCTGTAGAAAACAGTTTAGCATTTTCTCAAAATGTTAAAACATAGAATTACCATATGACCCAGCTATACCACTCTTAGTTATATGTCAAAAGTATTGAAAACACATATTGGATGTCCATGTTTGTAGCAGCATTATTCATGATAGCCAAAAAGTGGGAATCTCAACAAAAGACTGGATAAACAAGTATCCAACAACAAATAACTAGATAAATACATACAATGGAATATAAATATTTAGCCACAAAAAGGAATGAAATTTTGATTTATGATGCTGCAGACCACTTTGAGAACCAATGATTTAGATAAATGTTTTAGGAAGATAACTTTGGTGGCAGGATAGAGAAGGGACACTTGGAAAAACAGACTGGATAATTCAAGTGAAAGAAGAGGAAGGTCTAAATTTTAATTTAGGTCTAAATTTGAATTTGAGTGCAGATGAGAAGGAAAAGACAGATTTAGGAGATAGATCAAAAGTGGAATTGATTTAGAGAATTGCAGGTTCTGTCTTACTTTTGATGCCTTTAGAGAAAAAAGGAAATTGCAGGTATGTCTTCGACATAATGAAATTATTGCCCATCTTTGTGCCAGATTTTATCCCTAATCTCCATGTATTCAATTTACATCATTAATCTAAATTATTCAAGATAAGTTGAAAATTTCTACAGTACCATAATAATAATAATAAACTAAACTAAATTAATAATGATTTGGAGGAGGAATGAGCTATTCAGTTACTTGCTTCTACTTACTGTGTTAACTTGAGAGTTTATGACTATGCTTTTTATCAGCTTCTGAATTTACATAAACTGTATTGAACATAAATAGCACTATATGCAGATCTGTATGTCATTAATTTAGGAGAGTTTTAGAGACTACTGTCTTTTCCACTGCTTAGACCCCCAATAATGAAAAAAATAGTACAAATTGGTTCATATACTTGGTTCTTGATTTTTCATTTTGAAGGCTTTTTTCCACTTCCTCAAACAGCACTTCAAATGCTTCACCTTCAGAAGGCGCACCACTAGCAGGAAGTTATGGATGTACTCCTCATTCATTCCCAAAGTTCCAGCATCCTTCTCATGAACTTTTGAAGGAAAATGGCTTTACCCAACAAGTGTACCATAAATATCGTCGAAGATGCCTAAGTGGTAAGATGCTTGTCCTTTATCTATCTATTTAAGATATTTAAAATTAAAATATAATTTTAAAAAATTTAATATGTTGTCCTTTAATATCAAGTTAAGATATTCTTTTATTGTTAGACTATAAATAGTTTTACTTTCAGTAAATGTGTTTATATATATTCTTTATTTATGTACTTTATAACTTAGACACATTAGGAAATAAAAATTAACAAACTCGGCCGAGCATGGTAGTTCATGCCTGTAATCTCAGCACTTTGCGAGACCAAGGCAGGGAGATCACTTGAGGTCAGGAGTTTGAGACCGGCCTGGCCAACATAGTGAAACTCCTTCTCTACTAAAAATACAAAAGTTAGCCAGGTGTGATGGCAGGCGACTGTAATCCCAGCTACTCGGGAGGTTGAGGCAGGAGAATTGCTGAGACCTGGGAGGCAGAGGTTGCAGTGAACCGAAATCGTGCCATTGCACTCTAGCCTGGGCGACAGAGTGAGACTCCGTCTCAAAAAAAGAAAAAAAAATTTAATATACTCTTCTTGTTGCTATTGGCAGATATTTATAATTTAAGCAGTGAGTCAGAAAATTGATTTAACATTTGTCGGCTATTTCAGCAGTCCTCAATCCTTTTGGCATCAGCAACCTGTTTCATGGAAGACAATCTTTCCGTGGGGGATGGTTTTAGATAAAACTGTTCCACCTCAGATCATCAGGTATTAGATCCTCTTAAGGAGTGGCCAATCTAGATCCCTCACTTGTGCAGTTCACAATAGGGTACCAGTCTGTGGCCGGGGGATGGGAGATCCCCGCTCTATTTAGAAGAAAGCTAAATACACTTTGAGGATTATACTGTTGAGCTTTCTTCATTTTATATATAACATCTGCTCTCTTGTCTTTAAAAAGTATGTTTAATAAAATAATATTTTTTTTAACTTTTTCAGAGAGAAAACGCTTGGGAATTGGTCAGTCCCAAGAAATGAATACCCTCTTTCGTTTCTGGTCCTTTTTCCTCAGAGATCACTTCAATAAAAAAATGTATGAGGAATTTAGACAACTTGCTTGGGAAGATGCAAAAGAAAATTACAGGTCAGATATTTTCTTTTACACTTTGAGGGAGTTTTAATTTTTTCTTTTTCTTTTTTTCTTTCCCCAGGTAGATCCAATAGAGGGAGTTTTTAGAAAATAATTTTAAAAACTAGTACTGAAGTAACCTGATTTTGAACTGTGAAAGTAGCACAATATAACTAGAGGGAGGGCTGTATTAGTTTTCTATTTCTGCATTGCAAATTACCCCAAAACTCCATAGGTTAAAACAATAAACATTTGCTAGTTCACAGCTTCAAAGAGTTGAGACTCCAGGAACCGCTTAGCTGGGTGGTTCTGGCTCATGGTTTCTCATGAGCTTGCAGCCAAGATGTTGAAGGCAGCTGCAGTGTCTGAAGACTTGGCCTGGGCTGGAGGTTCTTTTTCAAGTTCATTCACATGGCTGTTGGCAGGAGGCTTCAGTTCCTTGCCACATTGACCTTCCCTAGGGCATTTTACAATATGGTTTTACCCCGAGTGAGTAGAGCTTCCAAAATGGAAGCCTCAGTATTTTATGGAAGTGGCATACCATTATTTCTGCCATGTTGTATTGTCGATACAGACCAGGCCTGGCACAGTATGGGAGAGTACTACACAAGGTTGTTAATACCAAGAGATGGGATCATTAGGAACCATCTTAGAGGCTGGCACAAGGGCTGAATGAAATTACAAAACTTTTCTCTCCCATGCTGCCACCATTACAGACTTCCCTTGCATGTACAGATACGTACCCCAATTGATATATTCTTAGAGCCAACCCAGTTCTTAAGATTCTTTAAGAAAAAAAAAAGCAAGGCCTCTCACAATACGTCCCTTGACTCACCTTGTCTAATTTTTTCCCCACTAGTCCTCTAGTACTCTGGGCAACAGTGGTACTGATACATATTCTTCAAATGAACCAAGCTCTCTAGCCTCTGGACATCTGTGCATGTTCTTAACTTTGCTTCTACTTCTCTTCATCCTCACTGTGCTTTTCTAAATCCTATTCTTTTTATCCCAGCTTAGACCTTGCTTTCTTCAGAAATGTTCACGGAAAGTCTTGAGAGTGCCTGTAGGGCTGAGTGAGGGCAGACCAAGAGGGTAAGAAGGAACATGGCGTGGACTCAAGAAGGCTATTTATTCATGGGCAAAAGGAGAAAGGAACAAGACATGGAGAGAAGGGAAAAAGATGATTTTTCATTCAATCATATTTACCTAAATTTACCCTTCTTTAAGTTCTGAAAATGGATTCCTCTTATAAATCTCAAATAAGAATATATTGTTTATCAGATATTGTGATCTTTGAGAAGAATGCAAGGTGCTACAAATAAATTTTTCTGATTAAAAACACAAAAATTTCTTTGTATTGACTTATGTAAAAACAAAGCCCGTTTAATTTTTATCTGTTATCTATATCAGGAACAGCAGATCCATGGCATGTTTAGCTCTTTTTCCTCTATTACTGATATCTCTAATCAATCCCTGTTATGTTTTATGTTCTTTCTTACCACACTTTTCAGATTTATACTCTTCCTTATGACTTTAAATAGCTACTGCCAGTTTACCAGAGTTGACATAAAAGGCAAAATTTGCCATTCCTGATCTCATTGTTCTTTTTCAAACTGTGGTTTGCTACCTATTCGTCAATCATAAAATCAATTTAGTGGTTCTAACGTGCTTTAAAAAATGCAGTAGAAAATACCAGACTGCACTGAGCATAGTAATTCATACATACAAATTTAATTCATACCCACATACATACAAATTTAAGAACTGTTTTGTAAAACATACATATTTTTATGTACACACATATAGAGATGTACATGTTGATTTAGTTATAAGGTAAAATATTTTTTATAGTATTGGACCTAGTCAGAAAAGTTTGAAAGCCATTGTTTTAATTGATCTCAGCATATTTTGCTATTTATGCAATTTCTGTTTGTTCCTTAAGACTTTCTAATAACTTCTCTGATTCCATTTCCACCCAAGTCTAGGTTGGGAGTTCTTCTTCTGTGTTTCTATACACATAACTCTGCGTATGTTTCTAATACCTTTGTAACATAGTTTCCTACCTTTGGTTCTGTTTCTGCAGTATTTACCACTCGACTGTATTAGCTACTTCTTAGGAAGTAGTGGTTAAGCACCTGAAGTCCTTGAAATCAGGACTATGTTTGAGTCCCAGCCATTAATTTACAGGTGACAGATTGTAATCCCACCAGGCTTTATGTTCTTTATAAAAAGTAGGTTAAGCCAGGCATGGTGGCTCACACCTGTAATCCTTGCACTTTGGGAGGCCGAGGCAGGCAGATCACTGAGGCCAGGAGTTTGAGACTAGCCTGGCCAACATGGCAAAACCTCATCTCTTCTAAAAATAGAAAAATTAGATTGGCGTGGTGGCCTGCGCTTATAGCTACTTGGGAGGCTGAAACATGAGAACTGCTTGAGCCTGGGAGGAGGAGATTGCAGTGAGCGGAGGTTGCGCTACTGCACTTGAGTCTGGGTGACAGAGCAAGACCCTGTCTCAACAAAAAAAAAAGGTTAAATTATGATACATACTCTCTCACAGGGTCATTGTGAAGGTTACACTAGGCATTTAAAGGGCTTAACACATTAACTTATGTATAGTAAGTGCTTGATAGATGATTCCCTCCCTCCCTCCTTCCCTTCCTCCTCTCCTCTCCTTTCCTTTTTTTTTTTTTTTTTTTTTTTTTTTTTTTTTTGAGATGGAGTCTAGCTCTGTTGCCCAGGCTGGAGTGCAGTGGCCGGATCTCAGCTCACTGCAAGCCCCGCCTCCCGGGTTCACGCCATTCTCCTGCCTCAGCCTCCCGAGTAGCTGGGAGTACAGGCACCCGCCACCTCGCCTGGCTAATTTTTTTTGTATTTTAGTAGAGACGGGGTTTCACCGTGTTAGCCAGGATGGTCTCGATCTCCTGAACTCGTGATCTGCCCGTCTCGGCCTCCCAAAGTGCTGGGATTACAGGCTTGAGCCACCGCGCCTGGCCTCCTCTCCTTTCCTTTCTTTCTTTCTCTTTCTCTCTTTCTTTCTCTCCTGTCTCCCTCCCTCCCTCTCTCTCTCTTTTCCTTTCTTTTCTTTTTTCTTTCTTTCTTTCCTTCTTTTCTTTCCTTTCCTTTCCTTTTCTTTTTTTGAGACAAAGTCGCACTGTTGCCTAGGCTGGAGTGCAGCGTCACCACCTCGGCTCACTGCAACCTCTTTTTTTTTTTTTTTTTTTTTTTTTTTTTTTTTTTTGAGACGGAGTCTCGCTCTGTAGCCCAGGCTGGAGTGCAGTGGCCGGATCTCAGCTCACTGCAAGCTCCGCCTCCCGGGTTCATGCCATTCTCCTGCCTCAGCCTCCCGAGTAGCTGGGACTACAGGCGCCCGCCACCTCGCCCGGCTAGTTTTTTGTATTTCTTAGTAGAGACGGGGTTTCACCATGTTAGCCAGGATGGTCTCGATCTCCTGACCTCGTGATCCGCCCATCTCGGCCTCCCAAAGTGCTGGGATTACAGGCTTGAGCCACCGCGCCCGGCCTCACTGCAACCTCTGCCTCCTGGGTTCAGGCGATTCTTCTGACTCAGCCTCCCAAGTAGCTGGGATCACAGGTGCCCACCACCCCACCAGGCTAATGTTTGTATTTTCAGTAGAAATGGGGTTTTACCATATTGGCCAGGCTGGTCTTGAACACCTGACCTCAAGTGATCCACCCACCTCGGCCTCCCAAAGTGCTAGGATTACAGGCATGAGCCACGGTGGCTGGCCAGATGATTATTGTTATTAGGGAATTGTTACTAATTCTGTCCATTGGTTGAAAGTGGTAATAATGTGATTTCAGGAAGGAGGGGGAGAGCTAACATTTCTTACATGTCTTCAATGTGCTAGCTCTGGTCTAGAAGGTTTACAAATACCTATTTTTGAAAAATAGGATCTAATTGACTCAATTTTCAGTGATATAATTACAAGCCCATGATTCAAATAGAGTTCCTTCTGGTTCTAAGCCTCTAGGTCTTCCACTCCTCTGAGCTGTCTTGAAGTAAGTGGTAAATGAGTAAATGACAACTGAGAGCGCTATTCATTTGCCTCGGTCCTTCACTCCAGCAGTTATGCTGCATGTTTGGGTTGTGTTATTAATGTCATACTTTTGGTCTTTGGAATAGTTTGCTAAGAAATAAGAGTAAAAATCCAAATATTGCCTATTCAATATAAATGTTGTATTGAGTATTAATCCTTTATCAATAATCTAAGAATTTCTGTATTCCTCTGAAATATGATTTACTTGATAAAAACCAAAAACTTACTTCTCCAGAAATAAAGAGAGATACCTAGGCTTCACCTCAAAGATTCTGATTTTGGGTACAAAAAATAAAAATGATTGGAAAGAATGAATAAGACCTACTCTTTGATAGCATAATAGGGTGACTATAGTCACTGGTAGCTTAATTGTGCATTTTAAAATGGCTGAAAGAAGCCGGGCATGGTGGCTCATGCTTGTAATCCCAGCACTTTGGGAGGCCGAGGTGGGTGGATCACGTGACATCAGGAGTTGAAGACCAGCCTGGCCAACATGGTGAAACCCTGTTTCTACTAAAAATCAAAAATTAGCTAGACATTGTGGCAGGCCCCTGTAATCCCAGCTACTCGGGAGGCTGAGGCAGGAGAATTGCTTGAACCCAGGAGGTGGAGGTTGCAGTGAGCCGAGACTGCACCACTGCACTCCAGCGTGAGCAACAAGAGCAAAACTCTGTCTCAAAAGAATAAATAAATAAATAAAATTTAAAAAATGAATAAATAAAGTGGCTTAAAGAGTGTAATTGAATTGTTTGTAACTCAAAGGATAAATACTTGAGGGGGTGGATACTCCATTCCCCATGACAGGCTTATCTCACATTGCATGCCTGTATCAAAACATGTCATGTGCCCCATACATATATGCACCCACTGTGTACCCACAAAAATTTTTAAAATTAAAAAAAAAAAGATCCTGATTCCATCGGTTTGGAGCAGAGCCTGGGCATCAGTATTTTTTAAAAGCTCCCCAGATGATTATAATATGTAGCTAAGACTGAGAACAACTGATGTTGGTATAGTATGATCCCGTAAGAGGAACATCAAAGCAAGTTTGTCATTGTGAACTGTGGCTCCTTTAGTCTTTGATCTCCTTAGACTTCAGTCATGCAAGCTCAACCAGTAGCATCACTTAAGGCTATGGGAGCCAAGGGCTCAGGTTAGTGTTTAAGTGTGTAGTTGGCAGTCCTGCATTTCTCTTGTTGGCTTACCAGACCATCACTCTTCGTCTTGTAAATAAGCTGGTTACAAAAGAGACACACAATCACACACCCTGCTTCCTGTGACTGACAGCCTGTTAACATTATGTTAGCAGAATGGAGAGGTTGAAGCCTTTCTGCTGAGGTACCCAGAAAGACTTAGGATTCTAACTTAGGAGTGTTTTAATTGTGGTATCTTTTAGTGGAGTCAGCTAGACAAGGTCTTTTTGTTGCCATCTTACAGCATTGTTTCACTTCCATGGGTTCTGCTCATCACCTGTGGTTGAAGGTTGTAGTGATTTTAGCTCTATTAGCAATGTATCTACTATTAATTGTACTTTATAATGAAAGCAGGGAGGGTCTCTTAACCATTTAATTATGTTTGTACCATTATAGTTGAATGGGACAACCACCTAGGATCTAGGGAACAGCTCTATGGTCTTTATCTTCCTAGAGTAAAGCTTACATTCAAGAGTATTTATTTAATACTGTGTACAAACACACCATTATACATTTTGGTTTGGGGAAAATCTGACACATCCCCAATTTATCACTAAATCTTTTGGCCAGTTCTTCAGAAACACCAGGGAGAGATACTGTGTGCATCCAAAGAGGTCATACTGAACTGTCCAAGGGCTGCCTCTCATGCAGCAGGTTCTCTGTATACCTTCATGATGTGCTATGGCTGAGTCAACAAAAATAGCAAAGCCAGCTATGGATTACTAATTACCAGTTCAGTTAAAAATCTGCATACTGGCTGGGCGCAGTGACTCACACCTGTAATCCCAGCACTTTGGGAGGCTGAGGCGGATGGATCACCTGAGGTCAGGAGTTTCAGACCAGCCTGGCCAACATGGTAAAACCCCTTTTCTACTAAAAATACAAAAAATTAGCTGGGCATGGTGGTGGTCACCTGTAATCCCAGCTACTCAGGAGGCTGAGGCAGGAGAATAGCTTGAACCAGGGAGGCAGAGGTTGCAGTAAGCTGAGGTCGCACCATTGTACTCCAACCTGGACAGTAAGAGTGAGACTCAGTCTCAAAAAAATTTAAAAATCTGAATGCTAAGATGTTATTTTTCATTTAGGATTACTTGTGCCATGTTTGCTTATATTGATGTTACTACTATAGAGAGATTGTATTTTATTATAAACCTTTTATTTTCTCTTTATAGGTATGGGTTAGAATGTCTGTTCAGGTTTTATAGTTATGGACTGGAAAAAAAATTCAGGCAAGAAATTTTTCAGGATTTCCAAGAAGAAACCAAAAAAGACTACGAATCTGGTAACAATAACATCAGAAAATTTATACTCTAATTGGAAATTGTAAACCTGAGTCTGTCAGTAAATAGGGAGGGAATTCATAGTTTTTTTCTTCAAGGCAAACCATTTAAGATCTTCATGCTATTATTATGTTTCTTGATGAAGGATGGGGCACCAGGTAGTAAGAAGGCCCTTCCTGGGAGGTGTTGGAAAGTAACTACTCTCAAGTCTTTCTTTTATGGAGGTATATTTTGTCATTATCCCTTTGACAAACATGGCTACTCACTGATGTTTCATTACATGAAAATTCTATGCAACATCGGCAGGTAAGCTTGGAAAGGCAGAAATAGCACAGTGGTTAAGAGTGCAGGCTCTGGGCCAGATTGCTAGGTCCAAATTCCCTTGCCACTATTTAGAATCTTTGTGATGGTGGGTAAATTGCCTATCCTTGCTATCCTCAGTTTTCTCATCTGTAACATATATGAGAACATCCATCTTTTGGGTAGTATATGGGTCAAATTAGTTTGATGCAAAATAAAGCACTTAATACTTGTTACATAGCAAATGCTCAATAAATATTAGCTGCCATTATTGCTTAATTCATTACATGTCTTATTCTCAAGATCTACAGTAAGCATATATTGGAAGATAAATTGTTTATTGCTGATAGGATTATATTTAATGTGAATCATTTTTTAAATTTTATATAATTTATAATGTATATTCTTCTTCATTATTAGGTCAGCTGTATGGACTAGAAAAGTTTTGGGCTTATTTGAAATATTCACAATCTACGACACAGTCTATTGACCCCAAACTTCAGGAATACCTCTGTAGTTTTAAGAGGTTAGAAGACTTCCGTGTTGATGTAAGTTTGAAGTCGTTTCCTCTATTCTTTTTATTCTCCATATATTTCAATCTCTTCTCAGTGACTTTTTAAGCTTTAATTTTGTAATTTTTATTTTTTAACTTTTTAGTTTCAAAATTAAACTTTGAAATAGATACAAAAATAGTTCAGAGAATTCCCATATACTCTGTTCACTCAGATTTCCCAAATGTTAACATCTTGCATAACCACAGTGCAATTGTTAATTCAATTTAATTTTCCTATGCTTCTATAATTAAACATTTTCTAGATGTATTAATTTTTATCTGATATGCTAATTTGTCACTAGCAATGTGAAAACTTTTCACTTTTTAATGATCTTTTATCCGTATACTTTCTGTAACATGTGCTGATATGGATTTAGGGTACCTGCATAATAAAATTAAGGAGAGAATGTTGTGTGCATGTGTGCAAGCACAAGAGTGGTGTCTTTTAGTTGAGTCAGCTAGACAAGGTCCTTTTGCTGCCATCTTATGACGATGTCCACTCTCATGGGTTCTTCTCATCACCTTTGGTTGAAGGTTGAACTTATATAGGCTTTATCAATTCGATTTCAAAAGGAAAAGAGAAGCATTAAAAAATGTCAAGAATCTAAGAAGATAAAGGAAAAGGAGGAAGAAGATAAATAAAAAATTAAGGAGAAAGGCTGGGCATGGTAACTCACACCTGTAATTCCAGCACTTTGGGAGGCTGAGGCGGGTGGATCACCTGATGCCAGTAGTTCAAGACCAGCCTGGTCAACATGGCAAAACCCTGTCTCTACTAAAAATACAAAAATTAACTGGGTGTGATGGTGCACGTGTGTAATCCCTGCTACTCGGGAGGCTGAGGCACAAGAATTGCTTGAACCTGGGAGGCGGAGGTTGCAGTGAGCCGAGGTTGTGCCACTGCACTCCAACCTAGTCAACAGAATGAGACTCAGTCTAAAAAAAAAAAAAAGGAAGAAAAATTTTAAATTTAGAAAAGAAGTCAAAGGAAGGCTAGGTTCATCATCTCTGCTTTGTGTTGTAATTTGTCTTGCAGTTTTGTGTAAATAGACTTGATGACCCAGGAATAGGGTTAATAAAAGTGCCTGTCTCTTGAATTAAGAGCTATTTTTCTAGAGTGATCTAACCAGTTCTATCACAAAGACATCCTTGCTCTATATTTGAGACTCTTGTCCCATCTGAACATAAGCCAAGAATTCAGGCCTCCTCCTTTAAGTACAACGGAGGATTGGATAAGGAGGTTACTATCTTAATTTATCTCCACATAAAAATACTATTTCATTGGTGTCCAGTTCTGGGCTCCCAAATCTTGGTAACTGGAAAGGCCTAAAAAACTGACTTTTTTTGAATGCAGGATCCCTTTTCACTGGGTACTTAAACGTTTGAAGATGTTTAAATTTGGTACCATCAATAATACTCTCCAGTCTCCTTATCATAGGAATTCTAGATAAACCTTCAAACTTGCTAACGATAATTTAACTTGGCATCTTTTTTATTCCTCTACTGCTTTCATTTATCTGTTAAACATTTTCACTTAAGCAAGCCTGGAATAGGAGTTTAGGATTGAGAAAGAGACTGGAGATACAAATCTTTTCCAGCTGACGAAATTGAATAAAGAAGGCAAATTGCCTCGCTGAAACATTTTCTTGGAGGCAAGGAACCCAGCCTTGTACTTGTGCCCTATCAGATAGCTCAAGCCTAAAACATGAGAGAAGCTTAATAAACACATGTTGAGGCCGGGCATGGTGGCTCACGCCTGTAATCCCAGCACTTTGGGAGGCCGAGGCGGGTGGATCACCTGAGCTCAGGAGTTTGAGATCACCCAGGGCAACATGGTGAAACCCCGTCTCTACTAAAAATACAAAAAAATTAACCGGGTGTGGTGGCGAGCGCCTCTAGTCAGTCCCAGCTACCTGGGAGGCTGAGGCAGGAGAATCGCTTGAGCCCCAAAGGCGAAGGTTGCAGTGAGCCGAGATCACGCCACTGCACATCAGCTTAGGCTACAGAGTGAGACTCCGTCTCAAAAAAAAAAAAAAAAAAAAGACACAAAACAAACAAACAAAAAAACACTCGGGCTACAGAGTGAGACTAGGTCTCAAAAAACAAAACAAAAACCAAAACCACAAACGTATGTTGAGTAAAAGAATGAGCAAATACTAGTAGGCTGATTTAGTTAGGAAGGAAATTTAAGTTTAGTATCTTAAGTTGCTGTTAAGTTTTTGTTATACTAATAAAATCTGTGAGGCGGGTGCACGGTGTGAACCCGGGAGGCGGAGGTTGCAGTGAGCGGAGATCGCGCCACTGCACTCCAGCCTGGGCGACAGAGCGAGACTCCGTCAAAAAAAAAAAAAATCTACTGAAGTGTCCATTTAACTTACTTTTTTTGGGGGAAAAGTCTAGCCTTAGGTTCTGAAGGGAGGAAAAACAGTAAAATTGTCAACGGTGTTGTCTTTCATCATTTGCAGCCCCCTATTAGTGAGGAATTTGGAAGAAAAAGACATTCATCTACTTCTGGTGAGGAGAGTAATCGTCATAGACTTCCACCTAATTCCTCTACAAAGCCACCAAATGCTGCTAAACCTACATCTACCAGTCAGCTTCAGGTCCCAATAAACGATCCCAGAAGGAATACTTCACCGGAGTCCAGTGACAATTCACATTAAACAGTGCTGCCTGTGGCCTGTGGTCTCAAGAAATGGTGAAATGCCTGAGAAATAGACTCTTACGGAAGTTCTTTGTCCTTGAAGTCAACGTTTACATCAGTATTTATTTAGGGAAAATCTTCTGATGTTTAATTGTGATAATCAGAAAGAAGAAAAAGAAAGAAAAGTGGTAGCATTTTTTCTAACAAGATAAATTCTAAAAATGTTTTCCCTGATTTCACAAACAAGGATAGTCTTGGTGACCTTTTACAGAGATCCTCTAGTAATGTATTTTGATCTCAGATTTCTTTTTCAAAGCCATGGTTTTACAAAAACAGCATTCCTTAAATATATTTAAAAAACAATACAAGGAATGCCTAACATTTCAGCTCATACTTCTTAAAGAAGATATAGTATGTTGTATTCTTCTATTCTATAGAGCTTTCTTAAAGAATCCACAATCCAATTACCCCACTGTCAATTCATATTTGAACTTACCAAAAACAAAGGAGGATTACGTATATACTTTTTAAATTCAAAAAAGAATATGAAATTATACATTTAGTATTTCTTTGAGACATATAGTTTAAAGAAAACTTTTTTTTTTAAACAAAAGTAGGAATATATAGCAAGATTATAGTTACAGTGAGTATATGCACTTTTGATGCTAGGTTTTGCTTTTCTCCCCCCAGTCATATCTCATGATTTCCACAGTTGTTGTATTGGTGTGGAGTTTTCTGAATTGGCATAAGCTGATTACATATTAGAGGTTTATTTTTATGATTCTATATAAACGTGCACAAGTAATTTAAAACCTACATTGGGGTTGGTTGGAATATTGTCCTGAACTAATTAAATCTTGCACTGTTTTGAATGCATCTGCTATTTACACATCTGCAAGTGGGTAGGTCATAAGGAGTCAGATTATCTTTAATTTAAAATGAATACTTAGTTTTACCTTTTTATTTTTTGTTTAATTTTGTTTTGTCTTTATAAATGTTTTCAAGAGTTATAGCAAATTGATTTCTAATTTTTGTTGCTATTACAACTGATGTAAATGATAGTTTCAGTTTTTGTGAGATTAAAAAAATAAAGCACTTATTCTGAATTTTTTGAATTTTGAATTATTTTTATTTAGAATATAGTTGAAAAGCTGTAATATTCAGTTTTGCTGGTAAAAGACCATTAATTTTTGTGAATGAAGTTTCAATTATAAACTTACATCCACTTTTATTGAGCACTACTTAATTTACAGATATTTTGTTGTACTGGCAAAAGCAAGTGGTTTCATTATGCTAGATTAATTTGTATTTTCTTTTTGAGCAGATTGGATGTCTTGTTCTTATAAATTATAATATTGAAATGCGTATAATCTTTGGATGGATGGGCTGTTAATTTGTAAATAGGTTTTCAGTAAGTTATTTCTCATAAGTAATAATTGGCAATTTTATAATATTTACTGTTTGGAGGGTCATTTTGATGCTTTAAATTGCTGAAATACTCAAATTTGAATATTCAGAAAATAAATTTCTTTAGATATATTGTAAAGAGACTGCAAAACAAGCAATGGGTTAGAATAATAGATCTTCAAGTCTTTTCTTAAATGGGATATGTAGTTCCAGCTTTTCAGTGAGAAATTTCCAAACCATGCTTATTAGCTTTAAATGGTCTCTTGAAATGATCTATAAATTTTTCTGTGTCCTTTTTGTGTTGAACACACACATCTGAAACCTGTATTTAACCAGATATTTCTACTCAACTGAATATACAAGTGTAAATTTGATTGGAAAATTGTATATTATAAATGAAAATATAATAATCAAGAGTTTTGTGGTTTGTTTTAATTAGTAGTTTTATCATATTTTTATTATAAAAGTAATACATGTACGTTGGGAAATTTAGAAAAGCACAAAGAAGAAAATAAAGTACTTGTTATAAAAAGAAGAAAAACCAAAATTGGTATCAGGCTATATATAATGTTATAACCTGCTTTTTTCACTTAATGGAGTTGAACGTTTTCTGATGTCATTAATATTTCTCATTACTTTTTTTTTTTTTAATTGTAGAGACGGGGTTTCACCATGTTGACCAGGCTGATCTTGAACTCCTGGTCTCAGGTGATCCACCTTCCTCGGCCTCCTAAAGTGCTTGAATTACAGGCATGAGCCACTGTGCCTGGCCAGTGATGTCATTAATATTTCTATTTCATGGCTTTTACTAGTTACATAGTATTCCAGCATGTGAATATACCAGAGTTTACTTAGCTAACTGCTGACTGTTGAACTTTGACTGTGGCTAGGTTTTGGCTGTTACAAACAACAATTAATAGGCCGGGCATGGTGGCTCACGCCTGTAATCCCAGCACTTTGGGAGACTGAGGCGGGTGGATCACTTGAGGTCAGGAGTGTGAGACCAGCCTGGCCAACATGATGAAACCCCATCTCTACTAAAAATACAAAAAACTAGCCCGGCGTGGTGGCGCATGTCTGTAATAGCAGCTATTCGGGAGGCTGAGACAGGAGAATCACTGGAACCCAAGAGGCAGAGGTTGCAGTGAACCGAGTCCACACCATTATTACACTCCAGCCTGGGCAACAGAGTGAGACTCCATCTCAAAAAAAACAAAATAAAAGTAAAAGAAAAACAAACAACAATGAATAGTATCCTTACAGATAAATCTTTGTGTATAAAAGAGTTACTGTCAAGAACTCCTAGAAGTTGGAATTCTAAGTAAAAACATGTCTCTATTTAAGACCCTCTAGGAAGGCTGCACAGTTTACGCTTTCATCAACGACATCTGCTTCCCTACATCCTTATCAACACCAATTATGATAAATCTTTCTCTTTAGACTGATAAGCAAAAAGTCATTTAAATCTCTCTCTCTCTTTTTTTTTTTTTTTGAGACGGAGCTTTGCTCTTGTTGCCCGGGCTGGAGTGCAATGACACGATCTTGGCTCACTGCAACTTCTGCCTTCCAGATCCAAGCGATTCTCCTGCCTCAGCCTCCCGAGTAGCTGCATGGAATGCACCACTATGCCCAGCTAATTTTGTGTTTTTAGTAGAGACGGGGTTTCACCATGTTGGCTAGGCTGGTCTCGAACTCCTGACCTCAGGTGATTCACCTTGTCTTCCCAAAGTGCTGGGATTACAGGCGTGAGCCACTGCGCCTGGCCACTAAATCTCATTATTAATGTCACCATTTTAATCAGGTCACTAATAAGTGATAATTTTTATTGCTTATTAACCATATTGTTTGTAGATTGCTTGAAAATACCCCTTATGTTTTCCTTTTGGAGTGATTATCTCTTTCTGATAAATTTATGGAGCATTATTACTTACCAAGAATATTAACCCTTTGCTTTCTAATTTTACTTATGTATGTTTGACATGGCATGTACTTTTTTGGGTAAAATTTTTAAAAACTATACCCCTTAAAGAAATTCTGAATGTAAAGCTCAAGCAAATAAAAGCACTACTATTTAATGAAAAGACAATCATTGGCTATAAATCTAAATGGTCCTACCCAAAATTTATGAAAGTCCCTACAGAACTTAGAGCTTCCTTTTTTATGATTTTGCACAATTTTCAATGTCATAAAAAAGGCAATGCTAAAAATGTTATTCAAACTCCTTGTCCTCCTTTTAAGAGACTAGTTGAAGCTGTCTTTGACATTCTCTACACTAAAGGAATTAGGAAGAGAGTTATGTTTTTAAAGTGGTATTATTTTAGTTTTAAAATACATATATTTTTTGTTTTTATTTTTTTGAGACGGAGTTTTGCTCTTGTCGCCCAGGCTGGAGTGCAATGGCACGATCTTGGCTCACTGTAACCTCTGTCTCCCAGGTTCAAGCTATTATCCTGCCTCAGCCTCCTGAGTAGCTGGGATTACAGGCATGTGCCACCATGCCTGACTAATTTCGTATTTTTAATAGAGATGGGGTTTCTCCATGTTGGTCAGGGTGGTCTCAAACTCCCGACCCCAGGTGATCCACCCACCTCGGCCTCCCAAAGTGCTGGGATTACAGGCGTGAGCCACTGTGCCTGGCTAGATTTTATTTTTTAAACTTACGTTAGTTTGGAACTCCACTCTGGCATTCTGTCATGCTTTTTGCCATTTTAGAAAGTAGTGTCACCACTTTCCTTTGTGTGCTTAATCTTTTCCTTCAACTAATTTCTTGGCTTTTATGAAACTGCTTATTATTTTTATTTTATTCTTGCATAGGAGGCTGATCCAACAGAATAATATCTAATTATAGCACCATGAGATGGCAGAACGGAATGTCATATCTGTAGACTTTTGACAGGAAAGTGAGTATGTGTGTGTTTTTGAGACCTCTTACTCCATCTTGTGGTGATATAATTATATCAATTACTCTTGCATTCCTGATAGTCATATGTGTGTCTCACAACTCATTACGTGGTTAGGCATTGCCCTGGTTATTATTAAATTTGCATTAGTTATTTGGTTATGAGTAAATATATATGATAACATTAAGACTTGTGTATAATTAAAAATGGAAATCCTATTGCTTTGGTATTTTGTCCTTTCACTTAAGAGTTTGAAGTACTTCATTAGCATTATTTTTTTTATTAACTCTCTTGAGATGTGAACAAAGCAAGCAGATTTTAAGGTATATCTCCTGGCTAACCTAAGCCATGTAGTTAAGTCACAGAGCAAGTTAATGAATGGATCCTGCCTAAAACTTGAGAAACTTAAAACTAGATGTTACTCTTGTAACTAGAACAAAGTGTTATCACACAACTAGTTGAATGGCTGAGCTAGGGTTTGAACTCTAGTAATCTGGCTTCAGAGCCTAGGCTCTTCATCTTAACCAGATTGTTCTTTAACAGCATGAAATAGAACACAGAACCGCTGACTTTCGAACTCAACTGTAATGATTCTTTTTTTTTTTTTTTTTTTTTTTTTTTTTGAGACGGAGTCTTACTCTGTCGCCCAGGCTGGAGTGCAGTGGCCGGATCTCAGCTCACTGCAAGCTCCGCCTCCCGGGTTTACGCCATTCTCCTGCCTCAGCCTCCCGAGTAGCTGGGACTACAGGCGCCCACCACCTCGCCCGGCTAGTTTTTTGTATTTTTTAGTAGAGACGGGGTTTCACTGTGTTAGCCAGGATGGTCTCGATCTCCTGACCTCGTGATCCGCCCGTCTCGGCCTCCCAAAGTGCTGGGATTACAGGCTTTAGCCACCGCGCCCAGCCATGATTCTTAAGTATTATAAATCAAGATTGGATTGTTGTGGTTAAGACTGCATTTTTTTTATGATAGGCATCCTCTGCGTTAATGGAGGGTCTAATGGAATATTTAAAAACATACATTATGTGATAAATGATTTACAATATATGGTAAATCTTTTGGGAGGAAATTATGATTAGGAAACAATATCATCCATGTGTTTAAATGTTTTCCTAGAATTAGATAAGGTAAAATACAAATGAAACTGAGCATTTTATTTAGAATTTGCTTAGAAATTTTGCATTAATTTATTTAGGGTTATTATTGACAACTGAAGATTCTGAACTGTTCGACTTGAAGGAAATATCCCACAAGGTTAATTAATAGGAATCACTTCTGACTTTACACTCTGTGCCAGTTTTCTGAGTTCTTTACAATAAGCCTGTTTTTTTCCTTGCAAGTTAAGAAATAATGTGGTTAATAGAATGGTTTCTAACAATATACTACACATATTAGCTTCAATAAATTCTAGAAACCAGAATGTGCTGCTATTGTTTTGTGTTTTTTCCAGATAGTATTCCAAGTCTACAAAATTGAGTACCTTTCTCCATGTGTTTTAAGATTCATTAGACTTTCATTGTAACACAAACGTTATCACAGTACTGTAATGCTTAATGTTAACATTTTCTGGTTTCCAGTTGAATGCCTTTAAGTATAATCTGAGGTGAGACTTATTTTAATGAGTCAATGGATTGACTTTAAGGGAAGTGGTCTGTGAGAGCCAAAATTTAGTTAACTGCTGCTCTAGAGACAACTTATTTGTTAGAAACATGAGTTGAATCTTGGCCCCTCTCACTAAGTTACAGTCCTTTATCTACAAAATTACACTTACCTCATAGGGTCCTGAAGAATAAATGCACAGCATGTAACACAGTACCTGGTGGTACAGTAAACACTTAGTAAACATGAGCTATCATTAGGGCTAAGCGCTGGACAAATTATCTCCAGGTATTGCAAGGTATTTTCTTCAGTGGGCTGTGAATATAATTTTGAATTTTCATGGGAAATTAATCTACTTAAAACATTGTAATTAGTAAGGAAAAGTCTGATTCTAATTGTTTCATTGTCCTAACATAGTGATTTATGAACGCTTTTCTGCCCTTGTGGTGGTTCACTTACCTCCATGTGAGAAGTAGTAGAGTTGCTTAGATGCCATTATTTCTACTGACCTTGAACAAGTGACAAGAGCATGATTTCCATGAAGCAGTCACCATGAATCTGAAATCACACCTTCAGTTTTAGTTCTTTCGCTTTGTTTTTTAACAATTTTGCTTTTTATGTTTTCCCAGAATCACCATGGTCGATTACTTCTGCTCATCTCAACATCTCGTTCCTAAGCAGGATATGAGAACTTGCCTTCCCGTGACCTCTCCTGGGCTCAGTGACACTCCAGTCACTGCCCCACCCCCCACCAATACCACTTCCAAGTTTGACTTGCATCTTACAAACCATATTTCTGTTTACTTTTTTTCTGCTCTGGGACATTTTTAATAACTTTTAGATAACAACTTTAACAAAAATTTATCTCCCACCAAGAGAAGTTGTCTTTATTCCCAAGAAGGGGAATAACTTGCTCTTTAAGTCAGTTTTATTACAGGTATATTTGTACCAGCTTTTTCCTCTACTTGTATTAAGACCTGTCTCCAGTAGACATTCCGATTGAGGATTGTGGAAATAGCAAATGACATTGGTGTCTGCCCACCACTGAAGGCAAAAAGCTGGTTTATCTAGGCCACAGGTAGAGCCTGCAGGGGAGGCAGGTAACCTCTTGGACCACCAGATTATTTTGATCTTCAGCCAGCTTTATTGTTGTTCTGCGTTTTAATAAACAATACATTTTTATTTTATTTTATTTTTTTTTTTGAGGCAGAGTCTCACTGTTTCGCCCAGGCTGGAGCACAGTGGTGAGATCTCGGCTCACTGCAACCTCCACCTCCAAGGTTCAAACAACTCCCGTGCCTCAGCCTCCCGAGTAGCTGGGACTACAGACACACACCACCACGCCCGGCTAACTTTTCTATTTTTGTAGAGATGGGGTTTCGCCAGGTTGGCCAGGCTGATCTCGAACTCCTGACCTCAACTGATCCTCCCACCTCAGCCTCCCAGAGTGCTGGAATTACAGGCATGAGCACTGTGTGCCTGGCCTGTTTAATTATTTTAAAGATTACAGTATAGGTTTCTAGGAAGCCTAGATGGAGGTTCTCATTCTAGGTAATATTTAGCTATTGAATAAAAATTTATTTTCAAAACCTTAAAGTTTATGGATTACATACAATACAATTTTTGACTTGGCGCATGAATGTATTGAAATGAACTTGATACCATTATATTCACTTTAAAGCATATTGACACAATTTCCTAGAACCAATCTCTAATGACTATTCCTGAAACTTTTCATACTTGCCATATTTTTCCATTTCAACTATGTTATTTATTTATTTATTTTAATTTTTTTGAGATGGAGTCTTCCTCGGTCACCCAGGCTGGAGCGGAGTGGTGCGATCTTGGCTCACTGCAACCTCCTGCCTCACGGCTTCAAGTGATTCTCCTGCCTCAGCCTCCCAAAGTGCTGGGATTACAAGCCTGAGCCACCACACCCGGCCTCAACATGTTATTTAAATCACTAGTGCCTGAACTAGTTATTTAAATCACTAGTGTTATTATAACAACATGTTATTTAAATCACTAGTGCCTAAAGTGATATAGTAATAGCTCAAATAATCATAAGGATATTTTCAGAATAAAAAAGAATATCATGGAAGTTATTACCCAAGTAAAACTGTACTTTACCTCCTTCTCTCAACTATAAATAAGAGGTCAGGAATATTGTCTATCTTAGTTACCATTATATTTCCAACAAAAAATAATAAAGGAAAGAGTGAAAGAAAAGAGGAGGAAAGATGGAAGGAATATCCTGAAATCCTGTCATCTAAAATAACTATCATGACATCTGGTATATATAACATAATATTTTACCTAAATTCTTATACAAGGACAATATATGTAAGATATTTATATTTATTTATTTTTAATTTCTCAGCAAAAGTGATACTCAAATACGTAAGGTGTTTTAAACAATATCACAAGTGCTGAAGAGGTAAAACACATAAGAGCCAAAAGAGTGAAGACTGATACAACAGACTATAACTAGAAATCCTTCTAGCCATCATCCAGGGAATGGAACTATACATGAGATTGAAATATGGTTATAGCTGAACCTACTTGCTTGGTTTTTTAAAGCTTTACACAATTGATTCAGGATAATTATTGTGTTACCTTGATCCTGAAGAAAGCTTCATTGTTAGTACTGCTACATTAAAAGTCCTAGTGAGTGAAACAGAGGATATAGTCTAGTTCAAGGGCCAAGAGAAGGTATCAAAATCTTTCATTGGTTTGTCAAAAAACCCCACCTTTAGAAATTCCTGAGAGGTGCAGTGGCTCATGCCTATAATCCCAGCACTTTCATAGGCCAAAGCGGGAGAAACACTTGAGGTCAAGAGTTCGAGACCAGCCTGAGGAAATAGCGAAATCCAGTCTCTACAAAAAAGAAGGAGGAAGAGGAGAAGGAGAAAAGGTGCACAAATTCCTAATTTTTTTTCCTCCACTTTGTAAAAGAAAGGCATTGCTCTGACCCATCCCAAATACTGCTGTAGATATGCAAGCTGTCATGGGCCACACATAGGTGAAATCTTCATAATAATTCATTGAGCTATCATAAACCCATAAGACTTGCTAAATTTCTCTTCTTTATAAATATTTATGGGTAAAGCTTTGTATATTGTGGCTAGTGTACACTGTATTATTCAATGAGGGAATTAGAACACATTTTTATCAAATCATAAAATATGCATTACAATTACTATGAGTCCTCATCTTATAAAATGTTTAAAATTGTTAACTTTTAATTTACAAAATATATTATTTTAAAAATAGCTGCTAAGTTTGTTTTTAGTAGACTAAAGCATTCTATTTCATTAGATTTATTTTAAAAGTTGAATCATGATTTTTCTCAAGACATGCATTTCCAGTAAATCTGTGGCCAAGATTGTCGAGCTATTTACCCAATGCATTTCTAGAATGCTAGACTGCATTCCTGCCCTCCTGCTCTTTCAGGTTTGCCAATATAATTGGTTCTGGTTATTGGAAAGCAGACGAAGTAAGGGGCTCCACTACTAGACTTGGCCACATGCCATCTTCATGCTCATTCCTTTCTTCTTCAGCTATACGGAAGCCATATGTTGAAAACAACAGAGCCCTGAGGAGTGGCCCTGAATCACCACCTAGTCCTTTTGGGAACTCTATATTAAATCAAGAAATAGCTTTTAATTATATTAAGCCACAAGATTTTGTACTTTATCTGTAACAGTAGCTAATATTATCTTAAGTGATAATAACAAATTTATTGCTTATGTTTAATAATTACCAGAATGTGTATCTATTTTTGGTGTCTCGATCAATTATGTATTAATATTTGTAATAACTCGAGAAAAATTTTTATCAACTAGAACCACTTATAGTCAGAGTTAAATAAAATTTTAAATTATGTACTTATTTTTGTTGTAATACATATACGTATCTGGTGGTCAATAATATTTTCAAACATAAAAGCATTATGACAAAAATCCAGAAAAAATCGGATAGAAATACAAGCTCAAGGAGAAAAAGGAAAGATGTAAGCTTTCTAAATGTTAAAGAATAACTTGCTCATATATTTTTAAAAATAGATCCAAATGTTATATTTGGATTTCATTGGATTCACTTAAAATGAAATTTATAATATGCTGGAAATTATGACCTATGCGATTATTTAAAATTATAAAAAATTTAGATGTCAACTTAAAGCTTCGTGAGGGATATATAGTTTATGAAAATTATTTTAGGGAGTTTTCAAGCAAAAAAGTGTAAATGCACTGACGAAAGGGGGAAAAGGCATGCTTTGGAGTTAAGTAGCCCTGCATCCAAACTCTGCTTTTGCTATACGACTGGGCAAGTTAGATTAACCCATTGGCCCTTATTCTCCTTCAATAAATTAAATGAAAATACATGTAAAGTGCTATCTGGCACTAACCTGCTCTTGCTATTAAAAATCTTAAGTACTTCTAGGAAGGAAAAATTAGCCACTCAGGTGAAAATTAATTCATCAGAGCCCATATTTCTGAGAGTAGATAAAAAAATTAGGTACAGAGGGGAAAGAACTTATTTGGGAGAGAAAGGATAATTTTAGAACATGTAGTGTGAGCCAAGAGAAGAAACTCTGTTACATGGCAAAATGATACTGGATGGGACCCTATTTTGGAGGACATCCGGAAAGGTTGGCGAGGCTGTATATAAAGGAAAAGTGAGAAGAAAGTGCACATTTGCTTTCATTTGCCTTGGTTTTAGTCTACCATGCAATGAAAATAGCTCTCATATTTTAAAGTCACTCAAAAGATTGCTTTTAAGTGGGTGTAATGATTTTCTATGTACCCTAAATTACAATATGTGCTTTATGAACCTCCTCCCTTGTGTTCCACGTGACTCCTATTTTAAGTAGATCCAAAGTGATACCAGAGTTAACCAGGTCAACTGCAATCTGTGCTTATTTCCTTTAATTCTTTTAAATCCCTGAGAGAAATAAGACATTAAGTTAGCAATTTCTTTATCTAATACCCCTGATTACAGTGTGTATCTATTGAGACATCGGATAAACGCTAGTGGCCACGGCTGGAACGGAAGCTAGGGAAGGCTGTGGAGTTGCAAAAGTTCCTGTGTGCTAAACAGGGAAGATGCAGTTAAAATAATACCTGGCATTGCCTGACCTTTCTATTCCTTCATGAGCTACCTTAAAATTCAGATTTGTTGCTAAAGTTCTTGTATTTAGGAAGGGATCAGAGAAAGTCACAAGAGAACCGTAGTTTGAAAATCAGTAGCCAATGTTGGTAGGAGTATAAATTGGCACAAAACCTCTGTGGTTAAAAATTTAGCAATAGCTTTCAAAATTTTAAGTGCCTTTGCCATTTGACCTGGCAATTCCACTTCTAGGAATTTGCCCTGCAAACAAAATCTTTGCACCTGTGTGCAAAGATGTAAATACTCATATAGTCTTTACTTTAAATAGCACAAGATTATAAGCAACTTGAGTATTTGTCAATAAAAGTGATTAATTTTTATTGTATGGTCATGTAATTGATTTCTATTAAGTATGACAGCTCAACAGTTGATAAGGAAGAATGGAATATTCCTTAAGGAATGATCTGTAAGATATATTAACTAAAACAGGTAAGGCACACAGCACTGTGTCTGCCACCTTTTGGTTAAAAAAATACACAAATATGTTCATACTGTATACAAGAATATCCTTACAAGGATAAATAGTAAAGTGATAATAATGACTGCCTGTAGAAAGAGTTATATGAGAGAGAATTTTTACCCTATCACCTTTTGAATTTTGTGTTATATGCATATTTAAAAAAAATTTTTTTTAAGAAAGTTCCTAAACTTCACAAGGCTGAGAAACTAAGATGTGTTGCTGTCGACTGGTCTTAACAGCCCAAATACCATGTAGAAGACAATGTGTGGTGCAAAAGCATTTGGTTTTGTTATAAAGACAAATAGTACAGCATGTATGTATATCCCTTCTGGACTTGTGGGTATTGGGATTTTTAAGCAGGAGATAATAAATTATGCCCCCTTTGTTCCCCTTTAGTGTGCTGCAACAAATCAGATATACCTAGGAGTCAGACAGAAAGGGAGCAAAATAGCCATCACTACCAATAATGCTGGATTTGACAACTGGGTTTAATACCTATGCCTTTGCTCAGATAATTAAACTTGCCATCCAGAGACAGCTGGACAAATGAAGGCCTCTCCTTAGAGGCAACCAGCTTAACACTTAGAAGAGGAGGAAGAGAGGAGGGAAAATCAGTCAGTTCCACAGGGATTTACGGCCGGTAAGAGGAAGGGAGAGAGGAGCTGAGCAGGGCAGCTCAGTTCCTCTGCCAGTCTCATCAATCACTCACACATGGGGAAGAGTTGGGAGCAGTGGGGAGGAGGAAAGAAATACTTTTTCCAATACAAATGCCTGAAGGGTTTTAAATTTCTATTGTGTGGAGTCTGGCAGGAACACTGGGAGGAGGACAGACTGGTTTCTCCTGAAAGCAGCTGGCACTGCTGCCATCCAGGGCTGTCCTTGCTGCCGATCACCTGTGCCAGCTGTTCCCTCAGTTCCCTTGCATCATCTGTCTCCTCTGCTCACACTGGTTTGATTACTGCCCCTTGCATGCCTTGCACAGTTTCCTACCTTTTGCACTCAATATAGTAATGATCCCCTTTTCTCCCCAATTGGCTCTTCAGGTCCAGATCGAGCTCTAACTCTGGCAGTCCCAGTGACAGCAGCTTCGTGCTCCTCTTAGCCTTTTCAGAACTTGTTTTCTGACCCCTGCTTTGGCCCCAGCATGTGCTGCCCGTCTTCTTACATTTCTCTTTATGACTCTAGGCTCTACTTTCTTTGCTTTTCAGTCCTAAAGTAATCCATCAAGGTTAACTTTTTAAAAAAGAGACTCTATGGGCTGCAGTTATACAACATATACCTGGATAACTAAGATAAATTTGGACTCATTTTCTTATCCCAAATATTGTGTGGAAGACAATACGTGGTAGAGGGATTAAGATGTCCTTTCCTAGGCTGTGGAACTTAGTGTGCAATGACGGAAATTTAATCTCTCTCCCTGCCCCCATCTCCTGTTTCCCAGGATACTATGGCAATTGTTTGTTCATAGATGCCTCATAAGCTCTTGGAGGCGGCTGAGAATTAAGTTGCTTATTAATTCATTTAGTCTTGACCTACATATGGTTGAATAATCACAGGGCCATCTGTCCTCCTTAATTAACATGCAGAGATGAAGAGATTTCTTTCTACCTTCTGTGGATTGTGTGTGAATCCTGTCAAGAGGGCCCCAAAACGACTGCTGCCAGAGTCCTGGCAATTGCTTATAAGGAAACCAACAGCTAATGGGGAGGGCTTTTGTTGTTTTCTCTTATTTTGTCTTTTTAAGAGCCCTCCTGTTGTGAGTAGCTCTTGCTATTTCACCAGCCGAAGGCAATCTCATAAATGAATCAGCAATAGTATATTTCCTTTCAGGTTCGAAAGATTGAATGAGAGGCTTTCCCAGATGCCTGTGAGTTTCATCTCTCACAGGCTTCCAGGCTTCTCACAAGGTCCTCACCCTTGGCTGTGTGAAATAGACGGATTAAAACAGTGTGTTATAGAGCATTGCTTCTTCTTGGTTGTTGACATGAAGCGTGATGGGTTAAAAAGCTGTCGACTAAAACCAGACAAACTCTTATTGATGAACTTTGGAGTATCTGTGAACTTTTATGACCAGAAAATTCTACTTAACAGTTATCAAGGACCTGACCAAATGCTTCATAGTTCTTGGGACGGATGATCAATAGTTGTGTGAGTGATGATAGCTTCTGTGTTAGAGTGCTTTACAGTACACGAAAACCTGTTCACACACTTTATGTCACTTGAGCCTCAAGATATCTCTGTGAGGTAGACAGGGCAGGTAGTATAATTTCCATTTTACAGATCAATGAAAATGAAAGCATGAGTAAACTGAGCCTTACAGAGCTAAGAGAATTAAGGCCCACTGCTTTTAAATGCAGAGGCAGGACTAGAATTCTGATTCTGGTCCCCTTGTGCAGTGCTCTTTCCAATATTGTACCCTGTTGGAGTTCTCATATATCCCTTAATTACCGTGCCATATGCCATGTCCATTTAGCTGTAATGTGACCACAAGCTGCAATATACTGCTAGGAGTGCCGGGTGGACCAATCTGACCAAAGACATTAAATGGGATCTTGCCAGAGGTGGAGAACTGTGAGATAACCTGAATTTTGAGTTTCCTGTTTTTCTCTTAAATGTATCCACCACATACTCAAGTTCACTGGCATAAAAATGATGACAACCAAAACAGTCTTGAAAAAGAACAAAGTTGGGAGACCCACACTTCCCAACATCAAAACTTGCTACAAAACTATAGTAATCAAAACAGTGTGGTGCTGGCATGCAGACAGACATATAGACCAATGGAATAGAATGGTGTGTCTAGAAATAAATCCTCACATATACAGGCATGCATTGTATGATGACATTTTGGTCAACAATGGACTGTATGTACAATAGTGGTCCTATAAGATAATGGAACTGGGTGGGAGGTGGTGGGTCATGCCTGTAATTCCAGCACTTTGGAAGGCCGAGGTGGGCAGATCACCTGAGGTCAGGAGTTAGAGACCAGCCTAGCTAAGGGGTGAAACCCCCTTTCTACTAAAAATATCAAAAATTAGCTGAGCATAATGACGGGCACTTGTAATCCCAGCTACTCAGGAGGCTGAGACAGGAGAATTGCTTGAACCCGGGAGGCAGAGGTTGCAGTGAGCTGATACCACGTAATTGCACTCCAGCCTGGGCAACAAGAGCAAAACTCCATCTCAAAAAAAAAAAAAAAAAAAAAAGATAATGGAACTAAAGAATTCCTATTGCCTAGTGATGTCATAATGTCATGACATTACTCACATGTTTGTGGTGATGCTGGTATAAACACACCTGTTCTGCTGCCAGTCATAAAAGTATAGTACATACAATTATGTACAGTACATAGTACTTGACAATCAACAACTATGTAACTGGTTTATGTATTGATTCTATTTTTCAATGATCCTTTTAGAGTTTACTCCTTCTACTTATTAAAAACAAAACAAAACAAAACTGTAAAACAGCCTCAGGCAGGTCCTTCAAGAGGCATTCCAGAAGAAGGCATTGTTATCATGGAGATGACAGCTCCTTGTGTTTCATTGCCCCTGAAGACCTTCTGGTAGGACTGGATGTGAAGGGGAAGACAGTGATATTGATGATCCTGACCTTATGTATACAGGCCTAGGCTAATATGTGTGTGTCTTAGTTTTTTTAAAAAAAAGTTTAAAAAGTTAAAAAAATAAAAAATTTTCAAAACAGAGAAAAGCTTACGGAATAAGCATATAAAGAAAGGATTTTTGTCTTAGTTGTTTTTAAAGTTTAAAAAGTTAAGAAAACAAAAAATTTTAAAAGTTGAAAAAAGCTTATAGGACAAGGATTAAAAAAACTCTTTGCACAACTGTTTTTGAAACTTTTTGTATAGTATATGTAATAACACTTAGTTTTAAGCTAAGTGTTATTACAAAAGCATCAAAACCTTAAAAAAATTGAAACGCTTATAAAGTAAAAAAGTTACAGTAAGCTAAGGTTAATTTATTGAAGAAAGACAAATATATTTTATAAGGTGTAGCCTAAGTGTACAGTGTTTATAAAATCTACAGTAGCATAAAGTAATATCTAGGCCTTGACATTCACTCACCACTCACTCACTGACTCACCTGGAGCAATTTTCAATCCTGCAAGTTCCATTCATGGTAAGTGCCCTAAACAGGTATAACATTTTTATCTTTTATACTGTATTTTTATTGTACCTTTACCATATTTCCTGTATATATGAGTCTACTTTTATGAGCTACTTAGCATAGGCAACTTCAGAGACAGAACCTGTATCAGAGATTCCTGGTTGGTATGTTTAGATACACAAATGCTTACCTGTGTTACAGTTGCCTACAGTATTCAGTAGAGTAACATTTGTGCAGATATGTAGCCTAGGAACAATAGCTATACCATGTAAGCTAGGTGTATAGGAGGCTCTACCATCCAGATTTGTCTAAGTACACTCTATGATGTTTTCACAATGATGAAATTGCCTAATGACACATTTCTCAGGATGTATCCCTGTTGTTAAGCAACATGACAGTATAGTCAATTAATTTTTGACAGGAGAGACAAGATCATTCAATGGGAAAAGGATCATTCAACAAATGGTTCTGGGAAAGCTGGATATCCACATGCAGGGATATCCATAATGAAGTTGGACCCTTAATTATACCATATATAGAAATTAACTCAAAATGAACCAAAGACCTAAATTTAAGACAAACTATAAAACTCTTATAAGAAAACGTAGAGGAAATCTTCATGACCTTGAATTTGACAATGGTTTCTTACGTATGTCAACAAAAGCACAGGCAACAAAAGAAAAAATAGATGTTGGACTTCATCGAAATTAAGAACTTTTGTGCATCAAAATATACCACAAAGAGAATGAAAACAAATTATGGCAGAAAATATTTACCAATCACATATCTGATCAGGGATTAGTATCCAGAATATATAAGAAACTCCTATACCTCAACAACAAAAAACCTCAATTCAAATATAGATGAAGGATTTGAATAGACATTACTCCAAAGAAGATATACAAAAGGCCAATAAACACATGAAAAGATGCTCAACATCATTAGTCATTAGGGAAATGCAGATCAAAACCCAAATGAGAAAAACTCACTTGAGTTATTCCCTAACGACTAATGGACCTTTTTTTTTTTTTTTTTTTTTTAGCTCCTTTTACTGTCATTCCCAGTTGAATGGGCTATTCTAAAGCAAACTAAACAAAACAGAATCAGAAAATAACAAATGGTGATGATGTGGAGAAATTAGAAATCTTACGTATTTCTGGTGAAATATGAATGGTGCCTCCCCTGTGGAAAATACTTTGGCAGTTCCGCAAAATATTAAACTTAGAGTTACTATATGACAAGCAATTTCACCCCTAGGTCTGTGTTTAAAAGAATTGAAAACAGGGACTCAAACGCATAATTGTACACTAATGTTAGCATTATTCACAATAGCTAAAAGGCTGAACCAATCCAAGTACCTATTGGCAGATGACTGGATAAGCAAAATGAGGTCCATCCGTACAATGGCTATTCCTCAGCCATAAAGAGGAATGGAATTCTGATACACACGACAACACAGATGAGCCTTAAAAACAAGCTACACAAAAGAAGTCACACATGAAAGGAATATTTTATGATTTCACTTTGTAAAATATCAATTACTTTGGGTACATATGATTCCACTTTTATGAGATACTTAGAATAGGCAAGCTCAGAGACAGAACCTAGATTAAAGATTACCAAGGGGTAGAGGGAAAGGGAAATGGGAATTGTTGCTTAATGAGTATAGCGTTTCTGTTCGGGGCAATGGAAAAGTTTTGGAAACAGGGAGCAGTGATGGTTGCACAATGTTGTCAATGTGTTTAATGCCACTGAATTGTACACTTAAAATGGTAAATGTTATGTTATACATATTGTATTTTACCACCATAAAAACAGATTTGAACATAATTTTTGAAAAATTACAGACTAGTTAACTTCATAGAGATAGAGAAGCAGAAATCCACAGGTGCTCAGAAAATAATCATAAAGCTAGTTGGAAAGAAGGGGTCAGGATGTGAGTGGCTGAAACCAAGAGGGGTGAATTGGAGACAGCTTCAAGGAAAAGCCTGTGGAGTAAGAAGGGAAAGAGGACGGGTGTTAAGTAATCATCATTTGGCAGACTCCACGGGGAAAGCTTTTATGTACTTTTCATTTTACCCTCATGGCAGTTGTGTGTGGTACATCCTGTTAGTCACTTGTTTCATATGAAGGAACAGAACCTTAAGTTAATTAAGTCACTTGCTCAAGGACTCGCCCAGTGAGTGGCAGAGCCAGAAATCAAAACCCAGTCTGTCGCTTCCAGAACCCATATTCTAATTCTGTCAATCTCAACTTTTTTGGTTAAGAACTGGAACAGGGCTGGCTGCGGAGGCTCGTGCCTGTAATCCCAGAGCTTTGAAAGGCTGAGGTGGGTGGGTCACCTGAGATCAGAAGTTCAAGACCAGCCTGGCCAACATGGTGAAACCCCGTCTCTACTAAAAATACAAATTAGCCGGGCGTGGTGGTGGACACCTGTAATCTCAGCTACTCAGGAGGGTGAGGCAGGAGTATCGCTTGAATCTGGGAGGCAGAGGTTACAGTGAGTCGAGATCGCACCATTGCACTCTAGCTTGAGCAAAAAGAGTGAAACTCAGTCTCAAAAAAACAAAACAAAACAAAACAAAAAAACTGGAGACAATGTCCACCCCACAGAGTTGTTGTGAGGGTTAAATGAGAAGTACTTTTTAAACTGGGAAGCTCTAAATATAACAGGATTTTACATTTTTTTTTTTTTTACTGCTTTATCCTCTATTCCCCCATACAAGACTGAGACCTTTTTTTTTTTTTTTTTTTTTTTTTACCATAGTAGATAGTTCACTGAAGATCGTTCTAACATTTGTGCATTTCACAATGGCAAAAACTCTATTTTATTCACTGTTAAAAAGGTGTGTGATTTTTTTTTTTTTTTCAGATGGAGTTTGCTCTTGTTGCCCAGGCTGGAGTGCAGTGACGCAATCTCAGCCCACTGCAACCTCCGCCTCCTGAGTTCAAGCGATTCTCCCGCCTCAGCCTCCCAAGTAGCTGGGATTACAGGCGCCCACCACCACGCCTGGCTAATTTTGTGTTTTTAGTAAAGACAGGGTTTCACTATGTTGGACAGACTTGTCTCGAACTCCTGACCTCGAGTGATCCCCCACCTTGGCCTCCAAAAATTCTAGGATTACAGGCATGAGCCAGTGCGCCTGGCCCTAAATGTTTTTTAAGTGAAGGTGATGTTTGAGTAGAATTTTGAGATGAAAAACATTGCAGAAAAGATGGACAAAGATCCCTATAACAACTGCATTTGAAGGCCAGACAGGCTTCTCATTGGAGTGGAGGGCCAGAGCTCCAGAGCTGGCCTATCATATAGGGAAGAAACGAGTTGAGACAGGGAAACAATTAGTGAGAAATTTGGATCTGAACAGCCTTTGGACTCAATGTGAGATTCTGGGAAGGAGACAGATCTCTGGAGAACATGGGTGACTTCACTGTGTAAAGGATCCTTTGGATGGGAAAGAAGTGACAATCGGCAACAAGATCAGCATTCTGAACTAGAACAGTCGTTGTCAGGAGGGGAGATGGGATTTTGAGGTGTCGGCATCAAACATCGCCTCTGTGCGTACTACTCCAAAAGCTTCCTGAATCCCTACTGCACCAAATGGTATCATTGCATCCTCATGGTCCTCACCATCATCAATGCTATTATCTTCAGTAGCAGCAATAATAACCACAGTAGCAGTGAATATGCTATGAGAGCCTACTGGGTGAAAACCACTAACCAGAGCTACAAACAAAAGTTTAAGCCTCTGCTTTTTTTTTTTTTTTTTTTCTTTTTCTCTTTTTTAAAGATGGAGTTTTGCTCCTGTCACCAGGCTGGAGTGCAATGGCACGATTTCAGCTCACTGCAACTTCCGCCTCCCAGGTTCAAGCGATTCTCCTGCCTCAGCCTCCGGAGTAGCTGAGATTACAGGTGTGAGGCACCACGCCCAGCTAATGTTTATATTTTTAGTAGAGACGTGGTTTCACCATGTTGGCCAGGCTGGTCTTGAACTCCTGACCTCAGTTGATCCACCCGCCTTGGCCTCCCAAAGTGCTGGGATTACAGATGTGAGCCACCATGCCTGGCCTAAGCCTCTGCTTTCAAAGTATCTAAAAAGGTGCTAGATCCTCCCACCACCCTCTACCCTGTCCTCTGATGCCAGACTACTTTTCTTAAATGCCACGTAAATAATGTCATTCAGTGTTGCTGAAAAGAAAACATCATAACTCCTTAGTGTTTAGGCCTTCCAAATTGGGATCTTAATATTTTTTAAAAATAATTTTAATTCTTTTTAGAGTAGATTTTACATTCACATGGCTCAAAAAAACACCTAGGTATATGGTGAAAAATCCTGCTTTCCATTTTTCTCTCAGTTCCCCCATTCGTTTCCTGTGTGCCCTTCCAGGAGGGTTTTTAAGTATGTCTTTTTAATATTTCCCACACCACCCACACAGTTTTCCCATCGGATCATCCTGTCTTTGCATGTGCCTTTGCTGTTTTTCTTTCTGCCTGTAAAATACTCCTTCTACCCGACTATGAATCTATTAAATCAAGAAATATCCAGGTTTTCTCCGGGGTTGTGATTTATTGACCAAAAAAAGGAAAGGAGAAAAGAGGAAAGGAGCTAGCTTCTGTATTTTGGACCCAGGAAGTCAGGAAGAGACAGCAAAATGCTACTGAAGACTTTTGGTGATTATGGAGCAGTGAAAGTAACCTCCCTTTCACACTTATTTAAAAACAAAACAAAACACGAAAAGTCCAATACTTTTTAAAACAAGACACTTTTAAAGCCTTTAAATCTCACTCTAACACCATTAAGTGCCTGTCTAGGAGGATTAATTCCAATTTGACTTCTCTGACCAGATTTGGTGAATCCCATTCCCTTCAGAGCAGCAGTTATCAAAATTATCTGGTTCATATTAAGATGAAGAACATTCTGGCACCCTGAGAAGGAGGATTACTATGTGCAAAAGAGCTGTCCAGTGATGTTGGGGGAGGGTCCTGTGGGGTCCTGTGGGGAGCAGCTGTCTTTCCCCAGCTGCCCCTTAGTTACCCCTGACCTAATGATTAACAAAAATTGCAAGAAACTCCTGATGTTGAAATGTTTATTGTTCACCCAGTTGATAGCATCTGTAGAGCCTGAGACTCATCAGATAGGGCCTTGTTTGTGGATAACATTCTTGTCCTTGCCAGTTTATCTTATGAATGATTGTATCTAGTAGCTTAACTACTAATGATCATATCTAGTAGCTTAACCATTGTCTAATCTACAATGAAGAGAAAATCTGAGCACAAACCAGATTAAACAATGAGCAGATAAAAATATTTATATTGTTCTGAAAAATGGCTTATTTTATTTTTACTTATTTTATTTTTTGAGACAAAGCTTTGCTCTTGTTGCCCAGGCTGGAGTGCAATGGTGCAATCTCAGCTCACTATAACTTCTGCCTCCTGGGTTCAAGCAATTCTCCTGTCTCAGCCTCCCGAGTAACTGTGATTACAAGCATGCACCACTACACCCAGCTAATTTTGTATTTTTAGTAGAGATGGGATTTCTCCATGTTGGTCAGGCTGGTCTTGAACTTCCGACCTCGGGTGATCCACCCACCTTGGCCTCCCAGTGTGCTGGGATTACAGGCATGAGCCACCGCGCCTGGCCAAAATGGTTTAATTTTTTAAACTGTACAATATTATGCTTTCAGAAATCACCCCTCTGAGAATAATCTACAAACTCACTAATTTACTCAAAAGTACCACCACTAAAAATGAAAAAAGATAAAGTATCATAACTAATGTCTTAAAAATATTTGGCTATAATAATTTTACTTATTCTAAGATCATGCTGTTACTACTTGAATTGAGAGCACATTATGGTATATTTGAAAGCTTTATGAAACTGGTTTACCCTTTCCCTATGAAATATTATTGAAAAATAGTATTCAAATACTCTACAGGCTTTATATATTCACTAATTTAATTTCACCGTAAATCACTTTGTATTAAGACACTCAGTATCTGTGAACAGAAAAGTGTTTGAAAATATGCAAAACACAAAAAGGGCAAAGAAAATAAAGTGTACAGGCCAGGGGTGGTGGCTCACACCTGTAATATTTGGGAGGCTGAGACGGGTAGATCGCTTCAGCCCAGGAGCTTGAGACTAGCCTGGGCAAAATGGCATAAAGCCCGTCTCTACAAAAAATACAAAAATTAGCTGGGCATGGTGGCACGAGCCTGTGGTCCCAGCTACTTGGGAGACTGAGGTGGGAGGATGGTTTGGGAGGGAAGCAAATGTTGCAGTTAGCTGTGGTTACACCGCTGCACTCCAGCCTATGCAACAGATAGAGATTCTGTCTTTAAAAAAAATAAAAATAAAAAAAGTGTATTTTTCAAGCTCAAAAAAAATTCTTGTTCTGAAAACCGAGAAGCACTAAATGGAGTGAAAATTATCTGTCACATATAACCCACCAAACTGGAAGATGAAATGGTGCATTTTGTCAACATTACAACCTAAGTCGAGAACTCCCTAAAATATCAATATTTTTCTTTGTATTTTTAATTTACTGTGTTTTCCTACTTTATTCCATAAAGAAATTAAAGTGACTTACAAAATTTCTAACCTTATGCTAAATGGAAATTTTAAAAGCAAATGGTTCAAAGCTAGGATCACATGCAGATTTATAGGTCATAAAGTGTTAGATGGCTATTAAAATTGGGCTGCAATTTTTTTTGAGGTGCTTAACAATCAAAGTAAAAAGAGAAACTTGATAGGTTAAAATTTCACATTCCATTAAATGATAATTTAATCTCCTAGAAGAATGGAAACTATTCCTGTCATTTAGGTCTATAAGACATCTGTGTGGGTTTTCATGTATGGGCATCAAGTGACACCTGGGCATCTTTAACAACATCCTGAATACACACAATAGTGGGTTCTGTCTGTAGTTTCTTCTACCATTAGTCTATGTAAACCAAACGTATAACTGTGCAATGTAAATCAAAAAGGTAATATGAACAAAGAAAAAACAACAGATACCACAGGCAACTTTGTGATAATTCAGAGAATAAAAGTGAGATAGCTTAATAGGGTAACTGTATGTTCTTCAAGATATAGCTTTGCATATTTCCTTCAATTGGGCTTTTGATAAAAGTTGAGCAGGAGGGAATTCAGTACATATTCTTTTACATGGGCCAAGTATTCAGATATTCTCTGTAGTTGAATAAGAGTGATCCATAGACTTGTTTTCTTACCTTATCTTTAGAGATGGGGTGTTGCTCTGTCACCCAAGCTGGAGTGTAGTGGTGCGATTATGGCTCACTATAACCTTGAACTCTTGGGCTCAAGCCATCTTCCTGCCTCAGCCTCCCAAGTAGATGGGATTACAGGTGTGCACCACCACCACCCTCAGCTAATTCATAGACTTTAAACATAAATTAAGACTGGGGGAGCTCACCACCTTTATAAAAACTGGAGGCCTAGTATCATGAGGATGCTTTTGACTGCAACTTCCAGAGAGCCCAACTCAAAAGAACTTAAAGACATGGGTAATTTATTTTAATATTTCTTGTTTTTGAAAAATTTATTTAAAGCTATAAATTTCCTTCTGAAAAATGCTTAGGCAAATCTCATAGATTTTGGCATGGAGTTTTTCTATTATCACTTAAAACCTTTGTGTTTAGTACATTTTTCAGTTTTAAAAAGGTATCTTTTGGTTGTTAACATCTAATTTTATTGCATGATGGCAGGTTAATTTACACTATTCATGATAGCGACAAAAACTTTATAGGACTAAAACAAGAATAAAATATTCTAAGACAAAAATGTAATATTTCCATGAAGTAAACTTTAAAGTGCTAGTAAGGGACATGGAAAGGGATCTGATTAAAGCTTAACACGGCAGCTCACACCTGTAATCCCAACACTTTGGGAGGCTAAGGAAGGCAGATCACTTGAGGTCAGGAGTCCGAGACCCGCCTGGTCAACATGGTGAAACCCCATCTCTACTAAAAATAAGAAAGTTAGCCAGGTGTGGTGTAATCCCAGCTACTCAGGAGGCTGAGGCAAGAGGATTGCTTGAACCTGGAGGTTGTAGTGAGCCAAGAACACACCATTGGATTCCAGCCTGGGAGACAGGAGAGAAACCCTGTGTCCAAAAAAAAAAAAAAAAAAAAAAAAAAAAAAAAAATGTGGGGATGGGAGTTAAATGGAGAGATACTCTTTTTTTTTTTTTTTTTTTTTTTGAGACGGAGTCTTGCACTGTTGGCCCGGCTGGAGTGCAGTGGTGCAATCTCGGCTCACTGCAACTTCTGCCTCCTGGATTCAAGAGATTCTCCTGCCTCAACCTACCGAGTAGCTGGAATTATAGTTGCCCGCCACCATGCCCAGCTAATTTTTTTTTTTTTTTGTATTTTTAGTAGAGACAGGGTTTCACCATATTGGCCAGGCTGGTTTTGAACTCCTGTCCTTGTGATCCACCTGCCTCAGCCTCCCAAAGTGCTGGGATTACAGGCGTGAGCCACCGTGCCCAGCGGTTTGTGAATTCTAATAAACGCACCATACTAATGTAAGATGTTAATAATGTGGGAAACCGTGTGTGGGGTATAGGGGAACTCTCTGTACTGTATTCTCCATTTTTATATGTTCATAAATCTAAAATGATTCCAAAAAATAAAATATATTTAAGAAAATATATATGCAAACAAAAAGATTCTCATGGAAATGCAGTGGATAGGAGCAGAGTATGAGGATATAGAGAATAAACAAGTGGAACAGAAGTAACGTGCAGGGCGCCATGGTGACTGTGTGCCTCACACTAAGAATGGTCAGTAAAGCGATCCTCTGTGCCACAGGCCCAAAAACAAATCAATAAAAGAAAACAGTAAGCAGGTAAACTAAAGCAACAGTCAATTCTCACTCCTAATCTCACTGGACTTGGCAGCGTTTGAGTCTTTTCTTCTTGAACCACCTTATTTGGGTCTCTCAGTCCACCCTCTCCCTACACACTCTCCTTTTGGCTCTCTCTTATAGCTCATCCTCTAAAACAGGGGGACTTTTGCAGTTGGTAGTGCTATGAACTCCTTTGGTAATCTGTTGAATCCTAGGCACCCTTTCTCAAAATACTATTTTTAAATGTATAAGATAAAATACATAGAATTGCAAAAAAAACCAAATGTATATTGGTTTGATTGGTATATGTGTGTGTGTGTGTGTGTATATAAAAACAAACAATGGGGTATATATATGGTATACACATATATATACCATTATATATGATATGCCATATAAATATACACACACACAAATGATATATATATGTATACCATTTTGTAAACAGAAATTGATTCTGAGCCCCTGCTTCTCAAAGAGTTCTAGTCCATTGTCATTTGGATAAACAAAAGTGCTTGATTGTGCCATTCCTGCACACCACTCTGATGGACTTGATGACTTGACATAGTATAGTCTCTAGAATAGGCCTCCTTTATTACAGAAGAAAATAAATTATATTGAAATATAGTATCAAACATGTAAAAATTATTACATATTAATATAAAGGCCTAATTGTTAACTCATTAAACAATAAGATCTAGGAGTCTGCCTACTAACTACCACCATTTAGAAGCTGTAATGAATATAAATGATATATATATATTTTTTTTTTGAGACAGAGTCTCACTTTGTCTCCCAGGCTGGGATACAGTGGTGCAATCTCAGCTCACTGCAACCTCTGCCTGCCTGGTTTAAGCAATTCTTCTGCCTCAGCCTCCAGAGTAGCTGGGACTACAGGCGTGCACCACCATGCCTGGCTAATTTTTGTATTTTCAGTAGAGACGGGCTTTCACCATATTGGCCAGGCTGGTCTTGAACTCCTGATCTCATGATCTGCCCGCCTTGGCTTCCCAAAGTGCTGGGATTACAGGTGTGAGCCACCATGCCCAGCCCATCAATGATATTTCATGAGAGATATTCTCAGTCAACCAGGAATAGAAGGAAACTCCCTCCACCTGACAAAGGGGTTCTACAAAAACCCTGCAGCGATATTTTACTTAACGGTGAAAGATTGAAATGTTTTCTGTACAAAATTTGGAACAAGGCAAAGATGTTTGCTCTTAACCACTCGAATTCAACATTGTACTGGAGGGTGTTAGCACAGTAAGGCAAGAAAAAGAAATAAAAGTCATCCAGAGTGGAAGAGAAGAAGCAAAACTATCTTTGCTTGCAGATAACATCATTGTTTATACAGAAAATCCTAAGACAGCTACAAAACACAAAACAACTCTCATAATATGACAGACAAGGAAATTAAATATGGGCAAAAGATTTTATCAGATACTTCACTAAAGAAATGTGTAAATCAGGCCAGGCACGGTGGCTCAAGCCTGTAATCCCAGCACTTTGGGAGGCTGAGATGGGCGGATCACGAGGTCAGGAGATCAAGACCATCCTGGCTAACACAGTGAAACCCCACCTCTACTAAAAAATACAAAAAACTAGCTGGGGGAGGTGGTGGGCGCCTGCAGTCCCAGCTACACGGGAGGCTGAGGCAGGAGAATGGCGAAAACCTGGGAGGCAGAGCTTGCAGCGAGCTGAGATCTGGCCACTGCACTCCAGCCTGGGCGACAGAGCAAGACTCCGTCTCCAAAAAAAAAAAAAAAAAAAAGAAAAGAAAAAAAAAAGAAATGTGTAAATCACCATTAAGCACATGGAAAGATGCTCAAATGCATTATTCACCAGGGAAATGCAATGTGATATTACAATGTGTCTGCCCACCAGAATTAATAAAATTGAGAAGCCTTGTAGTACTGAATGTTAGTGAGGATACTGAGCAACTGGAACTTGCATATACTATTGGTGGAAATATAAAATGATACAACCACTTAGGAAATACAATTTGGCAGTTTCTTATTAAGTTAAACACACACTTAGCATTCATATCAGCAATTCCATTCTTAAGTATTTATCCAAGAGAAGTAAAAACCTCTGTCCATGTAAAGATTTATTCAAAGAGGTTTTATTAATAACAGCTGCAAATAAGAAATAACCCAAACAGGTGAAAGAATGAAGTTGTGGTATATCTATACAAAGAAATACTAGTCAACAATAAAAAGGAATAAAGCTTTTATTGCAACAACATGCGTGAAACAACATGGATACATCTCAAAACATTATAGTAAGTGAAAAAAGCAAGATGTAACATATCTGTTAAAGGAAAAGGCAAATCTAATCTAAAGTGAGATTATATCAGTGGTTACTTAAGATAAGGCAACTGGGGGCAGTTCCAAGATGGCTGAATAGGAACAGCTCCACCCTCCAGCTCCCAGCATGAGTGACACAGAAGACGGGTGATTTCTGCATTTCCAACTGAGGTACCGGGTTCATGTCACTGGGGCTTGTCGGACAGTGGGTGCAGGACAGTGGGTGCAGCCCACCGAGCGTAAGCCGAAGCAGGGAGAGGCATCACCTCACCTGGAAAGTGCAAGGGGTCAGGGAATCCCCTTTCCCAGCCAAGGGAAGCTGTGACAGATGATACCTGGAAAATCAGGTCACTCCCACCCTAATACTTCCCTTTTCCAATGGTCTTAGCAAATGGCACATGAGGAGATTATATCCTGTGCCTGGCTCAGAGGGTCCCACGCCCACGGAGCCTCGCTCATTGTGAGCACAGCAATCTGAGATCAAACTGCAAGGCAGCAGCGAGGCTGGGGGAGGGGTGCCTGCCATTGCTGAGGTTTGAGTGGGTAAACAAAGTGGCCGGGAAACTCAAACTCAGTGAAGCCCACTGCAGTTCAAGGAGGCCTGCCTGCCTCTGTAGACTCCACCTCTAAGGGCAGGGCATAAGCCGAATAAAAGGCAGCAGACCTCTGAAGACTTAAATGTCCCTGTCCGACAGTTTTGAAGAGAGTAGTGGTTCTCTCAGCACAGAGTTTGAGATCTGAGAATGGACAGACTGCCTCCCCAAGTGGGTCCCTGACCCCTGAGCAGCCTAACTGGGAGGCACCCCCCCAGAAGGGGCAGACTGACACCTCACATGGCTGGGTATGCCTCTGAGACGAAGCTTCAAGAGGAACAATCAGGCAGCAACATTTGCTGTTCAGCAATATTTGCTGTTCTGCAGCCTCCACTGCTGATACCCAGGAAAACGGGGTCTGGAGTGGACCTCCAGCAAACTCCAACAGACCTGCAGCTGAGGGTCCTGACTGTTAGAAGGAAAACTAACAAACAGAAAGGACATCCACACCAAAACCCCATCTGTACATCACCATCATCAAAGACCAAAGGTAGATAAAACTACAAAGATGGGGAAAAAACAGCACAGAAAAGCTGAAAATTCTAAAAATCAGACTGCATCTCCACCTCCAAAGGAACACAACTCCTTGCTAGCAACAGAACAAAGCTTGACGGAGAATGACTTTGACAACTTGAGAGAAGAAGGCTTCAGACGATCAAACTTCTCTGAGCTAAAGGAGGAAGTTCGAACCCATCGCAAAGAAGTTAAAAACCTTGAAAAAAGATTAGATGAATGCGTAACTAGAATAACCAGTGTAGAGAAGTCCTTAAATGACCTGACAGAGCTGAAAACCATGGCACGAGAACTATGTGACACATGCACAAGCTTCAGTAGCTGATTCAATCAACTGGAAGAAAGGGTATTAGTGATTGAAGATCAAATGAATGAAATTAAGGGAGAAGAGAAGTTTAGAGAAAAAAGAGTAAAAAGAAATGAACAAAGCCTCCAAGAAATATGGGACTATGTGAAAAGACCAAATCTACGTCTGATTGGTGTACCTGAAAGTGACGGGGAGAATGGAACCAAGTTGAGAAACACTCTGGATGGTATTATCCAGGAGAACTTTCCCAACCTAGTAAGGCAGGCCAACATTCAAATCCAGGAAATATGGAGAACGCCACAAAGATACTCCTCGAGAAGAGCAACTCCAAGACACAAAATTGTCAGATTCACCAAAGTTGAAATGAAGGAAAAAATGTTGGCTGGGCGCGGTGGCTCATGCCTGTAATCCCAGCATTTTGGGAGAGGTCAGGAGATCAAGACCATCCTGGCTAACACAGTGAAACCCCGTCTCTACTAAAAATACAAAAATTTAGCTGTGCGTGGTGGTGGACGGCTGTAGTACCAGCTTCTCGGGAGGCTGAGGCAGGAGAATGGCGTGAACCCAGGAGGCGGAGGTTTCAGTGAGCCGAGATCGCGCCACTGCACTCCAGCCTAGGTGACAGAGTGAGACTCCGGAAAAAGAAAAAAATAATGTTAAGGGCAGCCAGAGAGAAAGGTCAGGTTACCCACAAAGAGAAGCCCATCAGACTAACAGCGGATCTCTCTACAGAAAGTCTACAAGCCAGAAGAGAGTGGGGACCAATATTCAACATTCTTAAAGAATTTCTCAAACCAGAATTTCATATCCAGCCAAACTAAGCTTCGTAAGTGAAGGAGAAATAAAATCCTTTACAGACAAGCAAATGCTGAGAGATTTTGTCACCACCAGGCCTGCCCTACAAGAGCTCCTAAAGGAAGCAGTAAACATGGAAAGGAACGACCGGTACTAGCCACTGCAAAAACATGCCAAATTGTAAAGACTATCGATGCTAGCAAGAAACTGCATCAACTAATGAGCAAAATAACCAGCTAACATCATAAAGACAGGACCAAATTCACACATAACAATATTAACCTTAAATGTAAATGGGCTAAATTCTCCAATTAAAAGACACAGACTAGCAAATTGGATAAAGAGTCAAGACTCATCAGTGTGCTGTATTCAGAAGACCCATCTCATGTGCAGTGACACACATAGGCTCAAAATAAAGGGATGGAGGAAGATCTACCAAGGAAATGAAAACAAAAAAAGGCAGGGGTTGCAGTCCTAGTCTCTGATAAAACAGACTTTAAACAAACAAAGATCAAAAGAGACAAAGAAGGCCATTACATAATGGTAAAGGGATCAATTCAACAAGAAGAGTTAACTATCCTAAATATATACACACCTGATACAGGAGCACCCAGATTCATAAAACAAGTCCTTAGAGACCTACGTAGAGACTTAGACTCCCACACAATAATAATGGGAGACTTTAACACTACGCTGCCAACATTAGACAGATAAATGAGACAGAAAGTTTAGAAGGATATCCAGGAATTGAACTCAGCTCTGCACCAAGCAGACCTAATAGACATCTACAGAACTCTCCACCCCAATTCAACAGAATATACATTCTTCTCAGCACCACATAGCACTTATTCCAAAATTGACCACATAGTTGGAAGTAAAGCACTCCTCAGCAAATGTACAAGAACAGAAATTATAACAAACTGTCTCTCAGACCACAGTGCAATCAAACTAGAACTCAGGATTAAGAAACTCACTCAAAACCACTCAACTACATGGAAACTGAACAACCGGCTCCTGAATGACTACTGGGTACATAACGAAATGCAGGAAGAAATAAACATGCTCTTTGAAATCAAAGAGAAGAAAGACACAACATACCAGAATCTCTGGGGCACATTTAAAGCAGTGTGTAGAGGGAAATTTATAGCACTAAATGCCCACAAGAGAAAGCAGGAAAGATCTAAAATTGACACCCTAACATCACAATTAAAAGAACTAGAGAAGCAAGAGCAAATACATTCAAATGCTGGCAGAAGGTGAGAAATAACTAAGATGAGAGCAGAACTGAAGGACATAGAGACACAAAAAACCCTTCAAAAAATCAGTGAATCCAGGAGCTGGTTTTTTGAAAAGATCAACAAAATTGATATGCCACTAGCAAGACTAATAAAGAAGAAAAGAGAGAAGAATCAAATAGATGCAATAAAAAATGATAAAAGGGGATATCACCACTGATCCCACAGAAATACAAATTACAATCAGAGAATACTATGAACACCTCTATGCAAATAAACTAGAAAATCTTGGAGAAATGGATAAATTCCTGGACACATACACCCTCCCAAGACTAAACCAGGAAGAAATTGAATTCCTGAATAGACCAATAGCAGGCTCTGAAATTGAGGCAATAATTAATAGCCTACCAACCAAAAAAAGTCCAGGAGCAGACGGATTCACAGACAAATTCTACCGGAGGTACAAGGAGGAGCTGGTACCATTCCTTCTGAAACTATTCCAATCAATAGAAAAAGAGAGAATGCTCCCTAACTCATTTTATGAGACCAGCATCATCCTGATACCAAAGCCTGGCAGAGACACAACAAAAAAAGAGAATTTTAGACCAATATCCCTGATCAACATCAATGTGAAAATCCTCAATAAAATACTGGCAAACTGAATCCAGCAGCACATCAAAAAGCTTATCCACCACAATCAAGTCAGTTTCATCCCTGGGATGCAAGGCTGGTTCAACATATGCAAATCAATAAACATAATCCATCACATAAACAGAACCAATGACAAAAACCACATGATTATCTCAATAGATGCAGAAAAGGTCTTCAACAAAATTCAACAGCCCTTCATGCTAAAAACTCTCCATAAACTAGGTATTGATTGAATATACCTCAAAATAATAAGAGCTATTTATGACAAACCCACAGACTATATCATACTGAATGGGCAAAAATTGGAAGCATTCCCTTTGAAAACTGGCACAAGACAGGGAAGCCCTCTCACAACTCCTATTCAACATAGTGTTGGAAGTTCTGGCCAGGGCAATCAGGCAAGAGAAAGAAATAAAGGGTATCCAATTAGGAAAAGAGAAGTCAAATTGTCCCTGTTTGCAGATGACATGATTGTATATTTAGAACACCCCATCATCTCAGCCCAAAATCTCCTTAAGCTGATAAGAAACTTCAGCAGTCTCAGGATACAAAATCAATGTGCAAAAATCACAAGCATTCCTATACACCAATAACAGACAAACAGAGAGCCAAATCATAAGTGAACTCCCATTCGCAATTGCTTCAAAGAGAATAAAATACCTAGGAATTCAACTTACAAGGGATGTGAAGGACCTCTTCAAGGAGAACTACAAACCACTGCTCAATGAAATAAAAGAGGACCTAAACAAATGGAAGAACATTCCATGCTCATGGATAGGAAGAATCAATATCATAAAAATGGCCATACTGCCCAAGGTAATTTATAGATTCAATGCCATCCCCATCAAGCTACCAATGACTTTCTTCACATAATTGGATAAAACTACTTTAAAGTTCATATGGAACCAAAAAAGAGCCCACATTGCCAAGACAATCCTAAGCAAAAAGAACAAAGCTGGAGACATCACGCTACCTGACTTCAAACTATACTACAAGGCTACAGTAACCAAAACAGCATGGTACTGGTACCAAAACAGAGATACAGACCAATGGAACAGAACAGAGCCCTCAGAAATAATACCACACATCTACAACCATCTGATCTTTGTCAAAACTGACAAAAACAAGAAATGGGGAAAGGATTCCCTATTTAATAAATGGTGCTGGGAAAACTGGCTAGCCATATGTAGAAAGCTGAAACTGGATCCTTTCCTTACACCTTATACAAAAATTAATTCAAGATGGATTAGAGACTTAAATGTTAGACCTAAAACCATAAAAACCCTAGAAGAAAACCTAGGCAATACCATTCAGGACATAGGCATGGGCAAGGACTTCATGTCTAAAACACCAAAAGCAATGGCAACAAAAGCCAAAATTGACAAATGGGATCTAATTAAACTAAAAAGCTTCTGCACAGCAAAAGAAACTACCATCTGAGCGAACAGGCAACCTACCAAATGGGAGAAAATTTTTACAATCTCCTCATCTGACAAAGGGCTAATATCCAAAATCTACAAAGAACTCAAACAAATTTACAAGAAAAAAACAAACAACCCCATCAAAAAGTGGGCAAAGTATGTGAATAGACACTTCTCAAAAGAAGACATTTATGCAGCCAACAGACACATGAAAGAATGCTCATCATCACTCACCATCAGAGAAATGCAAATCAAAATTACAGTGAGATACCATCTCACAGCAGTTAGAATGGCGATCATTAAAAAGTCAGGAAACAACAGGTACTGGAGAGGATATGGAGAAATAGGAACACTTTTACACTGTTGATGGGACTGTAAACTAGTTCACCCATTGTGGAAGACAGTGTGGCAATTCCTCAAGGATCTAGAACTAGAAATACCATGTGACCCAGCCATGTCATTACTGGGTATATACCCAAAGGATTATAAATCATGCTGCTATAAAGACACTTGCACATGTATGTTTATTGCGGCACTATTCACAATAGCAAAGACTTGGAACCAACCCAAATGTCCATCGGTGACAGACTGGATTAAGAAAATGTGGCACATATATATCATGGAATACTATGCAGCCATAAAAAAGGATGAGTTCATGTCCTTTGCAGGGACATGGATGAAGCTGGAAACCATCATTCTCAGCAAACTATCGTAAGGACAAAAAAACCAAATTCCACATGTTCTTACTCATAGGTGGGAATTGAACAGTGAGAACACTTGGACACAGGAAGGGGAACATCACACACCGGGGCCTGTCATGGGGTGGGAGGAGGGGGAAGGGATAGCATTAGGAGATATACCTAATGTAAATGATGAGTTAATGTGTGCAGCACACTAACATGGGACATGTATACATATGTAACAAACCTGCACATTGTGCACATGTACCCTAGAATTTTAAGTATATATTAAAAAAAGGAAAAGATCAGGCAACCTAGGCAAGAGGGAACTTTTTGGAGTGAGAAAGAAGTTCATTACCTTGACTGTGTTAATGGTTGCATGAGTATAGATAATTGTCAAAAGTCATTGAACCATATTCTTAAAATGAATGTATTTGTTGTATGTTAATTATATATCAATAAAGCCGATTTAAAGATACTGAATTTTGAAACTCAAGACAGAGTTAGTTGACTGGAAATAAAAAGAGTCTTTGAGTTCTAAGAGCCAAGATGTTTTCAGTCCTGAGCTGAAATCCTGGTTTAAACAATCAACATCAGACTGGGTGCAGTGGCTCATTCCTTTAATCCCAGTACTTTAGGAGACCAAGATGGGAGGATCACTTGAGCCCAGGAGTTCAAAACCAGCCTGGGTAACATAGTGAGATTCCATTTCTACAAATAATCTAAAAATTAGTCAGGTGTGGTGGCACCTTCCTGTGGTCCCAGCTACTTCAGAGGTTGAGGCAGGAGGATTGCCTGAGCCTGGAAAGTTGAGGCTGCAGTGCACGCTAAGATCACACCATTGCACCGCAGTCTGGGCAACAGAGTGAGACTATGTCTCCAAAAAAATAAATCAACAAAACAAAAAACAATAAGCGTTGAACATGAAACATAGAACAAGAGCGTAGCCTCGTTACCCCCAGCAGCCCAACTTTATCGAAAAACTTACTAGGCTGGGGAATGCAAAGGAGAGTTCAATAGGAAAGAAAGTGAGCTATTGGTTGGGGTCCCAAAGAAAGGGTCCTATATCACCCTTGTGCCCCTTCATCTTCCAACCAAGTCAGATCAACTTGTAGGGACAAGCTGGGAGGGTCCTCTTGCCGTGGGAAGTAGCAAGCCCCACAGGGCATTCCTGAGGCCACTGTAGCAGGGAAGATCAGGTGGGGCTCTGGCAGCCTGAGGGATGTCCTGTATGCTCAGCATGCTTGGAAGAGTGGCTGGCAAAACCTTAAGAAGCAGGAGATCTGGAGGGGCCTCGCAGCTAGAAAGAGGGGAGACTATTATATCAGTGGCTGCAGCAGAGGCTGTGTGGCTGGAGATACCATCGAAGAGATAGTAACAGTGGAGAACCAAATGGGAATTTATTTTGGTGGATGCTAACATGAAGGGGTTGATGACAGAGCCATGGCACTGATACCACGAGCCCACAGAAACCTTGTGGAACTTACTTGCCACTTCAGGGACAAGGCTGTGGGTGGGGAATGAAGGCAGGGGAAAAAATTCATTTGAAAAATGCTTTTTGGGCCTCTCTTGGAGTTGCCTTGCTTTTGTCTCTGCTAAAACATCAGACCAGCCCTGTTCTCCCCAGGATTCTCTGGGAACTCTGAGATGTGGTGTAGGGGACAGATTGGATCCCTAATTTGCTGCCAACCTCCTTTCTGCAAACTCATTAGACTAGACCAATGTGAGCACTGCAAGGTGTAAGCAAGGGAAGCTGTCATCGATAATGCACCATTTCTACTTTCATTCTGAACTCTTAACTGACACATTTACAGAACCTCTTACAAAAATGAAAAGTTCAAATATCCCTCTGTTGTAAAGAAACAAGATGGGCCCAGTGGAATAGTCCATCTTGTGTCTTTACTCTTTTTTTTTTTTTTTTTTTTTTTGAGACGGAGTCTCGCTCTGTCACCCAGGCTGGAGTGCAGTGGCCGGATCTCAGCTCACTGCAAGCTCCGCCTCCCAGGTTTACACCATTCTCCTGCCTCAGCCTCCCGAGTAGCTGGGACTACAGGCGCCCGCCACCTCGCCCGGCTATTTTTTTGTATTTTTTAGTAGAGACGGGGTTTCACCGTGTTAGCCGGGATCGTCTCTCGATCTCCTGACCTCGTGATCCGCCCGTCTCGGCCTCCCAAAGTGCTGGGATTACAGGCTTGAGCCACCGCGTCCGGCCGTGTCTTTACTCTTTACATTTGGATGAAGAACCACACCATTTAGTCTTGGGATCCACTTGAGAACTCTCCAGGACTCAGATTTCTGTTCTTATTTCTCATAAGGCACAGTGTACATGTGTCATCCTCTGAGCTGTCTGTGATGTTTTCCACCTGACCACAGCTCGTGCTCTGTCTCCCACCATGGTCAGGCAAGCTGTGTGTACACTTCTTGAGAAGGCTGATTGTTGTGAAAACCTTTGCCATAGAAACAAAAACAAGGTGCTGGCTCTTTCAGATACATTCGTCAGCAACTTTTCTCTTATGACCTCTGGAACACAATTGCATCAACTCAGACATGTGACTGGGCAGAAATATCAGCTCAAAGACCATCTGGTTAAGAATGAGGCATACTTCCCAGCTTGGTGGATGGCAAAATGCCAGAATTTTCAAAATGCCCCAGGGGAATCTGCCTCACCTCTCATTCTTAAAATATTAACAGGCTGGCTGGTTCTGACCCAGCCTCAAAAAGGGGGGTTTCCCCTGGCAGAAGTTAAGTGATCCTGCCCTCAGGTTCTATGTCTTTTGGAGCACCATCAGGGGCTTCTGTGTTTCTGGAGCTAATCTAAGGAATAAGTGTTGTTTTAGGACATTCGTAATTCAGTGAAATTTATTGATTCACTCACTAATAACTGTGAGCAGATACTGTCCTAGGGAGTAGAGATACTGTTTTAGTCTCCCTGTGCTGCTATAACCAGATACATGAGACTGAATAATTTATGAAAAACAGAAATTTATTTTCTCACAGTTCTGGAGGCTGGGAAGTCCAAGACCAAGGCAGGTTCAGTGTCTGATGAAGGCCGGTTGTTCATAGACAGTACCGTATAGATGTCGTTACTTGGCAGAAGGGACAGAAGAGCAAAAAGGGGACAAACACTGTGTCCTCATGGGCAGAAGAGTGGAAGGGCAAACTTGCCCCTGCAAGCCCTTTATAAGGCACTAATCCATTCATGAGGCCTCTACCCCCATGGCCTAATCACCTCCTTATAGCCCCACATTTTAATGCTGTTGCATTGTGGATTAAGTTTCAACATGAAATTTGGAGGGGACACAAACATTCAAACCATAGCAGGCACAAAGATAGCCAATTTCTGCTCTTAACAGATCAGGCAACGCGGGGAGGGTCTAAGAGAGGGAGGAAAGAGACAATTGATTAGATGCTGATGACACAGGGTGGCCATGCTATGACAGAGGTACGTGAGCATAGCAAGGGAGCACAGAGGAGGCACACCTCACCCCAGAGGGCTCATGGGAGTGGTGTTAGTAAAGGCTTTTTAAAGAGAAGGATCCTTGGACTCAGTCTTGAAGAAAAAAAATTGGAATTCACTAGGCAAAGGGTGAGAGAGTTCCTAGAAGATGAGATGAGATGTGCAAAGGTGCAGAGGCAAGAGAAGGCCTAGGGCGCTGTACCACGTGGAGTGCATGATGAGAGATTAGGTTGAAGATGGCAGCGGAGGCCCAGTGATGAAGGGCCATGAATGTAATGCTAACAGCTTGCAGTTTGTCCTCTGGGGACAGGGAACCACTGGAAAGAGAGCCATTTTGTCAGTGGAGCGATCTTAAATGTGTGTTTAAGAGAATATATGGAACTGTGGGGACAGATCCCTGAGAGGCAGTGGGAGGTGAAGAAATGCAGAGGCCTTCTAAGATGATGAGGAGTTATATTTGGCAGAGCTGGGTGGGTGGGTGGATGTGGAGGAGAGAGCATGGGCCAAGGAAGACTCCAGGTTTCTGGCGTGGGTGACTGAGGACAGTGCTGTTGGCAAACGGGAAGGCCAGAGGATGGATGGTCTGTTTTCTTTTTTAGTGGAGAAGCTGATGAATGTCTTGAACACACCAAACTGGGGGAACCTGTGGGCCATCACGAGGAGGGACTCAGTGGGCAAAGGGCACTAAGGTTGGTGCCCGGGACAGAGTCATCAGTCCAAAGATGGAGGTGACAGTCAGGGGAGTGGCAGAGATTGCTCAGGTGTGTATGGGAGTGAGGAAAGAGGCCCATGAATGCTGGGGGCAGCCACTTTTGCATTGGCTGAGGAAGAAACTGAGTCCTGAGGTACAAGCCCAGGGTGGGGTGGAGTCCTGCTGTCAAAGTCAAGGAGAATGCAGTGGTGGCCATGTGGCAAAATGAGGGCAGAAGAATTTTTCTGAGAATGAATCACAAAAGGAATTGCAGGTCCCGGGAGCCTACTCTGAAAAGGAACAGGGGCTGGAAATTCTGGCCCTCTGGGTGGGCCTCCCTTCAGCAGCCTCTGGATCCCTTTCTGGAGCCCTGCTCACTCTCCTCCAGGAACTGGCCCCCAGCAGGACTTCTACCCAAGCCGTGCTGCATTTTGTCAGAAGCTTCCAAGGCCAAAAGGTGCTGGGAGCGAGTCATGTCTTTTTGGGTTGTTAGAGTGCCCTCCAGAAAATCGCTATCCTTTCCAGGTTATTTTTTCCTTCCAGTGTATTCCTTTCCTGCTACATTTAAAAACACACAAAAAAATTTCATTTTTCCCTCACATAATTCTCTTATCTTAGTTGTTTTCTGCTTTTAAATGTCTATGTTGCTAGCAGAATCCTTTCCCCAACCTTTTTAAAATGTGAAATACACTTTGTCCTGCTATGGCATGTGAAGGTTCAATCAATTCATTGCTCTAATCAGTAAACATTTGCGGCATGCCCACTTGGTACCAGGTGTGTACCAGGTGCTGTGGCAGCAGAAAGACCACCTGAGAGATAGCTTGAGGGGAATGAATGCCAGGAAGATCAGAGGAAGCCCTCTCTCACTCTCCCCTGCCACAGTGCCCTTTTTTATTTTGTCCTCCCTAGTGTTTGAGGTGTGGAAGACCCATACAGCATGGAGGCCAAGAGCACGAGATGAGGTGGCAGCAGTTCCTAATACTTTCTGAGTCCAGAGGAGGCTACGCCCTGGAAGTGGACTCTGAAAGTAGGTCCCCACTGTGCCAGTCATCTTACCATGTCAACCATAGAGCTCCCTTTGCCTTTCTTTAAACACACACGTAGCTTCCACTCTGAGCTTGTAAGAAACAAACAAGGAAAAAACAACCAAACAAAAACCAAAATAACCCTACACATGAAGGTTCATTCAAAGTAGTGAAACAGCAACTTAAGTTGCTGGCAGGGAGAGGTAGGACAGTCAGAGAATGGCAACTTTGCTGACTATTCTGCTGTACATCTCTGGTGAGTCACTGTCTTTAGGAAATGCAGGCAGGACTCAAAGATGAATGGAGGCTACCATTAGTGATAATGGGTCCATCCCAGGCATAGCAGACTCTTCTCACCTCCTTCCCCATTGGACACCTGGTGAAGACAGACATACACTTAACATTTCCATAACACGCTTTAGTTTATCAAGTACTTTCCCCCCTACTTTAGTTCACTGAATCAAAAGAGGTAAGCTGTTGTGGTAAATGTAGACATTTCTTTTAGGTACTAAGGAGCTGTTTGAAATCATTATATGGAAAATTAGACTTGAAGTAGTTAAAAAAAAAAGAGGCAGATTTTACCTGTAATACTTTAGAACTATTTCCAAAATACATTAATGAATTAAACAAACAAGTCTGCAGAATAACACACAGTAGGATGCCATTGATGTTAGGAAAAAAAGAGGAGGATGATAATAGCTAATACTTTATAGTGCTTACGATGTGCTTGACACTGTTCTAAGTGCTTCACATGCATGAACTCATTTGATTCTCTAAGCAACACTACAAATCTGGCACTATTATTATCTTCATTTTACAAATTTGAGAACTAGGGCACAGAGAGGTTAAGTGACTTGCTCAGTCATACAGCTAATAAGTGATGGAGCAAGGATTTAAACCCATGCAGTTTGTCTACAGATTCTGGACCATAAGCTCTGCAATATTTTTCATAGGTATAGCTATATGAATATAAATGCTGATAGGGTTTGGCTGTGTCCCCACCCAAATCTCAACTTGAATTGTATCTCCCAGAATTCCCATGTGTTGTGGGAGGGACCCAGGGGGAGGTAATTGAATCATGGAGGCCAGTCTTTCCCATGCTATTCTCATGGTAGTGAATAAGTCTCACAAGATCTGATGGGTTTAACAGGGGTTTCTTCTTCCTCATTTTCTCTTGCTGCTCCCATGTAAGAAGTACCTTTTGCTTCCTACCATGATTCTGAGGCCTCCTCAGCCATGTGGAACTGTAAATCCAATTAAGCCTCTTTTTCTTCCCAGTCTGGGTAATGTCTTAATCAGCAGCATGAAAATGGACTAATACAAATGGTTAGAAAAAAGGTCAGTCATGTCCCAGATGTTAGGCAAATGTGACACCACTGGTATTCAGATGACTATTCAGCTTTTGCAGCTGATAAATCCCTAGTCTCTCTCTCTCTTCCTTTCCTCTCCAAAGCAGTTAACCTAAGACCACTTCATGTTGAAGTCAATGCAATTTTCTGTGATGCTACCTTTCTAAGTTGGGATATGAGAAATAACTATATTTGGGGAAGAGTTAAATATATGTGACCCTGACTTTCAAATCAAGTTGTTGTTTTTTAAATTTTCCTCAGTCAGGTTATAAAGTGATGAAATAGGGAGGAAAATTCAAATGCCGAACAATGAATTGTGATTGATGAGATGAAATCCCTAATGTTCTTAAACATTTAAGAGTAAAATTAAATACTATCTGTTATTTCATATACTTTTCAAATGTAGTGGCTAAAGTCTACTTCTCTACATTTTTGTAGTTTACTTTGGTTACTAAAATCCTACAGAATAAAATATAAGTGAATTACAGACTGTGAACCCTGAAAATCTGAGACAGGTCTCAGTTAATTCAGAAAGTTTATTTTGCCAAGGTTGAGGTCATGCACCTGTGACACAGCCTCAGGAGGTCCTGATGACATATGCTCAAGGTGGTAGGGGCATAGCTTGGGTTTATACATTTTAGGGAGACATAAGACATCAATCAATATATGTTAGATGCACTTTGGTTCAGTCTGGAAAGGTGGGACAAAGCGAGGTGAAGGTAGGACAACTTGAAGTAGTGAGGGAGCTCCCAGGTCATAGGTAGATAAGAGGCAAATGGTTGCATTCTTTTGAGTTTCTGATTAGCCTCTCCAAATAAGGAAATCAGATACACATTTGTTTCAATGAGCAGCAGGGTAACTTTGAATAGAATGGGAGGCAGGTTTGCCTTAAGCAGTTCCTAGCTTGACTTTTCCCTTTAGCTTAGTGATTTTGGGCCCCAAAATTTATTTTCCTTTCACATTTCCCCCTTTTTCTTTTTAAAAATCTTTTGGAGAAAGCATTTTAGGAGAAAATGAGTCTCTGGTCTTAGGTTTCCTCTGATCTGTCATGGCTGGGATGGTTTATTCCTAGATGGGTAGGAAGGAAGAAAAACAACAAGCCAAAGAACAATTCTGGAAGGCCAGATGTGGTGCCTCATGCCTGTAATCCCAGAACTTTGGGAAGCCAAGGCAGGCAGATCATTTGAGGTCAGGAGTTTGAGACCAGTGAAACCCCGTCTTTACTAAAGATACAAAAAATCAGCCATGCACAGTGGCACATGCCTGCAATCCCAGCGAATCAGGAGGCTGAGGTAGGAGAATTGCTTGGACCTGGAGGTGAAGGATGCAGTGAGCTGAGATCATGCCACTGTACTCCAGCCTGGGCAACAGAGCTAAACTCTGTTTCAATAAAGCAAAGCAAAACAAACAAAAAAAGAACAATCCTGGAAAATCACTGTAGGCCATATTACTCTGAAGTCCATACATCAGTAGGCAGGTATGAAAGTGGCTTATATGTGTAAATCGGTTGCTATTATTTTCTTCTGAAGGTTAAGTTGCCTAGCTTCAGTTCACAGGGCTTTACGAAAGCACAGCTTAGTTTTCAGTGACTCCAAATTAGGAAAAATGAGGAAAAAAGAAGGGAAAAAATGGAAAACATTATTTTGAAGACTTATAGCCAAGAAAAATTAGAATTCAGTCCAAACTGCAGAAAATAATTAACATTGAAAAACATTAGGCAAGACTAGAATCTAATAGCAGGTGTACTGTAGTTTTTGAAAAATAATTTTTCTCTCTCCAGTTTTCCATTTTTAGTAAAGACAAAGCATGGTAGGATTGGTTTGCTTTATTATACTTGGCCCGATTATTTGTATACAGTGCAGCAGGAATAATTATTTTCTTACATAGGCTTTTAAATTGGCTTTGATGGAACTTTGTTTCATAGAAGGAAACTTGGAGAATACTTTTTTTTAAAGCCGAGTCCAGCCATGGATTTGTACCATCAAATACCTATAAGTTGGGTGAATTCCTCTCCTCTTAAGATTCTGAGATAAACTTGGGACTCCTGTACCTGTCAGAAAGTGACATTCTTCATTTACCACAGGTCAGAAACCCTGTACAGGGACTGGATATACAAGGTAAGAGGCCAGTTTTCCCATAAGTCAAGTTTGATTCCTTAAAGGAAAGCACAGCATTCCAGTCAAAGCCTTGGTAAAATAACCAGTTTCCCCAGCTGTGTTCTGTTATAAATGAAAACAGATTCTTACTGCACTTATGCAAATAACTATATTACCATTAGTTAAGAATACTCAAAAATAGTTCCCAAATTCTGGAGAAATCAGGTAGAGAGAAATCAATATGTTCTAAATTTTGTTCACAGGAGCATACTAAATTATTAAAAGCTGTCAATAGCTCAAAAGGAAAGTTTCCTTTACTCTGAAAAAATAAAACAAAGGATCAGCAATGTCTTAAGCAAAAAGTCAAAAAGATTACTTCTGTCTGCTATTAGTTCAGTCCATGTAGTTAATTTCTGTTCTGCTTGATGTTCATGAACGTTTTTGTTCTCTGAGTCCTAAAAGTTTTTTTCTATTCTGATGTCACAATCTCCAAAGTTTTCAAACACTTGTATTCAAAAGCACCTGTTAGAGTTTTATAGCTGATTATAAAACCACCTTCTAAAAAGGACCAAAACAAGACAATGATTGTCCATGGATGACAAAAAGTTTTAAGGCAGCCATAGTTGAGAACGCAATTGACAAGGAAATTTTTACCTCTATGGCACACAAAAATTTAACATAGCAATTGTAATTATTACTAATAATGTATACTAAGTCATATCAGAATTATAGGAGTTTCCCATAATTTTGGAGCACATACCAACAGCATATTTATACAAACACAACCCAAAGAAATCAAACACCATTTCATATTTGACAATGTTTCCTGTATAATTTTTATACCAAATAAGCCAAATTATGTCATTTTTGGACTTTAGAGAACCTAATATCTTAAAAGTTTAATTAGGTCAGAAAAAGACATAATTTATAATTTGGTTTCAAAAAGTTTGTCAAATATCAAAGGTTTAAAACACTAGATATCACAGGTCATTGTAAAACAAGCCATTAATCTGACCAAAGTGCTAACTCGAGGATTAAAACAAACAAACAAACAAACAAACAAAAAACAAAAGGAAATCCTTCACTCTTTGAGAGAGGGGACTTAATTTTCTAAACAATAAGCCCTAATAAAAACAGCATGAAGCCAATTAAATTTGTTTTTCAAAATTTTATAAACAATCTTTTTTTTTTTGAGACGGAGTCTTGCTCTGTAGCCCGGGCTGGAGTGCAGTGGCCGGATCTCAGCTCACTGCAAGCTCCGCCTCCCGGGTTTACGCCATTCTCCTGCCTCAGCCTCCGGAGTAGCTGGGACTACAGGCGCCCGCCACCTCGCCCGGCTAGTTTTTTGTATTTTTAGTAGAGACGGGGTTTCACCGTGTTAGCCAGGATGGTCTCGATCTCCTGACCTCGTGATCCGCCCGTCTCGGCCTCCCAAAGTGCTGGGATTACAGGCTTGAGCCACCGCGCCCAGCCCAAAATTTTATAAACAATCTATAAAATGTTAATCTTGATTGTAAGATATAACTGCTATAAGCCTTTTATAATCTTTATAACCTTTATTAAAGAGTTGGTTAATGCTTCAAGAAAACCTTGTTAATCTGACATAGGGGCCCATATGCTGATCTTGCATCAGTGTGCCTTTGACATCAATGATTAATTTATAGGGAAACTGAACTTATGTCCTCTCTCAAAATTGGCTTTTACAATCTCACATGTCCATCTCTTCTGTGATAGTCCTGGGGCCTTGAGGAGTTGAATAGCTTTATTTTCTGGTCCTGTGTCTCAGGAATGCAGTGTATTATTATTTTTTTTTTTGAGATGGAGTCTCGCTCTGTAGCCCAGGCTGGAGTGCAGTGGTGCGATCTCTACTCACTGCAAGCTCCGCTGCCTCCCAGGTTCATGCCATTCTCCTGCCTCAGCCTCCCGAGAAGCTCAGACTACAGGTGCCCGCCACCATGCCCGGCTAATTTTTTTTTTTTTTTTGTATTTTTAGTAGAGATGGGGTTTCACTGTATTTGCCAGGAGGGTCTTGATCTCCTGACCTCGTGATCTGCCTGCCTCGGCTTCCCAAAGTGCTGGGATTACAGGCATGAGCCACCGTGCCCAGCCTGCAGTATATTTTGATTGGCATCTTCTACTGTGTCTGAAGATGAGGCTCTAACTGCTGTTAGTGTTTAAAATTTAGCAGGAATTGGTGTCCGTTTTAGATCCAGGAGTCAAAGCCCTGTAACTCAATGTCACAAGTACTTTAAAAGCACAAACAGAAAAATACACGGACATAATAACCTTAATTTAAAAAAAAATTTTTTTTTAGGTAGTTCACGCCTGTAATCCCAGTGCTTTGGGAGGCCACGGTGGGCAGATCATGAGATCAGGAGATCGAAACCATCCTGGCTAACATGGTGAAACCCCGACTCTACTAAAAATACAAAAAATATTAGCTGGGTGTGGTGGCAGGCACCTGTAGTCCCAGCTACTCAGGAGGCTGAGGGAGGGGAATGGCATGAACCTGGGAGGCGGAGCTTGCAGTGAGCTGAGATCTTGCCACTGCACTTCAGCCTGGGCGACAGAGAAAGACTCTGTCTCAAAATAAAATAAAATAAAATAAAATAAAAAATTTAAATCTCTTTTCTTCCCAAGCAAACCAAAACTTAATAATGATGGTATAGGAATTGTTTTGGTAAACCATAAAATCTGTTGGGCCAGTTACCAAAAGACAAAAGAAAAGACCTCTGCACTGCACAGTATATTATGTTGGAAGAAAACATTTCCTTTAGGCCTTTAGCATCAGGCCACAACAAACAGAACTCGAGGAAAAAAACTTATATGAACTGAAAATGAGTTGAAGGAGAGTGTTACTATTTTGTACCCTTTAAAAGGGGAGAGAAAACTAAAAATGGAGAGATGCAATAAAAGTTGAACTTTGGGTTTAAAAAAATTAATTGTTCTAACAAGTTATTTAGTGTATAAGTTTTTTTTTTTTTTTTTTTTTTTACCTCTAGCATAATCCCTAGAAAGACCATTATAATTTCTCTTTAATTAATAGACAGCTTGATAAATGTTTTTGCTTTTTTAAAATAAATCTTCTTGTGACTTACATAGACCGTTCATGATGTGCTTGGACTTTCTGGTTTATCCTGAACATCCTTCTTTCTTCAACAGCAGTCATTTTATTCTAGGACTAAATCTACCATACAATATTCTTTCTCACATAAAATTATTTCTCTTTAAGCTTTCTTCCCCCCCAGAAAAACCACCTCTTTATTTTTATGACTTTCTTTACATCTCTCTTGTTTCCTGGTTCCTTTTACCTTGTCTTATACATAAAATTTATATAAGCTTTGATTTAGACAAAATTGTTAACCTTTTTAAAATGAACACACTTTTTTTTTAGAAAGAATGTTTCCCTACAAATATATTTTTATTGGAAAAAATACTCAAATAATAAAATATATATTATTTAATTTAATATAACTGCAGATTCTAAATTATGATGAGGAACTGTGTTTATAGTTTAGTTTTGAAATAAATGGTAATAGTCCCTTCCCAAAACAAACCTTACTACCTGTGGACTAAATTGCCTAAAGCCACAAGATTAGAAGTTGTGGTAATTTTACTAAATTCAAGATGTAGCTATTTTTCTTAAATGAATATCAATGTCTTATTTATTATAGATTACACAAGCAGAGATCATTCTGTTTTGGGCTGAGTTTATAGTTTTGTAACCTCTATGCCAAATTTTGACACCTTAGATGATTTGGCAGGTATAAAGATGAAATTGCTTGTTTAATAAATACAAACAAAAATGTATGCTGGAAATTCTTAAGACATTTCTAATATTACTTTACCAAAAATTTCAAAGATAGCTTATTTATTAACGATTTTACTTAAGTTATTTAAATTTGAAAAAGCATTTGACTAGTTTTTTCTTTTTTCCTGATAAACTATTTTATTCAGACACTTTTGTTTTCTTAAGCCAATTAATTAGAGGTCTTTTATATATTTTCAGTAGTTAAACATTGTGTACACAGCATGTAAATACGTGGACATATTAGGCATGCCAATAGAAGTGCATCTTATAGAGTCATAAAAACCTTTTTATTCTATCTTAGACTTTCAAATTATTGATAACCTGCTTTACTACCCTAGGCGGTTGTCAGCTAAATAGCCTTAAATTTGCATATTAAAGGAAACAACTCAGGTGAAAATCAAATAGCAAAATATACCTCATAAAGTACAAAGAGAAAAAGTATGGTGTGCTAGAGAAAAACTAAAATGGATTTAATTGCCAATTAAACATAAAATTACAGAAATTATGAAGGCCTTTTAATATATACACAAACACATAAACACACACACACAAAGATCCTACGGCTTTTACTTCAGAACTTTAGCCATGAGATAAATCAAATTCACTGGCTTGCAAAAAGAACCTGTTGGATCCAAACAGTCGTTTTTATCTTAATAGAAAAATAACAGCAGATTTAAAGCAGGCAGAAAAGAAAAATAGAGAAAAAGAGAACTTAGGTCAACCTCAGGGCTCTTTTTCCTTAATGTAAAGGTGCACAAAGACCATATTACTTCCATTTTACATAAACTCTGGCAAGTAGAGTTGCCATAAAACCTACAGAGTGCTTGAAAGGGGGTCATTCTCCTTGCTTTCTCCTCATTCTTAGATTATTTGTTTCCCACTTTTTTTTCTTAAAAGGAAGGACTGATGCTGGGCACGGTGGCTCATGTCTGTAATCCCAGCACTTTGGGAGGCCAAGGTGGGTGGATCACGAGGTCAGGAGATCGAGATCACCCTGCCTAATATGGTGAAACCCCGTCTCTACTAAAAATACAAAAATTAGCTGGGCGTGGTGGCGCATGCCTGTAATCCCAGCTACTTGGGAGGCTGAGGCAGGAGAATCGCTTGAACCTGGGAGGAGGAGGTTGCAGTGAGCCAAGATCATGCCACTGAACTCCAGCCTGGTGACAGAGCTAGACTCTGTCTCAAAAAAAAAAAAAAAAAAAAAACGGAAGAACTGAGGGGTGGCCTAGGGTTTTTGTGTGGTGGATCAATGTGTGCTGTTTGTGGGCACACACAGTGTGTCACCACTGAGCCGTTTCTGCCCTCTTACATGTCTCAGTTTCTCTCTCCAAAGGTCTATCACCTCTGAAAGGGCTCAAAACGTGAGGTGATCAACTCTTATATGCATTTCCTGGATGACTCTTTTTTTAACATTAATTTTTACTGGAATTTCCCTGTGGGGCTGCTGCATGTCACAGGAGGTCAACCCCCAGGCCTCCCATGAGGTCCTCGGTCACCCAGGGAATGCCTTTTGGCTGGGAAGAGCAAATGCCCTTTCCTTTTGGAGCTGAAAAAACTCAGTCTCTCATTTACCTATGAACGACAGTTTAGTTCCTCATGCAAGTGTGCACAGACAAGCTGAATAGGGATTTATTTTGGGAGAAAAAGCAACAGAGAAGACCCTTTAGAATGTGTCTCTGAACTAGAATTAGGATGCTTAAAGAACAACTTCTTGGGAGAGAAAAAAGGCCAGCCAAGACCACTTCCTGTAAACTGTGTTCAGCCACCCCTGCTTGGTAGCTCTTGTCTGCTATCACATATGCCAAGGTCAATTCCTCTCACAGTATAAGGTCATCTCTGGTACCCCTAGAGCCAAAGAGGTCAGGTCATACAATATAGGAAAACAGAGCTTTAGACCTAAGAAGAATCTGCCCATGACTCTTGCAATTCCACAAAGATAACAGAAAACCCCAAAGGGATGAGTGGCACCTTTGTTCTGAATTCTTTAAAGGGGTTCAAGTAATTAGAAGCCTTCTCTAGATTTTTTTGGTACTGCAGATGGCAAAGGCGGAAGGAGGTATATGGTGGAAGAAAAGTAAACAAACATTTATTTTCTTTTTTTTATCTAAAATAGGAAGCAAACACAGAAACCAAGTGCATGGTTTTTTGGGGATTTTTTTTTTCTCTTTTGCAGCTGTGAGAAATTGTGGCCAAATTGAGAGGCTTTGTTACCCATAATTTGGAATTCTCACTTGGATTTGGCCAAATCAGCTAGATTTGGTCAAATCTGATAGAAGAAAGACTGAAATGAACAACAACAACAACACCACCCAACAATATGGTCACCTAGTGCTCTCATGTTAAGGAGAAATTAAAACCAGCTGGTTGTTAAACTTTAGCCAAGACAAAACCCCAACTCAGCTACTTACCTAGGACTGGGTCTCAGGCTGAAGACTGCTTTCTATCATCCTAGAAGCAGAAAAAAAACAAAAACAAAAACAAAAAAATCCTCAAACTCGTCTTCCCTGCTGGGTGCAAGCCCAAACTCCAGAAAGAAGTTACCTGGCTTTCATCATCATCGAAACAGGAAATCTTGCCTTCCTTCTTGGAAGCAAGTAAAGCACCAAAAGAAGGGAGTTGTGCAGCAAAATAAACTTTAGATCTCGACCAGATTTTAGGAGATCAGGGATTCAATGGAGGGGGTACCCTCAGACCTCAGCAAATTGTCCTATTTGAGCCATAAAGTTAGCTCGTGATGGTGCCAAGCAATGATAGGAGATTCATCAAAGGTCAGGGGCATCTCCACTCAGAATCCCTTCATGGTTACCAAAATGTGAACCCCGAAAATCTGAGACAGGTTTGAGTTAATTCAGAAAGTATATTTTGCCAAGGTTGAGGACACATGCCTGACACAGCCTCAGGAGATCCTGATGACATGTCCCCAAGATGGTAGGGGCACAGCTTGGGTTTATACATTTTTAGGGAGACATAAGACATCAGTCAATATGTGTAAGATGTACATTGGCATATTGGTTCAGTCTGGAAAGGTGGGACAACTCGAGGTGAAGGCAGGACAACCTGAAGTGGGGAGGGGCTTCCAGGTCATAGGTAGATAACAGAAAAACGGCTGCATTCTTTTGAGTTTCTGATGAGCCTCTCCAAATGAGGCAATGAGATATGCATTTATCTCAGTGAGCAGAGGGGTGACTTTGAATAGCATGGGAGGCAGGTTTGCCCTAAGCAGTTCCCAGGTCGACTTTTCCCTTTAGCTTAGTGATTCTGGGGCCCCAAGGATTTATTTTCCTTTCACAAGACTAACCTGTAATTTTCTTTGAAATATGAATTGTCACCTTTTTGGTTCTCAGCTGTGCTGCTTCTTACTATATTTATCCAATATCCCAGATTTCAGGAGCTCATATGTTCCTTAACAAACATCAGATAGATTTGTTCTGTATAGAGATGCAATGTTTATTATCCAATATCCCAGATTTCAGGAGCTCATATGTTCCTTAACAAACATCAGATAGATTTGTTCTGTATAGAGACGCAATGTTTATAATTTGGCTTGTTATTAAACTTAAAAATTGAGTGTTTTTTATATATACATGTTAGAGTATGTAGCAAGTCAGACATAAGCAGGGCAGGAAAGGGCTCCCCTACACTCCCGCCCCCACCACACACACACACCAGGAATGTCAGGTGATCATCAGGTGATGGTCAGGTGGTTGTTAACAGTCTCTCTAAAATAATAATTGGTCTTAGCACCAGGGCAAGTCAGTCTCCCTGTAGACAGAAAAAACCTGAAACTGGTGATCACCAGCTTCCCGACAAGATCTCAGGAGTTGGGCGAGTGAGCTCAAGCATGTGCATTAAGAAGCAAAACAGCAGAGTTTAACTGGTATATGACCTCCTAGGGACATTTGGCTGGAAAGGGAAGAATGCCTCAAGTAAGCGTGTGTACATTTGCAGTAAACACACTGTGCATGCTCCCCTCCCAAGTGCTGGCAGCCACTGTGCATGCGGACAGCCCACCCATTCCTCTCCAAGGGAAGAATTAGGCGAGAAGGGATAGAAGACCCTAAACATATGCCAACATATAAAACCCCAAGTCAAAATGTCAAACACAAAAATGTCAAGTTGCCTGCTTGGCCCTCTTCCAGGTGTACTTTCCTTCCTGTTGTTCCTGCTCTAGAGCTTTCTAATCAACTTTCACTCCTGCTCTAAAACTTGACCTTGTTCTCTTTCTCTGCCTTATGTCCCTCAGTTGAATTCTTTCTTCTGAGGAGACAAGAATTGAGGATGCTGCAGACTTGTACAGATTTGCCACAGGTAACGTACACACATATATATGTCATTTCTATTACACACACACACATACACACACACATAATTAATTGTGGCATTTGCTTCTGTATATGGGGAAAGGATTTGAAGGAATGAACAGTAATAATGAAATATTTGGTGTGGGATGTAAGGAATCATTTATTAAATGCATAAAATGCAATTCAAATTCATGTTAAAAGATCAAAATGGTTTTACAAAAAAGAAAAACAAGGTCAGAAAGATACAGACTAAACCGAAAATCATGGTCATCTTTGGAGAGCAATTAGGAATTGGAGATGAGGCAGGGTTAATTCAAACATTCCATTAGCTGCAATGTTTGAGGTTTTTTGGTCCCTGCATCCCCAAAGAGAAGGAATTCATGTTACTTCTGTTGTTAAATATATGTACAATTACTTTTTATAATATTTTTAAAAAATCAATCTTGGGGTCAATATAAGTGCTTCTAAATAAAATTATTATATTATGCTCCTCAACCTATATGTCACAGGGACTTTGGTGTCATTGAGATCAGAAGTATTAATCATTTCATCTTTCCTCTTGGTCAGTCTCATGACATCTGATGAAATCTTATTTTAGATAATTAGATGAGAAGATATTTCAGATTTTATCTGGAATATTGGGAGGTATATTGGTAAATGTTTTACATTTTAGGGCTGAAATGTCTTTCATAGTTCAGAAATTGAAGCCCAGGTGGCCATATCAGATCAAGTATTAAGTATTGAATGAAGAGGGTTTTGTTATTTAATTACAAAAATGAAGTAAAACTTTAAAAAATCTTATAGTGTACTACTAACAAAATAGTATATTAGGGTATTCAGAAAAACAGAACTAAGAGGTGATGATAGATATCTAAATATGTCTCTGTCTATATTTGTTTAAAGGAATTGGCTCACGTGATTGTCAAGTCTGAAATCTGTAGAGCTGGTTGGCCAGAAATTCAGGTAAGAGCTGATGTTGCAGTCTTCAGTCCAAAATCTGCAGGGCAGGCCAACAGGCTGAAAACTCAGGCAGGGCTTCTGTGTTGAAATACTGAGGAAGAAGAGCTTTTTTTCTTTTTTTCAGGAAACCTGTTTGCTCTTAAGTTCTTCAACTGATTGGATCAGGCCCATCCACATTATGGAGGGTGATTTGTTTTACTTAAATGATTATAAATTGTAACCACATCTACAAATATCTTTACAGCGACATCTAGACTAGTGTTTGACAAAACCCCTGGGCACCCTAGACTAGTCAAGTTGATACAAAAATAACCAGCATGAGCAGATTCCAATTTGAACTAAATTCTGTCTGCTCAAGAATGTGAGTCTAGTGATTGAATTTTTTCACGTCTATTTCCAAAGAGCACTGATTTTAAAAATTTAGGATGACTGAAGTTTTAGTTTGCTTTAAGACTCAGTTGACCAGTCATTTGAGGAAAATCTTTCAACAGTATATTTGCAATGTATTTAGCCATTCTAATCACTAGTTTTGCCTAACACAAGGTGGCTTGTGAAGTCATTCTGAATTATTTCGTGATGGTTGAAAGAAGGCCAACTATAATAAAACAATGCAAACAAATTAGTGAAGCTAAACAGGAAACACACTGGTGAACTCATTGCCATCATCTGGCATTTTCAATTTTGCTTCCAATTTAAAAATAGCTAACATGCACAATGTACTCTACTGTTCTACAGTGAAGATGGTCAGTAATGAGGTGTTTTCACAATTCAATGTAATCTCTCACTTCCATCTCTGATATTTCATTTACAAATGAATCAAGTCATGCAAATGATTTCAGGATAACCCCCACCCCACGAGTCCATAGTCCTAATGAGTTGTGAGTTGGGCATGTAAGAATATTAATAAATGTGGAAACGGTGACTCCTGGCATTGTTGCTAAACTTTAATATTGCATCGATGCTGTGGGACTAAATGTAAACACATCACTACTATGTTGCTGATAGATTAACTGTGGGAAAGCTAGTGATTATTTTTCAGATTTAGGACTATCAGTATAATTAACAAAGGGTTATTCAGATTATTTTAAATAAGACAATTATATATTACCTAAAAATACTTAGAACTAGTCCTTTTCCATGCATGTGGAAAATTAGGCTCAGCCAAGTTAAGAACTTGCTCAAAGCAGCAGACCCCCTCCAGGGCCTGCTTTTCACTACAGATTCTGAAACACAGAAAGAATTAAAATGCTTGCTCTTATATTTTTTTAACATAACAATGATTACTTATTCCTACCTTGTCTACCTTATCTTGCTTTTGTTTTCCTTTCTCATTGTTAGCACTATTTTAAAGGCGAAAGGTCTTTCCCTACTAAAAAGGCATTGCTTCCCAGGAAAGCCTGTCAGGTTGGGCCATTTTCATTGTACTCTCACTACATTGCAGTTTGTCTTTGGGAAGATCGAATTTAAATCTTCTTCTCATTTTAACTGGTCTTTTTCTAAATTGCAACTGGAATAGAATAGGAACAACAAGGAGTGCCTCTGTGTTGGGGGTGGTGGGGCTGGAGGCCAGGGACACAGTGGAAGGGAGCAAAGGGCTCCCCAGGTAGGATTTCAAAGGCATTGAATAGTGTTTTGTTAAAAGAAAAACAATTGGGCGTCCTCTCCCCTCCTGCAATGATGTCTAAGCTGCAGCTGCTGCAGAACAATTTTGACTACATAGGCACTCAGGTCAGGGTTGCGCTGTGGTTTCCATCTTCATCAAGTTGTCAGGAAGACAAATCTGTATTTTGCAGTCATTGAGCTATGCTAGATATTTATGACTGCATGGGTCTGCTCTTGAATTGTACTCATAAGCCAAAAAGGTGCCAGGTGCAGTGGCTCACGCCTCTAATCCCAACACTTTGGGAGACCGAGGTGGGCAGATCACCTGAGGTTGGGAGTTTGAGACCAGCCTGACCGACATGGAGAAACCCCACCTCTACTGAAAATACAAAATTTGCCAGGCATGGTGGTGCATGCCTGTAATCCCAGCTACTCGGGAGGCCGAGGCAGAAGAATCTCTTGAACCTGGGAGGCAGAGGTTGCGATGAGCCAAGATCAAGCCATTGCACTCTGGTCTGGGCAAAAAGAGCAAGACTCCGTTTCAAAACAAAACAAAAACAAAAATCATAACTGAAAAGGTATCAGAGGTCATTGAGTCCCGTGGCTTTCTAACTTTTTTTTTTTTTTGGTAGCATAAAAACCCTTAAAATTCTTAATTGTAAACCCAATAAAAAACAAACAGGAAAAGAGGTATTGCTCTAATGCAGCCCCTAGGCTCTCTTCTCAGACATTGATGTTTCCTTGGAGGTTGGTATAAAAACTACTGTTACTGGTCTACCCTCTCATTTTATCAATTCATTTAACAAAAATATTTTGATCAAACACTCTGTAGCCAGCAGTATATTAAGTTTTGGAAAAACACCGCGCCTAAAATGAGTAGAAATCCAGTCCCTAGCTTATCAGAGGAGACAGATAATTACAACATAGTAAATTCAATGACACAAAAGTAGCCCTGTGATATTATGAAAGTACAGAATGAGGGCTCCCTAATTCAGTCTGGGGACATTGAGTCTGAGACTGAGTCTCTAAGACTGAGCAAATTAGCAAGGAATTGTGTGGTGAGGGAGGTGGGGCTGGAGGCCAGGGACACAGTAGAAGGGAGCAAAGGGCTCCCCAGGTAGGATTTCAAAGGCATTGAATAGTGCTTTGTTAAAAGAAAAACAACTGGGCGTCCTCTCCTTGAGTGTGGGGAAGAGTATAATCCAGACTGAAGAATGGAGTAAGTAGCTAAGGGTATATTCTGGAAGCTACCCCAGAACCAAATTGGAAGTGGTTTTTGGTTTTTTTTTTTTTGAGACGGAGTCTCGCGCTGTCGCCCAGGCTGGAGGGCAGTGGCCGGATCTCAGCTCACTGCAAGCTCTGCCTCCTGGGTTTACGCCATTCTCCTGCCTCAGCCTCCTGAGTAGCTGGGACTACAGACGCCTGCCACCTCGCCCGGCTAGTTTTTTGTATTTTTTTAGTAGAAACAGGGTTTCACCGTGTTAGCCAGGATGGTCTGGATCTCCTGACCTCGTGATCCGCCCGTCTGAGCCTCCCAAAGTGCTGGGATTACAGGCTTGAGCCACTGCGCCCCGCGGAAGTGGTTTTATGTAGCACACTGCGAAGTGGCAACTGGTGAAGAGGTGGGTATAGAAGGCCCTGAGCATTGTCTTGATTCTTTATAAGATCGGTCATTACTGAAGGCCTTTAAGGAGGGAAGCAACAAGGCCAAATTAGAGTTTTAGATTAACAGGAATAATACATTTAATGAGAACAATGAGATGCAGGAAGACCTGTCAGGAGAGTATAGAAGCTCACTAACAGACGATAATAGCAGAAGCAAGTTATCTTGAAGTTCCAGGAACAGTCAGGTAGAGATACCCAGTAAGACTGGATAGGTATCTTGAATCTGGAACCTTGGAGTCCTCAGACTGAGGACTATTCCCAGTATATACATCAAGTCACTAAGGTAGGACAAAAGGTTGCTACAGTCCTATTATTTTATGGTTATTATAAGTGTACCGGGACTCTAAAAGGAACTTGTTTGTATAATGCTATACTACACAAGGTACGTAGCCCAGGAAGTGACCAGCCTGATGTGTGCTTAACCCATCCTTTTTCCTACTGCCCATAAAAACAGGCAAACTTCTAGTTTTCCCAGTCTATGCTTTCCGAGAAAAGAGAAGCATATCTATAGGTGACTGGAAATATGATGAGCGGCCCCCTGAATCATACAGTACTATGGGCCTGCTACTTGGGCACAAGATGGCTTGTGGAGATACCAGATCCCCACTTGCATGCTCTACCAAATCATGCGGTTACAAGCTGTCTTACAAATAATCACTAATGAAACCAGCAGAGCCTTGACTATTCTGGCCCAGCAAGAACCTCAGATGAGAAATGCTATCTATCAAAATAGCTCGGCTCTCAACTACTTGCTAGCAGCTGAAGGAGGGGTCTGTGGGAAATTTAACCATACTAATTGCTGTCTACACTTAGATGATCAAGGGCAAGTAGTTGAAGACATAGTTAGAAATATGACAAAACTGGCAGATGTGCCCATGCAAGTGTGGCATGGATTTGATCCTGGGGCCATGTTTGGAAAATGGTTCCCAGTGCTAGGAGGATTTAAAACTCTTATAATAGGAGTTATAATAGTAATAGGAACCTGCTTACTGCTCCCTTACTTGCTACCTGTACTTCTTCAAATAAAAAGCTTCATCGTTACCTTAATTCACCAAAATGCTTCAGCACAAGTGTACTATATGAATCACTATCGATCTGTCTTGCAAGAAGACATGGGTAGTGAGGATGAAAGTGAGAACTCCCACTAATGAGTGAGGTTCTTAATGTGGAGGAATAAGGAAGGAGACCACCCCTCATATTGTCTTATGACCAATTTCTGCCTCAAAGGAAAAGTAGGAGTTAAAGAAAAGACAGAAGTGAAATCAGTAAGACAGCCCAGCACTGCATTCCAGGCCTGGTAGTTAAAGATTGACCCCTGATCTAACCAGTTATGTTATCTATAGATTCCAGACATTGCATGGAAAACCACTGTGAAAATCCCCGTCCTGTTCTGTTCTGTTCTGATTACCAGTGCATGCAGCTCCCAGTCACGTACCCACTGCTTGCTCAGTCGATCACGACCCTCTCACGTGGACCCCCTTAGAGTTGTAAGCCCTTAAAAGTGACAGGAATTGCTCACTCGGGGAGCTTAGTGTTTGGAGACGTGAGTCTGCCAATGCTCCCAGCTGAATAAAGCCCTTTCCTTCCACAACTTGGTGTCTGAGGGGTTCTTGTCCTGCTACAGAGCTTCCTGCAGTTTCATTAAAAACTTTATTATTTGGGAACAACACTATGCAGTCACTAAAATCATGCTTTCAGAGTATTTAAAGGCATATGCAAATATTGATCAGTCTTCTTACACTAAACATCATGATGTGGTTTTCTTATGTGGATACAGTAAAAGAAAAATTGTGGGAATAAGCCAGTGTTCACAGCATGTCAAGTGCTCTCTTGAATGGAGTAATTGCAGGTAGCCCAAATGTTCTCTCAATCACTAGTGGTGGTAGAACAAATGCAAAGCTGGTACTCAAAGTGACTCAGGAGTATGACAAGTTTTCTGTACATGCTTTTCTGATAGTGCCTAGGAATGATGCTTTTTGCCTAAAAACAGGAAAACTGGGAGGTCTTTATTGGAACTTTCTTGCCATAGCCAAATAAACAATAATCTGTGATGAATATCATCTAAAAAATTGATAGCTGACCTTAATGGAACATAGATACTCAAAAGTTATCTTTTAAGCATTTGCTACTTTAATTAGAAGAATTTGAACAATTCATTCAATATCATTGTTACAATATTCCATGACTCTTATTTTCAATATGCTCAAAGCAACTTGCAAGTTTTACAAATTCTTTGCTACAGTATTACCCGCTTATTCTGATCCATAAAAGCTCTGTAGTTACACACTGTTAACATGTTAATGGCACATCTTACCAGCAACTTGCTGCACTTCCCAGTTATCAATAGAGGTTATGTAAAATACTTGGATGAGGACAGCCCGATCCAATATCGAGTTTTCTACAGAACAAAATATCTCCCAGTAGTAATTCAGCAAATTAGCTTCAAGAATGTGAGTAAAGGTATGTGTAATGTTGGATTCTGCAGATCTACCTGCAGAAACAGATCTACCTGCAGAAAGGCAGGTAGAATTACCGTTAGGAAACACAAGCAGCCTTAGCACCATGGTAAAGGTTTTAAAAACCTGATCTGTAACTGTTACGGGTTCATTTTCTAATGCAGAGAAACTGGCTAGTACACAGAGTATAGATTTAATGTGGGAGATATGCCAACTTGGAAATGCTACCCAAAGATAAAAATCTAAAGACTATCAAAATTTGCTGTTTTCTAAAATCATACATTAGAATTTTGTGAAGTCTCCTGAATGACACAAAACCAAATGAAGGGAATCAGATCAAAATTACCTGAGTAAGGCCATTTCAAGTGCCTGACAAAGATGGTCAATATTAACTTGAAAAATTAGTGTTTCCTAAGTGTTTCTGTTCATAACAATTACCTGAGGCATTCCTTACAAATAAATTCTGAGGCCCATTCTCTTTAGATTCTGGCTTAGCAGGTGGTAGGTCTGGATTGAAGGCTAAGAATCTGTACCTTAAGCAATTCTAATTATCAGGCAAGTTTGGAAAATAGGGCTAAGCAGGAGAGTGTGTGGGGGGAGGGATGGGGGGCAGGGACAGGAACAATACCAGCACTGTCTGGTCCCCTCATTCAAACACTACCTGAAAAACTACCTGAGAATGAGAAACATTCAACTGAAGTTGAGGAATTATCTACAGAACACTGTTTATTTCAAGTCCAAAACATAAATTACTCATTTTTTCTTAACAGACCACATAACTTTTACTGCATGAATAGTTAGGGTTTCTCTAGTCATAAGTACAGTTTATTACCAGACTTTAGGCTCGAATGATTCATATATATAGATATCAGTTTACTACAGAGGACATGTACTTTTAGCATTTTTTGTTGAGGAAATATTTTACATAAAAACACAAAGCATTTACCAGCACTCCACACCTGTCTTCAGCAGATTTGGCTGAAGATGACTTTCTACAAAGCACTCCAAGACTGAGTAGAATGTAGCATTTTACATACTTTAGCTTAGTGTTGCAGTTAAAAGTTCCCCTTTGTTTGATGGCTTCTGCATATAGCTACAAAGCAGAAGTCTTTTAACTGGCGACTTGTTAAATAAAATTGTTTTAAGTGAACTTGTCCCCAGCCCAGAACCTAAGTAGTCATAATGAAATAAAATAATTGAAATATGTGGGGCTTTTAGTAAAGGCTTTTTCAGCCTATTAAAAGAATAATTTAGTATCAGTGCAATATTCTTTTAATGCTTTGTGTTCAATACATCTAGTATAATCAGTTGGCATCAAATATAAAGTAAAAAGATGTACATTTAATATACTAATTCTTACCTGAATAATCTCAGATTTCTGGAGAATGTTCTACAAAGTGGAATTTATTCCTAAAGTTATGCTGAATGTGGTACAATGTGTACAACTTGGTTACCCAGTGCCTGCTTTTCATTTCCAAGATTTTTCCTTGAATCAAATGCACAATCTTACAACTGTTATCATATTGCACTGGCTTACAGTTCTGTATATAAAGTCCAACTCAAGCTTATTTTGGTTTATTGTACATGCTTTATTAAAATGGTACTTGTATTTACAGTATCTGCAGAAAGAGTCCCTTCCAAGGCGCTCACACACACATTCAGACACACCCATACAGATATCCACTCCACAGCCCCATGCACCCACACCAGTGAGATGTGGAGGGTCAGACTCCTAAAATTAGGCAGCTGTTGGGGATAAGAATTGATTTTTCAATTTTTTTTAAAACAGAAAAGCACAGGGGAATGCATTTGGCCATCACAATGCTAATTGAGTTTGTGTATATTACATATATGGCAGTTAACACTGAATATTCCTTTTACATTCTATATACACAGAATGATATCAAGGTTTTACGTTCAACAGAATATTCCAACTTCAGTCTTAATGCTGCTTGTAGTGACTTCTGAATTCATATAGGGGCTTTCCCTAAAAATAATTCAAGTCTATGTTAAGTGAAATAAGGCACAATTAATATTGATTTGATTTAGGGAAAGGGAAGGAAAGAGAAGGGATAAAAACTGGTTTCAAATGATCTTTCTGTTGGGGAACTAGCTCTGACTTAAACCCACCTGAAATTTCTTCTTCTAATTTCCAAAGATTTATAAAGATTTTTTTTTTTCCCTGACAAAGCCAAAAACAAAAGTTTGGGAATTCACATTTTAATGTTCCAGTAGCCTAAACTACTCAAATTGATGTGTACCCCCACCTCCCCTGATCAGGTCGCCTCCCTCACCAATGGTAAAATAAAAACACAGTATGTGACAGAGGAGTCCCTTGACGTTTCTTGAGGAGATCTGTACACTTGAGTAGCAAATACATATCTGGTTGTCTTCGATACATTTTAAAAAGAAAGAAAAAGAAGAAAGGAAAGAAGGAAATGAGGAAGGAAAGAAAAGAAGTAATATTGTGACTTTCTTGCTCTTTAAAGAAATCCCTGTCTCCTTCTTTTCAGGATGATGAAGCCCCACTAGACATTACAAACAACTGCAACAAATGAGTTTGGCAGCATAAATAATGTCTAGTAATCAAATCTTCATAGTGATATTCATTTATCTTGTACACAATTTGTTGAATGTTTTTCGCAGCAGGTGAATCAAACCCAGACGCTGGACATTCTGTGAAAGGGAGTAAGAATTGCAGCTCTGAAGGCCCCTGACTTTGGTTGTTTACAAAGTTCAATCCTGTTTATTGTGATCCTTGGTATCTTCTTCATCTGTATATTCTGATGGTTCTTCTCCTGGTTTTAGGAGTCTGCCTACATAATCATATTTTTCTGAAAGATACATCAAAAGAAAATCAGTGGTGATCAAATTTGTTTCATTATTCCATTACACAGAGAAAAGGCATTTGTCTGTTTTAGAATCATATAAAATATGATACTAGAATATTATGTAAATATTCTAAAATTGCTTCACCATGGCTGGTCTTTATACACATGTAAAGCTTGAACAAAAGAAAACAGGATTAGGGAACTTACAAGGCTTGGGAATTCTTTTCAAGAGAGTGGTCTGTACCAGTGATTCTCAGTTGGATACTGCAGCAGAATCACTTGGACATCTTTTGTAAAAATGAGTTAAGTCCAGGACCCATCTCAGTACCCAGCCAAACCAGAACAGTTGTTCCAAGGGACCCAGGGGTCAGATAAACAGCTGGGACAGCATCACACAAGTGGTAAAAACTGATGTTACGAGGGCATAATAAAGGGGAACGATATTTTTTACCTACATTTCAAGTGTTAAGACCTGTAAAATCATTTTAGAATAAATTATAGTATTGAAATCAGTAATCAATTCAGTTTTAAATATAAGCCTGTATTTTAAAAAAACTAAACCTTAATGAACAAGCTTTAAAGGACTACAAGTATCACAATTTTTATGAGGCTTAGAGTTTGTAACAAGTCATTTTTTAAATATGGATTTTCAAAATAAGTATCACATGTAACAACCATATTTTTATTTAGCTATTTTTTGCAATTTCCTTTTTTGGACAAGTCTCACTATGTTGCCCAGGTTAGTACTTATACTCTTGAGCTCAAGGGATTCCCATCAGCAGCTGGGACCACAGGTGTGTGCCACTCCACTCAGCTTTAGGTATCTTTAAAAATATTATCAAATAATGATGGCAACAAAAACAGATGACATCCTTAGGCTCTTAAAGCATGTGAAATAGTATATATTTTCTTTGAACAAATATTTAATTTTCCAAAGAATCCAACAAAATAAAAATACCTTTAAACTGCATTTCCCATTCTCGAACACTCTCCATTTGTACTGCATTCAAATCTGAGAGATCATCATATTCATCTCTAAGTGCATCTTTATCTAGGCAAAATGTGGCCAGTCCTCTGGAGGCATCCCTACCAGCAAATATTCCATATGGACCCGCTGGAAAAAAGAAAAGAAATTATTTAGATCACCTAACAATATTTTAGAATGTCTCAAAGGAAAAAGTAAAAAACAAAAACAAAACAAAACAACAACAAACAAACAAAAAATCCCTCATAATTCACATTTGTATATATCCTTAATTTCAAAACATGCACAGATACTAGATGGAATAAGAGAAGAAATTTGTTGGAAATCTGCCTTTTGACCAAAGTAAAGCTTTTCACTTACATCTTAAAACCCTCAATTTCAATTACTTCAGATACCCCCAAACTTAAATTCAAAATGAAGACTGTGAGGTAATGAGGGAGAAGAAAAAACTTAAGTGGTTAGGTTTAGAAGCCAGTTTGCTTGAGAGGAAATAATGTTTACTGGTTGCTGTTAATTAATAGTGGCATCCAAAAAAAATAAAAATAATCAACAGAACATCATGTATTATGTACAGACTCAGCTGAATTGTGAATCTGTAACAATTTTCTCTTTGCTATCCTTATGAAGTTTGTAATTCTATGAGAAAACAGACTGTATCATCTTTGTGGTCCCAGTGACTAGTTCAGTGCTCAACACGCATTTAATAAATCTTTGCTGAGTGGTTTAATAAAAAAAGACCCATATTCAAAATAAATCACCTGACTACCATAATATATATACAATGATCTATATAAACTAAGAAAAGTCATTAGGGAAAATAATAGCTCTTACTTGTCATGACTTTTGAGAAACAGAGGAAGTAGCTATAAGGAATAATTCTTCTGGACTGACACATTAAGCAATAATTAGCATTTTACCCAAATAATTAGGTACCGTTCTCTCTGAGGAGAAATGGCATGACTGATGTGCTGACAAAAACCATTCCCACGGTCTGTCCTTGAGAATAGCAATTCGTTCATCTCTGTATCCTCAATGCCTAGCACTGTGCCTGGCATAAAGTAGGAATGAAATAATTTTCTTCCAAATGACTTAGCTGTAGTTCCAAATAAAACCAAACTCAAGATTCTGACCCTTCAAACAGATTCACTTATGGTAGGCAAAGACACTATTATGAACAACAACAGAGTGCTGAAAAAGAGGGCTTATAAATAAAAGAACAAAGTATGTTCTGATAAGCAAACAAGCAGAAAAAAACTAGAACTTCCTTGATTTTTAAATGAGCGAAATGATTATATTCATATGTAAAAGCATTTAGGAAATTGAAAGTTATGTGTCAAAAAGTCTCTACTTTCTGAGAGTAGAAATTGAGGTTTCACTTAAATAGGTATCTAAGCATTTATGAGTATTAACTTGAGTTGCAAACAGCACTGTACTATAAAGTTAACCAGATGTGAAATTCATTCCCTGAAGTTTACTGCATGGAACTAGAAGTAGCATTAGCAATAATTTTAAGAGTAACATTAATAGGAATTGATACAGTAACATGAAAGTAAAGCTAACAGTTCCAGTGAAGTACATTTTTATCCTGCTTTTCTTATTCTTATTGCATTTTCCATATTGCTACTTGGTATCACACGACTATCAACAATTATTTAATCATTGAATGGTTATACATTATCCCACTGAATGGATGTGTACCTGTAATTTATTTTATCTGTCTATTAACATAGGCTACCATTTTATACTTTCAAATGTGTCTTCTATATAAGAATATGGAATACAATTTACCACTGGCCAATATTCGTAACCTTCAAACTTTTTCTATCATCTCAACTGACATTCAAAAGGGTATTAACCAGGCTGGGTGTGGTGGCTCACGCCAACACTGTGGGAGGTGGAGGTGGGTGGATCACCTGAGGTCAGCAGTTTGAGACCAGCCTGGCCAACATGGTGAAACCTCGCCTCTACTAAAACTAAAAAAATTAGCCAGCTGTGGTGGCGTACGCCTGTAATCCCAGCTACTTGGGAGTCTGAGGCAGAATTGCTTGAATCCAGGAGATGGAGGTTGCAGTGAGTTGAGATCACGCCACTGCACTGCGGCCTGGCCGACAGAGCAAGACTCTCAAAAAAAAAAAAAAAAAAAAGGGTATTAACCAGTTATGTCTGTGTGTGTGCACGCACATGTGTGTGCAAAATACACGCTTTGTGGCAATGGGTGTTTTCTGGAGGACAAGGAGAGAGACAGAGACAGAGAACTAGTGTGTGTAAAAATAACATTTCCTGAGAAACAATGACAAAAAAAATATAAACATTATGTTTACCCTTAATGCTGACTAGACCAATGCTTATAAACTTGAAAAGCAAAAAGTGAAACACACAAAAGGAAAAATAAAACTAATAAAGGCCATAACAATCTACAAATGGAAAATGATAGTTTCAATTTTTGAAAGAATTTTCCAGCAACCTCACTTTCCTCTCAGATTTCCCAAAGTGGAAGGGACAGACTTTGCCTTCCTCACTCGGCAGATAAAAAACCGGAGCAGAGGCATTCAGTGTGATTTGCCTAAAATTACTGACAGAACTGGGAGTACTACTTCCACTTTCCTAAATCCTCCAAACAGTGTATCTCAAGAAAACACATAGAAGACTCACAAGTCCAAAGACGGAGTGACAACCAGGAAAACAGGAGCATCTTACTATTTACAAAATTTCAAGAGAATGAAGATTTTCGAATATTTATTAAATCAAAATGGAAGAGAAGTAACAAAAAAGCTCTGCTCAATAGCTCTTCTTAGCATTCTATTATAGTATTTATCTCCATGGCCTGCAAACATTAATATACTTCAGGCACTTCAGAGTATAAGCCATAGAACACATTTAAATGATACAAAGAAGATAAAATCATTATAAAAACAGCAATCAGAAAGTCCTCCATCTTTGAGTATATTAATATATACCAGTGCATTCTCTAATGAATTTCTCTACCAACTTCCCTAAGAAAGCTTCAACACTGAATGAATAAAAAAAAATTTCATAAAATATGCTCTTTCTGGGGTACGGTGGGGGGGAATGATTGACTTAGTAAGAGTGAACTTGAGTCAACAGTTAATAACCCAAGCCAAATTCTAGACAAATGATGTTCTGTTGACTCTTGAACAGAAAAGAATAATTCAGTGATTAACATATTCCCCTACTGCCTAAACTATATTAAGCTGTCTTCTCCATATGTTTAGAATTTCCCTCAGGAAGCATTTAACTTCTGCAAAGGTCTTTTTGGTAATAGTTTTCTATGCTCTTTCCTGTAAGACCATTAACAAATTTTTTTGTTTTGTTTTTTGAGACAGGGTCTTACTCTGTCACCCAGGATGGAGTACAATGGCTCGATCATGGCTCAATCATATTTCACTGTATGCTCTACTTACCTGGGCTCAAGTGATCCTCCTGCCCTAACCTCCCAAATAGCTGGGACTAGAGGCATGGCCCACCAGGCCTGCCTAATTTCTTTTATTTTTTGTAGAGACAAGGTCTCTCTGTTGCCCAGCTGATCTTGAACTCCTGGCCTCAAGCAATCCTCCTGTCTTTGGCTCCCTAAGTGTTAGAGTTACAGGCCTAAGGCACCATGCCCAGCCTTCTGTAAGGTCATTAAAGAATATAACATTAAGAACTAAAGTTGGAACTGGATAGGTTACTCTGAGGAAGGAGGATTTGAGGTCTAATAAAAGGATATTTCCCTGCATTCATAATACAATCAGGAGCTTATCTGAAAAGTCAGCAATACCTTCCCATTCCATTACCCCCTTACATAACAAACTTAAAATATTTACCAATTCTAATATTTTGGTAAGTATACTTGGCTATTCATAACATTAAAACAATAGGGAGCTACCCAAATAAACCAAATTTGAAATGGTTTAAGTCTGTTGCATGGTATAATTTATTTATTTATATTAGTATTTTTTTTGAGACAGTCACACTCTGTCACCCAGGCTGGAGTGCAGTGGTGTGATCTCAGCTTACTGTAACCTCTGCCTCCTAGGTTCAAGTGATTCTCCTGCCTCACTCAGCCTCCCAAGTAGCTGGGATTACTGGGTGTGGCACCATGCCCGGCTAATTTTAATATTGTTGGTAGAGAGGGGGTTTCACCATGTATGGTGACTAGGCTGGTCTTGCTTGAGCTCCTGACCTCAGGTAATCTGCCCACCTCAACCTCCCTGTGCCCAGCTTAATTTATTTCTAAAAAGGCTAGTTTACATAAACTGATCTGGTTATTTTTTATTATTAAGGCTCATTTAGACACTAACAGTTCAGTAATAACTAGAAGAATTAAATTCTGTTGCTTTATCAAATATTAAAATATAATGCTGATCCAAAAATAGCCTCCCAATTTTAAGCAAATTCTTGCTACAAAAAATGAACAGCATTATTCAGTCAAAGCAGATACTCTGAAATGTACCTACATAACAAATATTCAAGGACATCATTTTAAAGATAAATTTTATTTCAAAGCTATTGTTAAATATACCAACATGAGGCAGGCGGATCACGAGGTCAGGAGATCGTGACCATCCTGGCTAATGTGGTGAAACCCTGCCTCTACTAAAAAATACAAAAAATTAGCCGGGTATGGTGGCAGGCGCCTTGTAGTCCCAGCTACTCGGGAGGCTGAGGCAGGAGAATGGAATGAACCTGGGAGGCAGAGCTTGCAGTGACCTGAGATCTCGCCACTGTATTCCAGCCTGGGAGACAGAGCGAGACTCTGTCTCAAAAACAAAAAAACAAAAAAAACAAAAACCAACATGATAGTATACTAGTCAGAATTCAGATTTCATTTAGTTTTTAGAGTCAATCCAACTTGTGGTCAAGGTATTTTAAAGTTCAATAAACCTATTAGTTACTGTATCCTAAAACTGCTTACTTTAATATAATCAGTTAGAATGAGGTGACATATTCTTGAAACAGCAACAACATATGTTCATTGTAAAATGTTTTAAATATTACTTTAATAAACAGAAAATTCCAGGAGGAAGTAAATAAAATATGTAGTAACAGATAATTCTGTGATTATTAGGATGATTATATAGCTACCTTTGTGTTTCTAAGGGGATATTTTAGTTATTCTCACTGTTTAAAAACCACATCTCTGAGAGATGAACTTTAATTAATTAAAGTTTATCAACAGTGCAGTTTTCAGGCCTGTTTTGACAAGTCTTTTGTGATTATAAATTCAGTAACTAATAACACTTAGTATTGCGTAATTTATTCCAAATAAGATTATAATGAGCCTATCAACAAATGAGGCAATACGTAAAAGTGATTAACTGAACTAATAAATTTTTTTATGCTTAGGTCCAGTAAGTCCCAAGACTTTTAGAGAGAATGCAGTATGGTAAAACTGAAATAAAACCTCTCAAGAAGACAGATACTTGGGTTCTAGAGGATCCACTCAACAAGTAACAATGAGCAAGTCTCAATTTCTGTAGTCCTTAGATCCCTCAAATATAAATTAGGAAAATTATTTTACCTGCCTAAAGTTGAGGCCAAACTAAATAATCTCTTGAATAGTATGACTCTATAAGAGACTGAAAATGCAATTTTGCTTCTGAAATTTGAGCTACTGTCAAAAGCTCCCAGCAACACTGTGAACTGAGCATATGGCCTTAACTCCAGGGTCCATGGGTAGGCTGGGGTAAAGACGGAAAAATTAAAACTCCAGGCCCGTGCCACTTATGGGAGTGGGGCCTGAGTTTATCCAACCCATGTAGAATGAAAATTCCAAGGTGAAAAAATAGTATGAACGCAGATATCTACAGGAATGAACACTCAAGATGACTTCAAGTATTGGGAAAAAGGGATTACTCCCCTTTTGGGGAAACATGTTGGGACAACTAGATAACCTTCTGTTAAAAAACACAACCCCTTGGGAGGCCAAGGTGGGTGGATCCCGAGGTCAGGAGCTTGAGACCAACCTGGCCAAGATGGTGAAACCCCATCTCTTATACTAAAAATACAAAAATGAGCCAGGCGCAGTGGTGGGCACCTGTAATATCGGTTACTCGAGAGGCTGAGGCAGGAGAATCGCTTGAACCCGGGAGACGGAGGTTGCAGTGAGCCGAGATGGCGCCACTGCACTCTAGCCTGGGCGGCAGAGCAAGACTCCTTCTCAAAAACAAACAAACAAACAAACAAACAAACACACACCATCCCACCAAATTTGGACTCTAATTTCACATCTTAAAGCAAAATCAATTTCAAATGGAACTAAAAAACTGAAAACATAGAGGTACTAAAAAAACTACACATTTTTAAAAACAATTTTTAAGTGCATAAAGTCTTTAAATATACTACATAACTTAGCAGCCATAAAAGATAAATTTGAATATATAAAACCAAAAATTTGTGTGGTTCAAAAAAAACACCATAAATAAGTAAAAGACAACTAAACTAAAAAAAATATTTGCAGCAAAGGCTGATTTACTTTACAAAGAACAACTAAAATTTGTAAGATCTATATGATGATTGAAAAACTGTGCCAAGGCTGGGCGCAATGGCTCATGCCTGTAATCTCAGCACTTTGGGAGGCTGCGGTGGGCAGATCACCTGAGGTCAGGAGTTCGAGACCAGCCTAACCAACATGGAGAAACCCCATCTCTACTAAAAATACAAAATTAGCTGGGTGTGGTGGCACATGCTTGTAATCCCAGCTACTCGGGAGGCTGAGGCAGCAGAATCACTCGAACCCAGGAGGCAGAGGTTGCAGTGAGCTGAGATCATGTCACTGTACTCCAGCCTGGGCAACAAGAGTGAAACTCCGTCTCAAAAAAAAAAAAAAAAAAAAGAAAAACTGTGGCAAAGAATATATGAATAAGCAATTTGTAGAAAAGGAATCATAAATGACTCAACTTTTTAAAAAGTCCAACCTCACTAAGTAAATGAGAAGTGTAAATGTAAACAAATATTGAGATACCATTTTAACCCAGATTGACATAGACCAAGAAGCTTAATATCACGTTTTTGGCAAGAAGTTAGAAACAGGCATTTTCATCAAGTGTAAATTGGTCTAACCTCTCTGAAGGGCAGTTCGGAAACAAGAATCCAAATTAAAAATGTCCATATCCCAAGCCTCAGTAATTTTATTTCCAGGAATTTACTTGATAATCATAATTTTACACACATGTGTAAAATGACATGTACATATTTATTGCATCATGCAACAGGAGATTGAAAACAAATGTTAACGGTGGACTGTTAAATTATGACATTCATATAACAGAACGTTAAGAACGTTATGCATGTATTTAAAAGAATAAGATGGTTCTCTATACTGATGTGAAAGGCTCTTGTGATATTAAAATATTGTGAAGCGTATGCATAGTATACTATAATTAGAGTGGGGGGAAAGGAAGATATCCACACGCTTGTACTTGCACCGAAAATAGCTCTAGAACAATACGTATACTGGTCCTTTGCCTCTTTGGAAGGGAACCTGGTGGCTGGGAGTAGTTGTGGGAAACAGACTTATTTTTCACTGTATATCCTTTTGAATTTTCTATTTTGAGCATGTATTACTTAATTTAAAAAACCATTGTTTTAACTTACGTGAGGCCCTATTTCACAACACACCCAAACCACTTTACAGGGCCACTTTCACAACTTAGGGCTCATAGAATTTTACAGGAAATACTCCAAAATTAAAAAAAGTAATTACTGAAGATAATAAGTTCACAATAAAAAATATAAACTACATGAAGAAACAAACCATCATAGAGGAGTGAGCACATATAACAGGAGAACTGGCATTCCAAGAATAAATAGAAGCAGATTAAAGAACTAAAGTAAATTTGCTTAAAATTATTAAGAAACAGTACATAAGGAAAGATTAAGAGACATTAAGAATAGATGAAAACCTAATGTATATCTACTAACAGTTCCAGAGGAAGGAACAGAGATAATGGAGGAGGCAATAAGTAACAGCAAATTTTCTGGGGAAAAAAAAAAAAAAAAGGACAATTATGTCCAGACTTGAGTAGACTTTGGTACATGGTAAATAAAATCAAAACCACACCTGGACAAATCCTAGTAAAAGAGGAAAACCCCAAAGACAAAAAGATCTCAACTACAACCAAAGGGAAGAAACAGATTAACAAGAGTAAAGACAAACTACAAGCCGACTCCCCACCAAGTGGAAGACAAGAGCTGAGGTAAAATAAGGTCAATGTACACTTTTTTTTGAGACGGGGTCTCGCTGTGTCACCCAGGTTGAGTGCAGTGGTGTGATGAAGGCTCACTGATCTTCTGGGCTCAAGCAATCTTACTACCTCAGACTCTTGAGTAGCTGGGACCACAGGTGCATGCCACTATGCCTGGCGAATTTTTTATATTTTTGTAAGAGACAGGGTCTCGTCATATTGCCCAGGCTAGTCTTGAACTGCTGGGCTCAAGCAGTCTTCCCACCTTGGTCTCCCCAAAATGGTAGGATTATAGGTGTGAGCCACTGTGCCTGGCCCACTCTCCAATTTTATATTCTGAACCCAAACTATTATTCCTGAGTGAGGACAAACAAAAAAATTTTTCCTGCCAGTGAAAAACTATAGGACATACCTCACTAAAATAAAAAGTGAACTCCAAACCAAGAAATGAGATGCAAGAAACAACAGTAAATTAAAAAATGATAACCATGCTGGTAAATTTAAACAAGAACTATTTTAAAAAGATAATTTCATCAATTTTAGGGTGGACTTTGAAAAAATATAGTGAAACTAAAGTCTAATAGTGATACTGTGGAAAACAGGATGGGGGAGGAATCAGAGTTAAAGCTTTCTAACCAGGGCCTCAACATAAGACTATGTACAATGCAGGGGATACTATCCATATTTGTAGTCATGGCAGTTTTGCTTATTTATTAAGAAATAATCTGTCAAATGTCAGTAAAGTATCTTAAAGAGGCAGCTTTTTCTAATTCACACTAAAATGATGTTTGGCTAAAATTCTTATATTATTCAAAAGCATAGGATAGTCAGCTATAGCAAAAACTTAAGGAAATCACCAAAAGGATAGAAATAGAATACATCGACATCAGTAGAGGGGAGAAAATGGAAGAAATAAATCAGTCTGAGAAGGAAAAATAGTGGGAAGAGAGGCAAAGAAAAGTAAGGTGAAGAGAAATCACAAAATAAGATGATAGAAATAAACCTAAATATACCAGTAATCACAAAACATATACACTAATTAAGCTATTAAAGGACACAGTGCTAATATTAGATTTAATGAAAAAATCCAGCTATATGTCATTAATGTGAGAAGAATAAAACAACACAGATTGACTAAAAGTAAAGGGATGGAAAATGAAATATTGTGTTAATACTAATCAGATAAAGGCTGCAGCCAAATCTGAAAATCAACAGTATTAAAGATGTTTCTAATATGATCAGTTCTAGATCTACTGCTAGATGGCTTTGCTCAGTATAGTAGGCATAGTAATAATCTCACTTCAGAACATTCTCATACCCAGTCTTTGTATGGCTGGCTCTGTTAGGTTTTTGCTGAAATGTCAAGTCCTTTTTCTTGACAATTTAACACAAAAAAGGTAACCTTGCTTAGCCACTTAATCTAAATAAAGTCCTTTGTTATCCTCTATTCCCATTCTATTAATTTCTTTTACAGCATGTTTAATTACAGATTATAATTACATACTGAAATCCTTGTTTACTGCCTGTCTTCCTTAATAGACTATTAACTCCATGAGGATAGGAAAACATCTGTTTTGAAGACTCAGTTAACTCAATTTCTCATATCTTAAGGTTTTACTGTAATGAAATCCAGGGAAGTCTTTCTCAGTATTTAAAAACGGAGCTGAAATCCTATTATTAAAGATCCTGAGGCTGGATATAGGCTCCAAAAGAATACAGGAGTTATACAGTCAGGTCTGTCATGAGTGCACAGGGAAAGGAGTGGTCTATGTCAGAGTGTTGAAAAAATAATTAAAAGAATTTGAATGGCTAATTCCAGATGTTATTAAATCTACTCCTTTCTTCCACCCTGAATAATAGCTTCCAGTTTCAACCTATCCTTTTATAATATGCTTTAGTATTTAACACAAATACAATGCCCTCAAAGATTAAAAACAATGGGATGATGTTGAATTCAGAGCCAACTAAGTATAACTAGTAGAAATTTGAGCAGAATATAAAAAAACCATCAGAAAACCTGGCTAATCCTTTTATCTTACTGGTAGGTAACAGAAGCATATGGGCATTAGCCCAAACAACAAAGCCAGTTGGCTTCAAAGCAAGAAGCTAGGATGAGGTGGGTAGTGTCAACTTTAGGACATCCATGAAGAAATAGGTAAGATTGGGTCCGGTTTTTGTGATGCAACTCTGCAAACATAGAGTTTCCAATTCTGCAAACTAAACTATTAAATAAAAGTGAACATATTGAAGATAAAGTTTAAAATGGAGGAAAAACACTTCAAGGTACATGTGTTTTTTTCCCCAACCTCCTAAATATTAGGCATCTCATGGGGTTCTTCTTATGTGACTTTTTTCTTTCAGTGGAACTTAAAAGGTAAGTTGGAAAAAATATAGCTTTGGTATATGTCAAAGAATACTCTACCTGGGATAAGGGAGCAGCAGTGTTATAAGTTTCAACAACGCGAGATAAACTATCAAAAAGGTCAAGTATAATTTTTTGCCATTCCAAAAAAATAAAAGCACTGTTTTAGTAAAGTTCCACAGCAGTAATATTAAATCAAAGTGTTAAAAATTATACTAGCTGTTTGAGTCTTCAAAACTTATGATTCTGTAAACATGTGAAACTGAATAGACTATGTTATGATACAATGGGAAGGATTGAAGCTATGAAAACCTGGATTTAATTCTTAGTGTTGCCACCAACTAGATATGTGGCTTTGGGCAATCTCATAGGGCTGTTTGAAAATCAGAGATACTAAGCTCAATAAATGAAGTTTCCTCCTCCTCCTCCGACCTTTAGAATCAGTATTTTCAACAACTCTCTGGGAAGACAGAAATACTCTAAAAGGTGCCTTGTTAGTGCAACAGGTGGCACGCCAGTCTCACAATCTGAAAAAAACCTAAGTGCACCGTCCAAAACGGTAGCCATGGGGGTGCTGAGCACTTTATATGTGGCTGGTGTTACTAAAGAACTCAAGTTTTAATTATATCTAATTTTAATTAATTTACATTTAATTAACCACTTGGGGCCACCATTTTGGGCAGTATAACATAAAGCCATAAAAGTATTTTTTTTTTTTTTTTTTTTTTTTGAGAGACAGTCTCATTCTGTCATCCAGGCTGGAGTGCAACGGCACGATCTCAGCTCACTGCAACCTCCACCTCCTGGGTTCGACTGATTCTCTTGCCTCTGCCTCCCGAGTAGCTGGGATTACAGGCACCCACCATCATGCCCGGCTAATTAGAAACAGGGTTTCACCATGTTGGCCAGGCTGGTCTCGAACTTCTGACCTCAGGTGATCTGCCCACCTTGGCCTCTCAAAGTTCTGGGATTAAGGTGTTAGCCACCATGCCTGGCCTTTATTTATTTATTTAATTTTTTTTTTTTTTTTTTTTTTTTTTTTTTTTTTTTAGTAGAGCTGGGGTTTCACCATGTTTTCCAGTCTGGTCTCAAACTCCTGACCTCATGTGATCCGCTTGCCTTGGCTTCCCGAAGTGCTGGGATTACACATGTGAGCCACCATGCCTGGCCGAAAGCATGTTTTTTTGAGGCTTTATATCCTTGGATTTAGGGGAACCAAGGAAGGGTATGCAGAAAAACAACAGTAAGATTCTCTACAAGTTATGCTTGGTGAGTTAGAAAAATAAAAGATTCTCTACAAGTTTATCACAGGATGCAGTTTACTAGAAATAGTATAGATAAGCTTTGTGGTAATATCCATCTGGATTTATCAGACATACATGTGATCCAAGCCAATCTACCTAAAATACCTAAACCTCAGATTCTCCATCTGTAGAGCAGCAATACTTACCAACTTCACTGAGGAATTATGGAGATAAAAAAATTAATGGATGCTTAACAAATCTGGTTTTCTTTCTCCTCCAATATTCGGTTTTACATGACCAAACTTTCCTCACATGCTGGCCAAGCGCCTAATCTGTTACTAAATTTAATACTTGCAAATACAGTTAATGCCAACTGTTTGCCAAAATGTGTATACTCCACCAAATTTATTGTCAATATTTAATTAAGAGTCTGAACTTTAAAAATGTATGTCTAAAAATAAACATATGTTCAGCATTATGGAAAAATCTCACAAAATTTAATCCTAAAACCATTACTGTGAAATTAGAGTAGATATTGGTTAGGCACAGAAACTAACAATTACTGCTTCTGAATTATTCTGCTACAAAACTGCTTAATTTATGAGGATGAAAATAATTAAAAGCAAAACTGAACTTGTATCTGTTTTACAGCCAGAAATTTGGCTTTAAGATTTTTTGAAAAGTACTACTTATTACATTTTCTATTAATATGCAATATCAACATATTCTGAGCCCATAAAATGATCTGGCTTTCTTTAAGGTTCCTTTCAATAATAAAATATTCAAATATCTGTTAGGCTGTTGATTAACTGTAGAATACTAACTGTATATCACTCTTAGGTTGTTCATCAGAACCTAGGAACTGGCAGAAACTAATCTAAAACTGACTTCTCCATTGTAATCTCAAGAGCCTCCCTCAGTGCACTTACCATAAAAAAGCAATCTACCACCTATGACTCTTAATTTTTATTATTTTTTTTAATACAGAGTCTCTCTGTTGCCCAGGCTGGAGTGCAATGGGGCAATGTCGGCTCACTGCAACCCCTACCTCCTGGGTTCCAGCAATTCTCCCTGCCTCCGCCTCCCGAGTAGCTGGTATTACGGGCACCCGCCACCACACCTGGCTGATTTTCTCGTATTTTTAGTAGAGACGAGGTTTTGCCATGTTGGCCAGGCTGGTTTCGAACTCCTGACCTCTGGTGATCCACCTGCCTCGGCCTCCCAAAGCGCTGGGATTACAGGCGTGAGCCACCGCGCCTGGCTTTAATTTTTAATTTCTATCACAGAACAAACATTTGCCTCTGGAGGCTGCCAAACTGCCTCTATGACTGTCTCTCCTAGCTATTTTCAGATACTGCCAAGGCATAATGTGTGAGGACTAATACAATTCTTTGTACTAATACTTTTTCTTCTTCAGTGGCAGTTCAGACAGAGGGTACAAAAGCTGATCTTTCAGCTGGGTAAGGTCTATATTAAAAATTTAAACCTGTACAGGATTTCTAATCACTTAACACACATTTTAATACTAATGGGGAAAAAGCTTGAACTAGGTATAAAATGCTGTGTAAATCCTTGATTTAAAAAAAGTTTACTTCACTTGGCCTGTTTAAATACTGTACTTTGGCCCTGCTCTCTTGTCCCACGTGTGCTTAAGTAAACAAAAATGTATTAACCATTTCAGCTGATATAAGATTTCAGTAGACACCTTGTGTTCACATTTATATAACTAGAAGCAAAAACTCTGTAAGCTATGTATTCACTTGGTTGGATTAAATGTGTATATATACACAGAAGTACAAACAACTAAGAAATAAATTACGTAATTCAACAACAAAAATCTCCTATTTCTTATCTCTAGTCCAATGAACAAACTACAAACCAAAGCACTTCTAAAATATCTTCCAGCTACCAACCACTGAAATCAGAAGTATATATTTTTAAGTGTCAATAAATCTCAAACACTTAGAGATTAAATTAAGGAGAAAACCAGCTTATTTCCAGACTGCCAACCCTGTGACTTTAAGGCTTGGATGTACTCTCTCCAATACCAGGTCACTTTAGGTCTCTAATTTAATTATTTATTCTTATTGTAGTCACCACTTTTCTTTTTTTAAAGCTTAGTACTAATCAGTGCACAACCAGGATGTACAGTGTTGCTCAACTCTATGATATACCAACAGGTTCCATGAGTCTGGAGTTTATTAACATAATCCAAAATGTATGCTATAACCACACTGTAAAACAAGGGCTTCTAAATCAACTACCCTACACAAAGTTCTCTGAAAACAAATTTCTAAAAATCTTTAACTTGCATAACTGGCACATGGGGGTATGAATCTACGACTCTTCTAAGTTTTTTCTCCTCAGTTCTGCTAAGTGAAAACACAAGTCATTATCAACGTGTACTTGAAAAGCAGAAAAAAAAAAAGAAAAAAGAAACGAGAGACATGCCTGCTGGGTATAGGAGCTCCACCCCCAAAACTCAGGGCGAATATCCTTACCAGTCTTTAATAAGCTCTGCATTCTGGTCTGTCCTCATCCCACATACCTTGTTAATCATGGAAAGCAACTCCGAACTAAAACTGGTTTAAAAAGAGTCCGAGGTGTTGCTTATTCGTCCGGACTTCAGAGACTGGAGGGTTGGGACTTTACATGCCCCTAAACGTGGCCTTACGGAGAGCAATACAGCGAGGGAAAAAGATCAGTGGCCAAAAAAAAAAAAAAAAAAAAAAAAGGAGCGTGGGGCGGGGGCAAGGAAAAGAAAGCTGTGAATTACAGAGCGTAAAACTTTAGTTTAGGTCCCAACTTCAGAAATCTCCCTTCCCTGGTGCCCCAACCACCCCAGGAATTAGGAGACTCAAAAGAGGTTAAGGGCCAGCGCTGATCGGTGACAAATGTAACGATTTTGAAAAATCCAGCCAAAAAAAAAAAAAAAAAAGACTGCGAGGAGAAATGGCATGGAAGAAAGATGAATGCTGAGAGCTGGTCGCTGGGGCGCCAGCGGGGACCCTGGTTTCGGGAGAAGAGCTGGAGGTGCCCGCAGCTGCGGGGGGGCGGTGTATGCGTAGGGGCGGGGCGGGCCGTCCCAGGTGCGGCGGCCGAGGCGCGGGGGTCCAGGCGACGAGAAGGCTGGGCAAACTAACCCGGTGCCCAGAGGCCTCCCCGTCCGAAGGGGGTCGTGCTTGAGCTGTAGTGGGTCCTTCCCCTCCCCTTCCAACTCCTCACCCGGGCCGTAGAACTTGCTGCCTTTGGTCACGTCGAAGACTTTCCCATTGACCGCGAGCAGGATGCGCGGGTTGCGGGACCCGTCGTACTGGCGCAGCTGCTCCAAACTGAAGTCCCGCTTCTTCATGCGAGGCAGAGAGGCAGCGGGGCTCTCCTCGCCCGCCCCGGCCCCGGTCCCCAGACCCCGCCGCCCCCAGCGCACCCACAGCCGGTAGGCCCCCAGCAGCACCAGCGCCACCAGCGCCACGTTCAGCAGCATCTCCCCGCCCCCCGTCAGAAGCGCCAACGCCGCCGCCGCCCAGCCGCCCCCTTCCGCTGCCGCTCCCGCGCCGCCCGGACTCTCGCTGCCGCCGTCGCTGCTGCTCTCGCTGCCACTCCCCAGGGTGCCTAGCTTCACGTCCCCATCACCCGCCGCCATCACTGCCCGCCAGCGCCTTCCTCCTCCTCCCCGCCCCCTGCCCTCCCCAACCCCACGGCCGGCCCCGCCCATCTGGGGGCCTCCCAGCCAATAACGTGAGGAGAGGGGGCGGGGTCAGGGCCGCTCCTGATTGGGTGTTGACGGGGTAACGTTGTCTCGGATCTCTCCCGCCGCCTCCCTTCTTTCGCTGGCCGCGCACGCGTACGACGCCCCGCCCACCTCGCCCCACACTTCCCTGCTCTAGCTGCAAGCCTCCGCTAGGTTAAGTAGACGAGGGGGGCGGGTCTGAAGAGAAGATGCTACGGCGGCCGCTCGGACGCTCTTGGGCGGGGCGAGACCACAGCGCGTGCGCCGGCTCCTGAGCGCCACGCGCTCTCCTCTTGCTCCGTAACCCCTACGGGAGGCACGCCCCTCCAGTTCCCTGGCTCTGCGCATGCGCCCGGGAATCGCTTCGCTTCCCAGGCCTGGGTTCGCGTCCGCAAACTCCCGCCTTCTTGCGCTCGCTCCGCCCGGGAGCTTCACGTGCGCCTTGGCGGCTACGGCGGGGGCAGATCCGGGCGGGACGCCTGGCGGAGGACAGATGGCTTGTGGGAGGCTGGGGCATAGTTGAGCTGCAAGGCGCAAACCCATGAGGGGCATCTGCTTTTTCCCAGGGCGCTGTGGCGTTTTTCGGGAAACCGGCAGCTTGGGCGCGCAGACCAGGAAGCGGCGAGAAGTTTTGGCGACGAGCTCGGGTCTTCCTGGAACGGAGAGAAAGCACGGAGCCCGCACCGGGCTTCTCTGGCATCGGCAGTCTACGTGCTCCTCGCCCTGGCACCGAGCAGCCACTCCCCGCTGGGTTTGGCCAAGGCTGCTCTTGTAGAATTTTAAAGGATTTAGAGTCTCGTTATTCCTTGAATCATAATCTCTGCGGCCGTAGGGAAGTGGACAGGTTGAGGTCGTCTTTCTATTCGTCGTTCACTCTTATTTGCAGATTCTGTTTTATGTACTTGGGACGACTCACACCTTAAAATTCTGGTGTGAAAAAGTGACCTCTGAAGTCTCACGCACTCGACTCGTTTGACGTGTTCTGTCTTGCCCTTGTCTGTTGTCTTGAGTCTCATAGGATAGGTTTGAACCTTTCACTGTCGGTTTTGGAGGAGCCACTGAGGATACTGATGGGGCAAGTGACAGGGTCGATACTCTTGTAGAGAGGTTATATAGCAGCCAGATGTCTGAAGGATTAGAGGCAGGGGAAAGAGTGGGAAATCAGTAGGCTAGGGTATTTGTGCGTGAGGTGAGGAGACTCAGAGCTAGTGGAGACATTAGAGCAGGGGTTGGCAAACTTTTTGTAAAGGGCCCGATTATATTTTAAGTCACTGCCTTGAACTACTCAACTCTACCTTATAACGAGAAAGCAGCCATAGACAATACTTGAATGAGTGCGGCTGTGTTCCAATAAAACTATGGACATTGAACTTTTCTTTTTTTTTTTGAGACGAGTCTCCCTGTGTTGCCCAGGCTGGAGTGCAGTGGCCGGATCTCGGCTCACTGCAAGCTCTGCCTCCCGGGTTTACGCCATTCTCCTGCCTCAGCCTCCTGAGTAGCTGGGACTTACAGGCGCCCGCCACCTCGCCCGGCTAGTTTTTTTTTTTTTTTTTGGTAGAGACGGGGTTTCACTGTGTTAGCCAGGATGGTCTCGATCTCCTGACCTCGTGATCAGCCTGTCTCGGCCTCCCAAAGTGCTGGGATTACAGGCTTGAGCCACGGCGTCCGGCCGACATTGAACTTTTAATATAATTTCAGGTATGAAATATTCTTTTGATTTTTAAAAAATCATTTAAATATGTAAAAACTTCTATTTTTTAGTCCTGGAGAGGTGTAGAAACAACTTATGAGCCATATTGCTGAGCCCTACATTAGAGGTACTTGAGGGGAGTGACACAATTGGTAATGAATAACCATATACTCTATCCTTCAATATGGAACACTTTTGGAAGTAAAGTGGGGCATTAATAATTATAGCCAGAGAACAGGAGTTAAATCAGTTTATCCCAGGCAAACCTAAAGGAATAATCACCTTAAGGTTAAGGGTTAGGAGAAGTCAAAATTGCTTTAGGACTTAGTAACAGAAAATGGGAGGTGCCAGTGAAGGAAATAGGAAGATAAAGAAGAAACTGGTTTTGAGGAGAAGATAGCTATAGCAGTCCCAAGAGCCATATACAGTTGGAACAACATTGATAGGAAAGAAGAAAGCATCCCAGAAGCAGGCCACTCCTTATATCTTATTGACCAGAACTGGGCTATTAGATGTCCCTAAAGCAGTAACAGACAAGGAGCATGGGACATCCATGATTGCCTAGTGTTTATCTGACTTTTCTAGTTCTTATTCAGGACTGTGTTGAGCATTGCTGGACATTTACCATCTCTGATTCCTTCCAACTAAATGTCAGTAGCACACCTCAGGCATTGTGACACCATAAAGCAACCCTTCTCCGTTCCCACCCCCCAGAGGTGTGCTACTGGTTGAGAACCACTAGCTTAGAACCTCAGGATTTACTTTGGGGCTGAATTATGTGTGTGTAGGTTTCTTTTCCAATTGGTTTGGAGGGAAGAGAGGAATTGGACAGTATTAAAGTTCTGTTGTCAAGGAAGTGAGGTGGGGAATGTTGGGTAGCTAACCAACATTGGCTGCCATGTGAAGTAAAAAGTTTTCCTTTATACCCTTGATAAAATAGTGTCTCGACTTCTTCACACTTGAAGCCTCCCAGAAACCCCAGCTTTTTTGATTCTCATTGTAAGCCCCTTGAACTGGACTAATTGGGAGTTCTTATTTTCCACTGTAAGTAACAAGCTCTTGTCCCAATAGGATACACCTGCTTTGAGTACTGCAATAACTTTCCGATTGGTGACTTGCTGTCAGTCTTTTCCTATTTCATTCCCACACGAAGAGACTAGACCTGTGTTCTGATTTCCTTTGCTCAGGCACCAATCTCCAGGGGTGCTCTGTAATTTAAAGAGGACAACTCAGAAAGCTCAGTTTGCACTCAAGGGCCTCTGTAAGTCCCTTCCCTGCCTTCCCGTTCTCCAGCAAACAATCCCTTGGATACCCTCTATTAATGATGCATTTCCCCTTACAATACCTAGTCCCTTGCCCCATATATGCTATGTGCATTCCCCACTCTAGGACTTGACTCGTGCTGTTTTCTCACTGAGCATGCCCTTCTTATTTCCAACGATACAAATTCCATTGCCTTTCCATTCTTTTAATTCTACCTCCACCTGAGGCCTCTATCAGCCCACATTAACCTATCTTCCTTGAATTTCTATGTGTTCCTTGTCTGTACCACCCATTTTGGCCTTTCATTTTATGCTCTTCTTGACTATTCTGTTATTGAAACTGTGCTTTAGATCCCTCTACTTTTCTCTGTGGATGCTTTTTTTTTTTTTTTTTTTTTTTTTTGGGACTTCTTTCTACCCTCCTTTTCCTCTTACATCCTACCTTGCCTAGAGGATATCTTGAAGAATCCGTCATCTACATTCTTTTCTCCTATTGTTAGCTTTTTCCCCCTGACACTTCATCTATTTACTGATTTACTTGTAATCTCTTCTCTGGAAGATATTAGTACTAGCCATAAAATATTTCTATTTCTTTTTCCACACACATAGTAATTTGGATTTCCCTACTCCTTTTACGTCAAGAGTGGCCAATGAAATGTGATTGGAAGTGACTTGTGTCATTTCCAAATAAAAGCTTTAAGAGCCTGTGAACATTTATCCTGCTCTCTTTCTGCTGACAGTGATGAAATATTTTAATTATCTATTGTTCCATGACAAAGCACCTTAAATCTTAATGGTTTAAAGCAGTCACCATTTTATTATCTGTTAACGGTTTTGTGGGTTGACTAGGCTCATGGGCGGTTGTCTAATCTTACTTAGGGTCTCTCGTGGTTCCAGCCTGGTATTGTCTGGGGCTGGAGTTTTTGGAGGCTCAAGTGGGTTGATAGAGTAGCTGAGCTCTACCCATGCGGTTCCAAAGACTCTGATTCGCATGGCTTCTTCAGCAGAGTAGCCTGACTTCATGCATGGTGGCTTAGGATTCGCAAATGCAAAAAAGCAAAAACTTCCAGGTTTTGTAAGTCTTAGGTCTGGAAATGACATATTGTATTGGTAAAAGCAGTCATAGGGCCAGCTCAATTTTAAGGGGAGAGGAAATAAACACTTGATAGGGGTGGAGGGAGAGTGACAAAGAATTTGTGGCCATCTTTATTTATTACAAACATTTTTGTCAACCACAGAGTTCCAAGAAAATGTGGCCATCTTTAATCACTACTCCAATGATGTTTCAAATTGTGTGGGCTTCCTTCAGCCAGGGTCTCGGAGACAGGACAAAGTGGAAAATGGCTCCCTGCTAACCCATACATAGGTATATGAATAAGAAATACATCTCTGCTGTCCTGAGTCACTTAGCTCTTTGGAGTTGTTTGGTATCAACTTTTGCACACTAATAGAAAAATTGGTACTGGAAATAGGGTGGGGCTATAACAAAAATCTAAAATATGAGTCACTGACATATATAATAATTGTGTTAGAAATATTAGTGGTTGGTTGGTAGGCAGCATCCAGCTTTGACTCACTTATGCATTTCCCAGTGAACCTAGCTCAGAAGTTTGCACCATGATATTCAATAAATAATTCTTAAATATGAGAGATTGTTTCTTGTAATTTTTCCCTATTTTAGGGAAAAACATTTTTTTTCCCCATATCACATGTTTCTTGAAACATGGAGTGCCATGAACATATTATTTGATGCTCTGTTCCAGGGCCACCAGTGAGTTTACTGACATGTAAGTTTGGCTCCTGGACAGCCCACCTTCTTCCTCTCCGCTTTTTCTTGGGAGCCATCCTGATCATGGAAAGTGTGCTTTCTCCTCTGCTACCTCACACAAGTTTTAAAAGAGCTTGTTTCTGCCAAGGGAGGCTTGGGGTAAGCCGAACAGTGTCAGCTCCCTGGGGGAAGGGAAATTTCAGGTTTGGAGCTAAGTTCACTTCCAGGGAGTGACAAAGCCTGTTTGAACTTTAATTCACAGAGTAAAAGAGTTCAGTGTTGGCCATTCATGACTTTGGACTTTAACATGAAGTTGGTAGTGATTACTTTGGGCTATAATTTAGAGTGATTTAATCTCTGAACTTTTAATTTCTCTCTGGACAATTAATACTGGGAGAGGGTCAAAATCAAATTGAGAACATCTTGGTTCTTAGTTATTAAAGTATTTGATCACATTTTAGAAATTTTGATAACGTTAGACAAGCTGACAGGACATAGTTTGAGATGGCAATAGAACATATTGTGAATTACAGCCTTGGGGACAGAATAGCATTGGAACTGATGTAATCGATATATTGTTCTGACCCATTCAGGGCATTTTGGGAACAGACTCTACAGTTTACTAGTGGCCCCAGGAAGTCCTACAAAACAGATGAAATCAGTATTGGAGAAGTGGTCTCACGAAGATGGGAGCAGGATTACTCCAATTGACTGCTGACTTCTCACCCTAGGAAATAACCGTATCCCAGCCTGATCTCAGTGGATAAACCCACAGGGTTAAGGTAATGGTCTTCATACTTTTGCTGACACATCCCTAAAATAGTTTTTAAGTTGACATGTAAAATATTGTGACCCTAGTTGCAAAACATGTAATTTTTTGCGTAATATAAATGTGAATATTTTAAAATAAAAAAGATTATGTTACTTAAAATGCAATCTAAATGAAATCTAAATCCATAGAAAAGGAATACCATCATTTATTTTCACAGAAATTTTACATTATGCCTTTTCCTATTTGAATTTGTATTTTCATTCTACTTCCCTAACATAATTTTATTTTAATATATTTTGTGCCCAAATGTATTTTATTGCTTACTCTATTATTCTTTTCCACAATAATAAGTTATTTATAGGCCGGGCACGATGGCTTACGCCTGTAATCCCAGCAGTTTGGGAGGCTAAGGTGGGTGGATCCTCTGAGCTCAGGAGTTTGAGACCAGCCTGGCCAACATGGTGAAACCCCCGTCTCTACTAATAATACAGAAATTAGCTGGATGTGGTGGTGGACACCTGTAATCCCAGCTACTTGGGAGGCTGAGGCAGGAGAATTGCTTGAACCTGGGAGGTGGAGGTTGCAGTGAGCTGAGATCATGCCATTGCAGTCCAGCCTGGATGACAAGAGAGAGACTGTCTCAAAAAAAAAAAAGTTGGTAATTTAAAAAAATTCCTATGACTATAAGGTTCTAAGTGGCAAAAATTTATTTTGAATTATAATTACAATTATTGTTAGTACATAATAATCATACCTACATTATAAATTTTTACAAATAATTACTAAAGAGAACTAAAATTTTGTTGGAAATATATCTCTCAGTGAAGTGAATGGAGCTCCCCTCTCCTCAATTAGTTCATGTATTTATAGGTAAATACAACTTTTTGCTAGGCAACAAAATGGGAAAATATGTTGGAAGATAATTAGGTGTAGGGCTTACAAAAACAAATAAATGATTGTTGTTAAATGTGTTGTTTACAATAGAAAAGAATGTATCTAAATCTATTACATGAATGGTAGGAATGAATAATGAGGTGAGAAATGTTTAGCAAATAACAGTGAGCAGACATACTTGGGTAAAAAAATGAATATAGATTTACTGTATTCAATCTTTTGACAAAAGTTAATTAGAATATTTTCTCCTAAGATCTGAATATCTATTCAAGAAAATAAGAAACATTAACTTTCTAGTTATATATGTTCCTTTTTCATGTGACACTGATCTATTGAAAGGAAATTTGGAATTTTTTTACATTCTTTTCCTTGAAATCATTTGGAATTTGCAACTGAGACACAGGAGAATGAGATTTTACATCAAATGCTCTCATTCCGGAGCAGGTGTGCCTTGTAGCTAATTGGTATTTCCCAGAATGATTTTCACAAATCTTGCATATCCGAATTTTGAGATGTATATGTGGAGCCTGGAAACTGACTGTGAGTTCGTTATCTGGATGAAGTAGGGTACAATCTCCTTTAGTATTTTTGTTTGCTCTCTCAACCGCGTTCTTTGACATCATCAGGAAATGGAAGAGGAAATAGCATTAGACAAAAATTAGCACAGCCCCTGCCCTGCCCCAGTGTATCTACACTCAGAATACCTCAACATAGACCAAAATACCCAATTTCTAGCACCATGCTTTTCTCTTAACAGAAATATATATGAGGAAAGCCAGGAAATCCTCATGTAGGTTTCTTATACCCTGATTAAATCAAATATTGATTTCAAGACAGTATTTGGAATTGTTCCTTTGTATGCCTTAGAGGTTTTTTTGCACACTAGAGCAATTTGCTATAGAAGGATCTGGGATGGGTAAGAAGATGCCTGTCTTTTATAAGTGGGAAAAGATGATTTTTTTTTTTTTTTAACTTGTCACTGACTTGAAGCTTAAAGAATGATTTTTAAAGGGAGTTGTAAAAATAGAATTGATGTGACATCTCAACCTCAGTCATGTTTCAGGCAGCTCAATTTTGGGAAAGAATAGGTGAAAGTTGAATAAAGGAATAGATTTCCTTAAAATTTCCTATGCCTGTATTCTCCTTAGAAAGTAGTCATGGAATCCCAGGGTAGACTTACGCCGGTGTGAAGACTACTAAGTTAAGAGAGTAAAATTGAGTGGGGAATGTGATGTAGTTACAGGGGTTCCTGTTAACACTCCTGGCCTCTTGGGTCACCCCTTCCTCTTCTCCATGAAGTAAGATACCTGATGGTGAGAAACTCCTTGAGAAACCTTGGCCTCTTTGGCCAGTCTTACTTTTAGGGCCAGGCTTCTCTCAGGAATCATGCCTTCTGGCCTATTTCTTTGTGCTGCAGATTTTACAGGGATAGGCCTGTGGAGTGAGGGGAGGGGAGGATTGCCATTGCCCTGCACTGTCAGTTAGCACCTCAGTGTAAGCCTGCCTCATCCTACAGTTTGATGTTGGGAGGCCCATTGTTGCTATGCAGTCTCCAGCATCAGCTTTATCAGTAGGCGTAGTAGTTTTCAGCTCTCTACTCTTTTGTGTTAGATTGAATTATGTACAAATCTATGAAATGTATACAAAATATTGACAAGCTTTACTTCGTTATGATTACTGAGTGAAAGTTCTCCAGTAGAACACCTGACTTTTAGCAGCATGCAGGTGCAGAAATTTCTGATGAGAAGAACCAAAAGATCATAACTTTGATTCTTTATTTTCTCTTCTCTCCGGTATCCAATGCAGTCTCTCATTGTGGTTTATACCTTGATGAGAAAGAGGAGTGTGGTTTACTTCCAAGCCCTAAATACTCTCAGTCCTTAACAGTACTGTGCATATTAATACAATAAGTACTGTGAATTTTCCTAAGTTCTTTTTGGCTATGAGGGTATGTTCAATCCTGCTTTTTCCCTTTAATAATATTTTATATACATTTCATAGATTTGTACATAGTAATTATATTTTCAAAATATTGTTTTCTAAGAGTCTGTTACTGAGCAATATATATAAAGCTTCAAAAGAGTTAGGTTCAGGAGAAAGAAAATAGCTCTACAGCCTTAAACAGTTAGTTCTTTGAGAGTCACTATTGCTGGAGTTTCACAGAAGATGAATGAATACATTAAGGATTGACTCGAAGGAAGCCAGCTTGCCATTCTGTTTCTACCTGTGCTGTAAGCGGTCTGGCTTGCTAAGCCTTGGTTTTAACGTTCATAAAACTGTGATATGAAACACGGCCATCATATGAGAAAATAAGACTAAAAAGCAAAATAAAGAAGTGATTACTGTAATAGAAGCTATGTGCCTATAGATCTCTAATATAGAAATGGTGCTTTTTAAAGGGGATACAAATTGATGTTGTTTTGTAAGTACTTGGGTCTTTAGAAAATGAGCTGCTTTTCAGATTGCAAAAAACAAACAAAAAAACCCCTCAGAAGCTAAGAGCCTTAGTTTAATGCAAAATAAACTGTTTTTGAATCCTCTGTAATAAATTGGCACACATAGTTTGAGTATTGTCATGCAGAAGCAGAAATTTTGACTAGCTTTACATTGTGATGGTTGCTGAATGAAAGATCTGCATTAGAACAATTGACTTTTAGCGGTATGCAGGTGTAGAAATTTCTGATGAGAGAACCAAGAGATTAAATCTTTGATTCTTCTTTTTCTCTTCTTTCCAGTATCCAATCTATCAAGTTCCATTGGCCCTCCAAGATATTATCCCAAATCTGACTGACCACCTACCATGTTTATAGCCACTATCCTAGTGCTTGCCATCAGCAGCTCTCATCTGAACCTTGACAACAGCTTCTTGACTGGCGTCTTGGTTTCCACTCTTGTCTTCTCAGAGTTCATTCTGTTATTAGCCATTTAACAATACAAATCAGACCTATCACTTCCCTTCCTATACTTCACTAATGTCTTTGCCTTGCAATTAGAATAAAATCCAAACTCCTTATCATGGCCTATATGACCTATTCTATACCTTCCCTTTGATTGCTTTCAAATTGCCTTCCTTGCTCATTATTATGCAGTCATATTGCTTTTCTGTCTTTGCTTGAATACTCTAACCTCATTCCCACCTTAGAGATTTTGCATTTGCTCTTCTTCTAGGTCTGGAATTCTCTACCCCATTTCTCTTGGCTGACTTGTTCTCATCCCTCAAGTCTCAGCTCAAATATCCTCTCCTCTGAGAAGCCTTATCCTGACCACCTGTCTAAAGAGCTCTCACCTCCTCTCCCCCAACTTTAATCATTCTCTATCCTGCTTAATTTTCTTCATAGCATTTAGCCCTACCTGAACTTATCTTATTTTTTACTGTTTATTATCTGTTTGTCTGTTAGCCCCTAGTAGAATGTGGAATGTGATTTCATGGTGGTAGAGCTTTTCTGTCTTGTTTCCTGGTCTATCCTCAAAGCTTAGAACAAAGGTTGGCATTTGGTGGGGATTACTAAATATTTGCTGAATAAATTATTAAATCAAGGCCCAGATGTACCCAGAAAAGGCCTTTCATCATACTAATTTTTCATAGTTCAGAGTTGTGGCCCTTCGTTTTGAATGCTAAGAAATCTGCTTTTGGCAGCACATGGAAATTTTTTTTCTCCAGGAAAGAACTTTCATGAACTGAGTTACAAGAGTGACATATAAAATCCCTATGCCAATTTATTAGTTTCTAATGAGCAATATAACTGTCACATGGACTCAGAGTTGCACTGATATGATGTGTTGAAAAATTTCTGCCTATGGGCTGACATATATAGGATAGTGAATTAAATCAGAAAGCTTTTTGAAAAACATTGAATACTAGAAAGGGAAATTCGTTAGATGGCTCATGTATTTAAAAGCATTCATTTATTTCACAAATATTTCAAGATCTCTATCCTTTGTGTTCTGTGCTGGGTATTGAGGAGTCAACAGGGAATCATATCAAGTACCAGTTCTTAAAGATTTGCAGTCTAGTTGGGGAGGCTGACAATAAGCTGACAATTATAAATCAATGTATAAGTATTTTTTAAGCATAATCTTGGTGTAATCTGGGAGGATCTAGATGGGAAACAGCCTCAGGGGATTGAGGTGAGCTCTGAGGAGTTAGCGCAGCATGAGGAGGAAGGGCACTGTGTGTAGAAGCTGTGACCTGAACCAAGGTCTGGACGTGGAGAGGGCAGAGTTTTCTAAGAAACACAGGTAGCTGAGCACGGTGGTAGTGAAGAGCTGGAGGGTGAGGTGAGAAGGCTACAGATAAGGCTCGTGGACTTAGGCTTGGACTTTATCCCTATACAGAGTAAAGAGGAGCCACTGAAAGTTTTGTTTCAGTGGGGAGGTGGAATCTGTTTTTCAGGTTGCCAGAGCACAGCTGATACTTTGCATTCCTTTCTTCCTAAGAACTTTCCATGAATATCTGGCTAAAGTCTACACTCCCTCCCTTGAACACACGACTCTTTATATGTACTCTCCATCCTTATATCCTACTGCTGTGCATCACATGTCCTGTGCTCCAGACACACCAAACTTGTCGGTTTCCAGATTCACTCCCCGTCTTTAATTATGCCTTTAATCATGCTCATCTACCCCACTTCCAAAAAATGTTATTGAATCATTTTTCCAAATGACAAAAGCAAGACATGTTCTTTGTAACAAGCCAAAGAACAGAGAGATGTGGAAAGAAAAAGTTAAAACTTTATCCTTTCCTCTCACCACCAACACCATATCCATACACACAGAGTCCACTGTATAAAACAATTTTTTTTAACTTAGATTCATGCTATTCATTTTGTGCCATCTCTCTGTCTCCCAACAGAATCTCATGGACATCACTCTAGCACTTGCTGCATGCCAGGCCCTGTGCTTCACCTCATTTACCCTACAACTACCATGGCACTATTGTCCCCAGTGGGTAGATAAGGAACTGACATGTGATTAATTTGCCCAAGGTCTCACAGCTAGTGATTGTGGGAACAGCAACTGGAACTTGGGCAATCTGGCTTTTGAGTCCAAAGTGCTACCACTGCCTTTTACTATCTCCCAAATTAATGCTATTTTTATTCTTTTTAATAAATTCACAATATTCATATGGATGTCTGGAATTTATTCAATTATTTCTCTTGTTGATGAATGTTGAGGTTATTTTTTGGCACTGCATAACCTCAATATGCACTTCTCCAAAGAGGGATTTGAGATCAAAGAACATACTTATTTTTATTAGGCATGGCTAAATTATATTCCAAGGATTATGTAGCCCAAGCAACATAGAGGCATATCTGTTTCCTTATATTCCTACCAGTCCTAAGTGATGCTGATATTTTTAGTTTTTTAGTTTGTTTTTTTTCCACCTCGCTGTGTGATCAATAAAAACAATACATCTTTATTTTGATTTGCATGTTTCCTGACTACAGGTGAGATTGTGAATTTTTCTGCATGTTTTTGGGATGTTTGCATTTCCTGTTTCATGATTTGTCTATGAATTTCCTCTCCTGTCTATTTTTTCTGTTGGGTTGTTTGTCCTTGATCATTTTTGGTGGAGGGTATGGTATGTGTGTACGTGGAGGGATGTTTATAATATAATAAATAATATTAACCCTTTTTCTGACATAGGTTCAAATATTTTCTCCTCGTCTATATTCATTCACCTTTTGAATTTGTTATGGGATCTTTTACCTTATAGAAGTGTTTACTTTTTATGTGGTCAAATCTGTTAGTCTTTTCCTTTTGGCTTTCCTGGAATTCACAGGTTTTAGGCATCTCTGTTCTTTAAGGATTGGGATGCTTGGCCAAGGCTTTCCCTGGGGGTGCTTGATGGGCTTTGAAAACTTGTGTCTGAGACTCTTTTACCTTTGTTTCTACTTCCCAATCTCCTTCTGAGAGATCTATTCTTTCTTGGAATTTGTTATTACATTCAACTAGACTAAAGCAAAGTCTGTCTGGGCTGGGAATGATTTGTCACTGTAAAAGTGTGTTTGCATGTCTTTTCTCTGATTCACTATGTTTTAATTTTCTGTTTCTCTCTCCTTGTTTTAAGGAGTAATCATCACGCTCCATTTTGTTTTTGAGCCATCTTCAGCCTTTGAGTCCTTAAGCTTTTTGGAGACAGTTTGTGGAGAAGGTTTGTCCTTGATGCAAGGCGTATGGATAATGATGATGATTGGTTTTGAGGCTGTGGATTTGAGAATGAGTTCATCTCTGTCTTTGATTGTAACTGTATAATCCTGGGAAGTTGTAATAGGCCTCCGGGCCCTTTTCCATAAAATAATAATACTGCTCTGAAGCTACTTTTTGACAGTGCAGGAGAGGACTCTATCAGTTAATTTAGACGTCCTTTTTGGTCACATTTGAAGAATATTTTAATTTCAAGACTTGTGCTCAAGTCTTCACAAATTACCTTGGTGTACCCCTCTTTTCATTCACTGTTAGCCCATGAAAGAAGGATAAAATTTGTTTGTCTTAATGACTGGTATCTTTTATAGAGTTTCTAGAATGAACTGCCAATTTCACTGTTGAGAAGAGAAACATTTAAACTCTTCATGGAAGTTAAATTTGGGGTCATTTTACACAAACCATGGCTTTGGTCCAAGGAACAGAGATAGGTCTTGTGAGTTGGGAGTGGACAAGGGAAAGAGTCTGGCCTGCATTTTGGTAGATTTTTAAAAATTTAAATCTTTATATTTAATTGAGAAATAATAATTGTATATATTTATGGGGTACAATGTGATGTTTCAGTATATGTATGCATTATGGAATGATTATACCAAGTGAATTAACATATCCATAACCTCACACACTTACCATTTTTTTCTATTGAGAACACTTAAAATATATTCTTTTGACAAATTTGATATATAAAATACATTGCTATAACTATAGTTAATAATACATAATAATAATGCTATTGTATAATACATTTCAAAAAATTATTCCTCCTGTCTAACTTTGTATATCCTTTGACCAACATCTCCTCAGCCACTCCCTAGACTCCCAGCCTCTGGTAACCACCATTCTCTCCTTTTATAAGTTCAACTTTTTTATATTCCACATACAAGTAAGATTATTCAGTATTTATCTTTCTATGCCTGGCTTATTTCACCTAGCATATATGTCTTCCAAGTTCATCCTTTTTGTCTCAAATGGTAGAATTTCCTTCTTGAAAGTCTGAATAATACATCATTGTGTTTATATCCCATATTTTCTTTTGAGTTTGTCCACTTTCTTTTGTCCATTGATGGACACTTAGGTTGATTTCATAACTTGGCTATTGTGAACACTGCAGCAATGAACATGGGAGTGCAGATATCTCTTTGACATACTGATTTCAATTCTTGTGGATACATGCCTAGAAGTGGGATTGCTGGATCAAATGGTAATTCTATATTTAGTTTTTTGAGGAACCTCCGTATTCTTTTCCATAGTGGCTTTACTTAGTGGATTTCAGAACACACACAGAATTTGTTCCAGGTTCATTAATGAGCTCATAAAAAATAAAGCAAGAAGAGATGTAAAGTTATTACCCAGGTGTCCCCCATGCCCTCAGGCTGGTGAATAACAAAACCAATCAGTGAAGGCAGTTTGTTGAATTGCTCAGCTGATAATACTCTTGGATGGTAGCTCATTTTAGGGGATTTGGGGATAAGTACTAGGATTGAGAAGCTAATTAGGTAAGTGGATCTCAGGAGAACTCATGGCTGACCCATTGATCTGTTTCATTCTTTGCCTCCCACCTCTGTGAAATTTGAGGCAGCATGGCCCTGCTCTTAGCTCTGGATCTATTAGATAAGAGGAGATGACTACACAAACTCCTTGCTTAAAAGTCTTTCTGTCCCTTATCTTCAGGCCTTGAAAGTTTTAGACTGTAGGCAGAAATTAAAATCAATTACTATATTTAAATGCTGTGTGTAAGACTTTGCATGGCATGGTGTGTGTGTGTGTGTGTGTGTGTGAGAGAGAGAGAGAGAGAAAGAGAGAGGAGAGAGGGAGAAAGAGAAGACGGTGCTGTATTAGGTAAGGCAGAGTTCTTGCCTCAAAGGAGCAGAGGTTGCTAACTCAATTGCCTAGGAGGCCAGGTAGATTCAGTCAGTCACATGGCTTTGCATGTGTAAGAAAAACAGGCCGGGCGCGGTGGCTCAAGCCTGTAATCCCAGCACTTTGGGAGGCCGAGACGGGTGGATCACGAGGTCAGGAGATCGAGACTATCCTGGCTAACACGGTGAAACCCCATCTCTACTAAAAAATACAAAAAACTAGCCGGGCGAGGTGGCGGGCGCCTGTAGTCCCAGCTACTCGGGAGGCTGAGGCAGGAGAATGGCGTGAACCTGGGAGGCGGAGCTTGCAGTGAGCTGAGATCCGGCCACTGCACTCCAGCCTGGGCGACAAAGCGAGACTCCGTCTCAAAAAAAAAAAAAAAAAAAAAAAAAAAAAAAAAAAAAAGAAAAACAACAGAGTAAGCCAGATAAATGACATCAGATTCTTACTTGTCTCACTGACAATAGGAGGTGGTGGGTGCTACGGCAAATGGGAGTTGCACACTGTATGTAAAGGGAGCAGCCCATACAATGATCAAGCATAGTGGTTCTCAAAGTATGGGTCCCTGGACCTGCAGCATCAGAATCACCTGGAGACCTGTTAGAAATGGAAGATTTTTCAGCCCCGTCTCAGCCCACTGATTCAGCAACTCTCAAAGTGGGAGCCTTGCAGTCTCTGCTTTAATACGCTTTGGCGATTTGAGAACCACTGTTGTAGCATAGTGTTGCCGTGTGGGAATTTAGATCCATTGTTGCTAGATCTTTTGATGTTTTCAAGGGAAGCTATAAAGCTATATCCTTATGGAAATCTACTGATTTTTAAATATTAGAAGTTGTACAGGATATTTGTAATTTTGGGGAGCATGAGGAGTAGAAGAGGTACCCTGTGCAGGCCAAACTACAGGCTAAAGAAAGCACATCTGTGAGCCTCGTGGCATCCAGGCCTCCAGTGTCAACTTAGAATAATCAAATGTCTGCTTCATTGTTGGTCTAGAGCAATGATTTTCAGAGAGAGAGAGAGAGAGAGAGAGAGAGAGAGAGAGAGAGAGAGAGAGAGAAGATTGCAAGGCAAAAGGGGGCTTGTAAAGGCTGCACAGAATCTGATCCTTCCAGAGCATCCCTCAGGTATGTTAATAAGGAAGAAAAGAGGCCCCTGCTATGGCTCTTGAGTACTGTGGATTATAAACTGTGTTCACATCTGTTCTTTCATCAGGTCCTCACAACATTGTGCAACAGGTGTGAAAGATGAAGTCTCCATTTACAGCTGCTGAAATAGGCTGAGAGAGGGTAAGTGATTTGCCTAAGGTCACATAGCTTGTGAGGCTTAAATCTGAGACTAGATACCTAATTCTATACTTTCTTAACTAGAGTTTCTCTCTCATACATAGTTAGGTGTATTTATCTGTGTTTGTATATCCAAACACCACTAATTCTTGAAAGGATCTGGTGTGGCTCACTGGTGACTGATTTTTGTCCTGTTCCTTATGACTGAGCTTCAGCTGGTCCGCTCCCTGGGGGGTGGTGTGCTGCCTCAGGCCCCAAATCTTCCTTTTTTCTTCTGTGAACTCCTTAGTACCAGTTGTCTCCCTTGGAATCTTTCTCCCACACCAGCTCTGCTCCTGGACTCTGACTACTCGGGGTCACAGTTTCCCTGTTCTGGCCGGTCTTGCCACCGACTGAGCCTCACTGGGACACTGGTTCTAGAGCTGTCCCCTGTATGGATGATATGTGACCCAGGCATCTGCTGTCTGCAACTAGACTGAGTGTCCTGACTCATTTTCCATAGGCTGCTGAGCTGCCACCAGAGTAGTGGCTTTCTGACATGTGGCAAATTTGGATAATAAACGATATATATTATATTAGGAGAGCTAGAATATAGGATTCTTTCAAATATTTTACCTCATCTAGCTTAAAATGCAACAGGCATGTATCCAGATAGCACTACCAGAAAAATTTTAGTAGTTTGAAATTTCTGGGGCCTGTTAAATATGATTTTGATGAATTCTGCATTGTGCTGGGTATGGGGTGGGCGTTGTGACAGTTTGAGATACAGTCTTTTGGAGGGGCTTTTTCTTCCATGTTTGGAAACCAAGTGCTGGGGAGGGATAATGGGGGAGAGCTGGTGGTTGCTGAGTATCCAGGTGTTTACAACAGGACCCCGTGTGTGCAGTGAATCAGAAACTGTTCAGTCTTCTCTTTCCTCGCCCTCACCCCAAACCATCCATGTAATTGTCTGTGTGTTGAGGAGGGTGCTGCTGGGGGTGGGAGAGAGATCTAGTGACTATGAAGGCACTACAGTGCAGAAATGTCTTGGTACAGCACTGCTGTGGATATTGGTAGGAGGAAATAGAGAAGGTACCCTTTGCAAGGACCTCACATAGCCCAGAGTTGGCTTCTATTACAGTTGTTTGCTTTTTTTTTTTTTAATCAGAGAATAACAGATCACTAGTGGGAAGGGTGTGTTTCAGCCTTATCTTGGATGCTTCCTTACTTCATTTGACTTAATTCAGAAACTATGCAGTAGTTTTGTGTGCGACTTGTGCTGTTTCCTTTTCATATAATGAGTTTTATTTAAAGTCCTCATAACCGTTTTTTTGGTTTTGTTTTGTTTTCTATGGTAAGAGTAATCAAATGAGAATTGTAAACAGTTTTGGGGCCATTTTTACTCGACAAAACTGTTCTCCTGAGCCAGACCTCTTTCTTTCTCTCTCTGAAACACTTAGGGGCAGGAGAACCAGACTTTTATAGGAAAAATATGAATTCCTGTGCATTGTCACAAACTGGTTAATAAATAATTTAAAAACAGAAAGGGTCCTATCAAAATATTGGACTCCAACTTTGTCCAGTAGAAATACTGAGTACCAAGGATTTCTCAGCTTATTTGAACAAATGTAGGAAGATATTTAAAATTCCCCTCTGACCACATAGAATGTCATTTCTCTATCTACTTCAACACAGAGCTGTTGGGTAGAAAGTGAAGACTGAAGGTAGCCTGGAATAATAATAATAACAGCTTATTATATTGTTTTGTACCAAAGCTGTTCATATATGTTTTTTTGTGTGTGTTGTGTGTGTACATGTATATCCATATATGTATATACACATACATACATGTGTAGTATGTGTGTGTGTGTATATATGGATATACACGTACACACACAACACACACATATAAATACACCTTTAATCACGATAATGTATGGGTCAGGTATAATTATTGTCACCACTTTACACATGAGGAAAATGAAGCACAATGACGTTAAGAAACTCTTCTAAGCTCACACAGCTAGAAGCTGATCATTTGCATCCAGGCAGTCTATACCATATCAGTTCCCTTGACATATTATTGCAGGACTCAGTGAGGATTGAAGTTTTCTAGTCCTGGCACCTGTGCTAAAGCTATCCCACAGGCTGGTTCTGTTGTGTGAGACGTTGATGCTATCACTCACCAATCTGCCTAGACCACAGTAGCTGACATTTACTGAGCACTTACGATGTGCCAGGTAATGTGGGAAGTACTTTATATACATCATCTTACCAAATCCTCCCAGCAGCCTTATGAAGTAGGGGCTGTTTTACATCTGTTTTACATATGAGGAAACTGAGACCTGAAAAAGTTAAGTAACCTGCTCAAGATAAATGCTAGTAGGTATAGGCTCAAGATTTACCACTATGCTCTTCTGTTCTCTTGCTCAGGAGCTGGGCTCCTAACTTTGTGCTCCTAGTAAGGACTCTGCTAGTGCACATTTTCTCTGTGTCATGACTTTTGCTAGCAGCCTCCTGAAGTCAAGGGTTAAGGGTGCTTTCAAGAGTAGAAAGCCTGGCTTGACAGGGAGTCTGGAAGAGAGGTGACAGGAACTCTTCCCTTCAATGGGATCTGAGCAGTGCGTTATAGTGAGTTCTTGTGGGGGAAAGGCATCGATTGCTAAAATGGGAGCTCTTAAATATTCATCATGGTTGGTTACATTTTGGCCTTCACTCTTAACAATTACCATTTGATTCTACTTTATTTAATATATGACCTTTATTTTTCTTTTATTTATTCATTTGGCCACTGTTGATACCTTGAATATTTTAGCTGCCTACCATAGTCAAAGAGCTGTAGCAGAATTACTTGAAAATAGAGTCAATTCATCTAAATTAGCCATCAATATTATGTTGTAAAAGGGATAATTATAGTAATGCCATTATATAAAATGAAAGTATAAATATATATAATAGATTCAACATGAGAATAATAGATGTTTAATTCTGGCATCTTCTCTAGGTGTCTCTTATTTCAACACTCCTTAAGCTCCCACTCTCTGGTAGCCACTATGGGAGGTGCTGGGATTATAAAGATAATAAGCCATGGACCTTGTCTTCAAGGGATATGCAGTCCCTGTTGGGAGACAATTGATGAAGAGCTATGAGAACATTAAGGGCGGATGCAACCCAGAGCAGAGGAGGTGGGGTGGAGATGCTGACCAGGAAGGCTGCTTGGAGGAGGTGATCCCAGAACATTTAGTATATCACACTGGTGAGAGCAGAAAGGCTTGGTAGCTCAGCACACAGGCTCTGGAGTCAGGGGTGTTCAAATCCTGGCTCTCTTGTTTGCAGTTAAGTTTGTTTATTCTGGTGTTGCAGTTTCTCAGCTCCATTATACTTTATTTTTTTGAGATGGAGTTTTGCTCTTGTTGCCTGGGCTGGAGTACAGTGGTGTGATTTTAGCTCACCGCAGCCTCCACCTCCCGAGTTCAAGTAATTGTCTTGCCTCAGCCTCCCAAGTAGCTGGGATTATAGATGCTCACCACCACACCTGGCTAATTTTTGTATTTTTAGTAGAGAAGGGGTTTTACCATGTTGGCTAGGCTGGTCTTGAACTCCTGACCTCAGGTGATCCACCTGCTTCAGCCTCCCAAAGTGCTGGGATTACAGGCGTGAGCCACCGCACCTGGCCCATTATACTCTTATGAAACCACTATTATATATGCGATCTGTTGTTTTACTGAAACATGATGTGGCAGCACATGACTGTAGAAGGAAATAGAACCACAGGAGAGGGTATTTGGGCTAAGGTGTCATGATGTCATGGAACAGTCTTACCCGTTGATGTCTAGAGTCTCATGAAAAATTGAAGGATATATTCTAGATGAGTATTTGGAGAAATCTGATGGGCTTTTGGGAAAGTAAATTATAAAATTAAAACATATTTTGTTTTTTTTCCAGTAAAGTATAAAACTGGTCATGCTCCACATGAAGGAGAATACTAAACTGTAAACCAAAATATAAAAAGAAAGATTACTAGTTGTTTTTTATTTAATCCTTTTTGGTGAAAATATTAGTTTGAAAATTGTCATCTGGCCGGGCGCGGTGGCTCACGCCTGTAATCCCAGCACTTTGGGAGGCCGAGGTGGGCGGATCACAAGGTCAGGAGATCGAGACCATGGTGAAACCCCGTCTCTACTAAAAATACAAAACATGAGCTGGGCGCGGTGGCGGGCGCCTGTAGTTCCAGCTACTCGGGAGGCTGAGGCAGGAGAATGGCGTGAACCCGGGAGGCGGAGCTTGCAGTGAGCCAGGATAGCGCCACTGCACTCCAGCTTGGGCGACAGAGCGAGACTCCGTCTCAAAAAAAAAAAAAAAAAAAAAAAAAAAAAGAAAATTGTCATCTAAGGTCCTTGCCATCCTTTGGAAAGTCAAGTGAAAAAAGAAAGAAAAAGTCTTCTGAACATATGTCTGAATTCCAAACCTCATCATAAACTCTGAGAGAAAGGTGAAAGTTCAGCTTTTCCTATTGGCCTGGACTGGAGTATCTGCCTTTCTCTTGCAGTTGTATCTCTATTAGCAAATCCTCTGAAAGCAAAGATACTTTAGTCAGCTGTGGTCAAACACAAAAATGCTCATGAGATATGCAAAGCAGGGTAGCCTGAGCTCAGCCGTGATGCCTGAGAACAGCCTTAGTCTGTCTGTCTGTTTGGGTGTCTGACTGCCTGCAATCAGCTACAGAGCAGTGGGGCTGCAAGTCCTCGTGGTTTCTCCTTGGGGCTTTTATCTTTTCCTTTTCCCTCACTTAGCCAGGATTCCTCCAGCCATCACAGGGCTGGTCTTAGCCCCTCACTCTGATATCAGCCGTTCCCACTCCACTTTCAGGAGCCTGGCATCCTTTTTGTGATCATTCTCCCAGTCCCACCATTAGACAGTTGTTCTACCCCTTCCCTCTATCAAAGCATGAAAGGACCATGAGGCCCAGAAGCAATGGTTCCAGTGTACATTTCTATTTCCACCAGAGAGCCTTTCTGTCCTGGGGTGCCTGGAACTAACCACAATGCCTTTCCTGGAGGCTCTGGCCCCAGCCTTAGGCAGTGAAAAAGACCACAGCCTACCTGTACCAAGGAAATTCCTGGGCTGCTGGCCTCTTCTACCCTGCTCTTACTTCCTCACCCTCTCAACCCTAACTTCTCCCTTCTCTTTACCATAGAGCCTTCTGTGGCATATTTTAAGTTTTCCAGAATGTCCAGTGCTATTTTAATAAACATTGAACTCTTTTCATACTGTATGAAATGCTTTTTCCAAAATTGGGACATGATTCTCAGTGCCTCTTATATTGTTTTCATGTCTGAAAATGAAGTTTATGACAGAAAAATGTGTTGATGGAATATAATGTCTTCATGAATAGAAGCATTAGTAAACTGGCTCAATTGTCATTAAGAAATACTTCCATTTGCTTTTTGACAAAATAGTCATGAGTGAATAGCAAGTAATGCATTAACAACTGCTGATTTCTTATTTATTGCACTCATTCATATTAAAATAACAATACAGAAAATAAATATAGAAAAGCTTCACTTACAATCCTATCGCTCCATATAATTACTGTTTTTATTTTCCTGTGTTCTCTTTCAGGCCTAGGCCATGTATGAGGAGGCTACTGAATGGGGCTCCGAATACAGCTCTGTGGTAAAGGAATTCTTGTGAAAAGTTGTGTTCCATTTGTGTATTGTACTTTAAACTAGCTCTGGGCACTACCCACATTTTAACTTGCTGTGTTAACCAGCTTTAGTTTATTATCTCAGAACTCTGACTGCACCATTATAGTATCAACATTCATCTTTTTTTGTCAGTGGTGGGGCCTTTACCACCAGCATATCAAGGAATATCACAATAAGCTGCACGACACTAGATTTTTTTTTTTTTTTTTTTTTTTTTGAGATGGAATCTTGCTCTATCATCTAGGCTGGAGTGCAGTGGCATGATCTCGGCTCACTGCAACATCTGCCCCCCCTGATTCAAGCAGTTCTTGCCTCTCGATTACAGGTGTGTGCCAGCACATCTGGCTTTTTTTTTTTTTTTTTTTTTTTTTAGTAGAGCTGGTGTTTTGCCATGTTGGCCAGGTTGGTTTTGAACTCCTGGCCTTAAGTAATCTGCCTGCCTCGGCCTCACAAAGTGCTAGGATTGCAAGCGTGAGCTACTGTGCCTGGCCAACACTAGATCTTAATTGCATATTTCCAAAAAGTTAGTGAGTTTATGGATATTAATAGGCCTTCATACGTAAGAGCTGAATTCCCTCTTTATCTGGAATTCTTACGTTCTGTTGACATCATGGAAAGTTCTTAGCTCAAGACGGGCAATGAATTGGGCCTGAAATCATACTCTATCCTCTAAATGGGGCAGCATTGCATATTTCCAAGCTCAAGAAAGAAATGACTCCCTCTGGCCTCTCTCCCTTTCTAGTTTTCCTGAAATTGTAGATGTCTTATCTTGGTATTTACAGCATTTGCCTGATTACAAAAGTAATCTGAAGTGTTGATGAAAAACACACTTTCCTGGGGCCTTTCCAGGCCTATTGAATCAGAATTCTGAGGAATGGCTTGGTTTAAACAGGCACCTTGGGTGATTTTTACAATCCAGGCAGATTTGGAAACAGTTGTTTATTTGAAGGCAGTCCATAGCTACCAGCTCACACATGTGCTTAGCACACTTTTGAGGAAAAGTGGCCAGTCGTTCCATCTTCGGGGGATCAACGGTTGTGTAGGCCTTTGTCTTTATTCCATCCTAAATACGGCATGGCCATGGCTATACAAAATGTAGGACAGGGTGGCAGGCCAATGTGGGAAGATAATCTTCTCTGTCAAGGTCATCATACATAATACTGCCACAGCCTTCACTTTGTAATTGGGAATTCTATTCCTTATCTAAATTATAATTTGTACATGACGGGGTGTGGGTGTGTGTGTGTGTGTGTGTGTAATTTTTTGTTACGCTTTTTTTCATGTGATCACTGGGTTTTAAATTCAGTTTACTGAAAAAATGCTGTCTCATCAATCACTGTGGTATTAATTTGAAAGATAAGCAGATTTTATGCAACTCTAGGTCATGGCCAAGATCTGGAGTGATATTCCCTGAAGTAGGCTAGTCCCATAGTTGTGAAATAATGGGGTTTGTTTTAGATGTATGCTTCCTTGCTGGATTCCCCACTCACCCAGATTGATCCAGGCCCTCCTGCTATCTGCCAGAAGCCCACCCTTTTTACTCACCTCCCCACTCTTCCCAGCAGGGCCCCGTTCTCCCAAATCACCCTTCCTTCCCTCGTAAGTTCATCTTTTGAGTCAAAAGATAAAATAAGAACAATAAAGCATAACCCAACTCTCTTCCTTTAGATTTGATAATCTTAGCTGGTAGAAAGAAAGGGATGGATGAAACAAATTCATGCCATAGAAGGAATGACTGATGGATCTTACTGCATTAGCAAATGGTCCCAAGGACATTTATATCTTAAGATGTTTGTTAAACTAAAGGAATAAGTCTCAAATACAGTGTATCAGTCAGTTTAAAAGGAAAGTGAGGTGAAGTGTGGGGCAGAGGAATCTTTAAATCACATAAGGGCCATAGTTCACTGCTCCTCGAGGCCAGCTGTTGCTCTTGGAAATGTGTTGATAACGGCATTCAGCCAAGAAGGCCAGGGAAACACTTGGGTCTGGTTAAAGGTCAAGCCCCGGCCTTTCACTCTGCCCTTCGTCTCTCTCATCTCCAACAGGGCACTGCATGGGTGTGCTCTCTGCATGGTGGGTTGTCATGGGAGCAAACAGATCATCTGCCAGAGTAGGGGCAACCCCAGCAGAGGGAGCATCTGTCCTGGAGCAGTGCAGGAATGGTGCAAACCCGGAGTCAGGGCCCTTGACTTTTCATTATTGAAGGCTATTGACTTGTGGACTAAGTGGCTGTCAGGTATAGCCCTTTCACGTAGACAGAATCAAGAACCTTTGGCACAGGTTCTTATCACTGTGTGTAAAGGTAAAAACTTGATTAGGCTCAAGTGGAAGAAAATGTGATACTTTATTCTTTCTCGTTTGAAACTTTAGTCTCTGTGTCTTTCTGTCTCAAGAAAATAGTAAAATCCGAATGTAACCAGGCAGGCTTTTCCCCCGCCCTGATTAAAGGATTTTTTTTTTTTTTTTTGAGACACAGTCTTGCTCTGTCGTCCAGGCTGGAGTGCAGTGGCGCGATCTCGGCTCACTGCAACCTCTGCCTCCCAGGTTCAAGCGATTCTCCTGTCTCGGCCTCCTTGATTAAAGGATTCTTAATTAAGAAAGGAAAATCTGTTATAGAATAAATGCTAAATGAAAATAAAGCAAGCACATTGAACGCTCATTCGTAAGTTAAAAACAAAGCTCAGATATTCATCACAGTATGTTTAGCCATGTTATGCTCTCAGTGTGCTCGGGTCCCTAGGTTTCATGACTGCTTAATGATTTTCAGTGATGGGACAAAACTGTAGAGGCTGGACATCTCTCTCTTGAATTTTATTTTTCATCCCTCCCCCCACCTACTAAATACTTTCCATATTAAATAAAAATCTGAAATGTTAATAACATAACCTGATGAGCCTAACTTCCCTCATCTGCAAGGTGTATCAGATGATATTAAAGAAGACTTTGGTCTCAAGATCAATGATTAAATATTCCAAGAGAAGAGATCTATTTTCCTGAGTGCATTTGTATTTCATGTTGCTCTTTGAGTGACTTTCTTGAGTTAGGATATGTGTTTAAATTACTTATTCTTCAAATGAATTGGGGAAGAAGTAAGTATAGATATTTTATTATAAAATAGCTAAAAGTTTATCAGTAATAACTGATACTTCCTAGTTGCCAGGCTCTGTTCTGTGTTTTTTTTTTTTTGAGACAGAGTCTCACTCTTTCGCCTAGGCTGGAGTGCAGTGGCGTGATCTCCGCTCACTGCAAGCTCCGCCACCTCCTGGGTTAACGCCATTCTCCTGCCTCAGCCTCCCTAGAAGCTGGGACTACAGGCACCTGCCACCACACCTGGCTAATTTTTTTGTATTTTCAGTAGAGACGAGGTTTCACCGTGTTCGCCAGGATGGTCTTGATCTCCTGACCTCGTCACCCACCCGCCTCGGCCTCCCAAAGTGCTGGGATTACAGGCGTGAGCCACCCCTCCCGGCCTGTTCTGTGTTTTGTGTGTACCATATCTAATTGGCACAACAACCTCCTTAGTGGTTGCCATTTTTGTTGCTGTTTATAGTTCAGAACTGAAGCATAGGGAGTTTGGATGACTTCAGCAGGGTTCTACACTGGCGAATGATTTCACTGGGTTCTGGATCTGGGCAGAATTACTCCTCAGTCTTTCAGACTAAAGAGTCACAGAGACTAAAGCTAAGGCTAAGAGCCACAGAGCTATAATACCTCTCCAGCAATAATAACAAAGAAACCTACAAGAATACACTGCACGCTGGTAAGACAGGTTTCCTCTAGGATTACGGGAAGGGTGCCAGGGAAAACTTTGACCTTATCTATATCATTTGAATTTCTTTTTATAATTATAATGTTTCCACGTATTACTTAATATAAAGCAAACTTTTAAAATTGCCAAAGTCCTAAATCAGATTAATAATTTCCATAAAACCATTACTATTTAAAAAAATTTGTCATTGAGACTCTTAAAGCTGGCAGGGAACTAGGAAATCATTTATCATAATCTCCTTGTTTTTCAAATGAGGAAACTGAAGTTACATGATTTGCTTAAACTCACAGAACTAGTTAGTGATAGAACAGGTCTGCTGCTGCCCAACTTGGTGTGCTTCTGCCGTACTTTTCAATGGAATACCTTGGAGAAAGATTTACAGATCTTAAGTGAAAAGTCTGAGAGTTTCGGCAAAAGCATGTATACACATAACCAACTCCAGAGCCAAGATATAGATCATTTCCATTACTCCTGAATGTTCTCTTGTGCTAGGCATCTCTTTGAAAACTTTGCCTTGCCCATTCATGTGCACTGGTAATAATTCAAGTGCTTACATTTCCTATATATTCACACAGTTTATAGTTCCCAACAGAGACACACCTTAGTGTGTCTGTGTACTTCCTTAAAGACAGAAACAGGGTTTTCACAGTCCCATGCTCTTCTTCTTATCCTTTACAAGCCAGTTCCTAATTACTGAAATTGCTAATTGCTGTTCCTTGTTTACAAACATTAATTCAAGTTGGTCTTTAGCCTGACATAATTATCATTACATATGAAATTTTTCTTTAGTCATTTAATGCTCAAAGCTCCCCAGACACATCTATAATCAGAGTACATGTCTTTTTTTTTTTTTTTTAACTGAGCAGTTTCTATATTAAAATCTTGGAAGCTCTAAGAATAAGACATATGGCTGGGTGCGGTGGCTCATGCCTGTAATCCCAGCACTTTGGGAGGCCGAGGTGGGTGGATCACCTGAGGTCAGGAGTTCGAGACCAGCCTGGCCAACATGGTGAAACCCCATCTCTACTAAAAATACAAAAATTAGCTGGGCAAGGCGATGTGTGCCTGTAATCTCAGCTATTAGGAGGTCTGAGGCAGGAGGATCACTTGAACCTGGGAGCGGAGGTTGCAGTGAGCCAAGATCATGCCACTGTACTCCAGCCTGGGCAACAGAGCAAGACTCCATATCAAACACACACACACGCACGCGCGCGCACACACACACACACACACACACACACACACACAGAATAAGACATATTTACTGAAACCAGTGCATCTGAACATGGGCAAATTTGATCTGCTGTGTTTTGTTTTAACTGGATAAAGCTTTCCAGCTGAGTTGGCAATAGTCTTCTGGCAATCATCTGTCAGCCCTGCCCCTGAGCATCTTCCTCTTTTCCTGTTTGGTTTGCTCCTTGGGCTTGGTGAATGGTGAGTGTGTGTGTGTGTGTGTGTGTGTGTGTGTGTGTGTGAGAGAGAGAGAGAGAAAGAGAGAGAGAGAGCTCACTGCGGTCTGGCAATGGTACCAATGTGCTGATGATTAATTTTTGAGACTAACTTCATATTCACAAACATGGAAAATGTCCTCTGGCATGAGTGGATCTCAATCCATATAATTTTAATACCTAAAACAGAGTACAGTCCTCCTTTTAGATCTTGTTCTACAGAATTATTCCAAAATCCCTAGGAAATAGTCCCAAAAGATATAAAGTTATGAATATATTCATAGCAGTGACATTATAATTGTGAAAACTGGAAATAATGGAAATGTTCAATAGTGGAAGATGCTGAAATGATAGAGAACTATATAGTTACTAAATGGGATTGATATGTGACCAAGTGGATACATGGAAATATTTAAATTAAATAATATTAAGTGAAAAAGAATATTTTAAAATTTGAAGTACTATATAAGTAGTAATTTACAGTCATGGAAAAATACTTATACCTTAATAGAACTTGGTTACTTTCCTACCTGAAAGTAATTTTGATTTTAATGCTTTCTAGCATCTTTGTTTTTTTTAAAAAAGGTTTTATTTCATAATAACTTCAAACTACAGAAAATGTACAAGAATGGTATCAAGATGATGTCAAGAATTTCTCCTGACCGCACGTACCCTTTACTCATATTCTCCGATTTTTAACTCTTTCCAATAGTTGTTTTGTTTTATTATCATTTTCTCTTTCCATATACACATATTATTTTTTCTGAGTAATTTGAGAGTAAGTGGCATACATCACACACATTTACAGTAATTCCTTTTTTTTTTTTTTCCTTTTTTAAAATACAGAATTTTGCTCTGTCACCCAGGCTGGAGTGCAGTGGTGGGATCTCAGCTCACACCTTCCAGGCCCAAGCCATCCTTCCACTTCAGCCTCCCAAGTAGCTGGGACCATAGGTGCGTGCCACCACCACACCCACTAATTTCTGTATTTTTTTTTAGAGATGGGATTTTGCCATGTTGTCCGGGCTGGTCTTGAACTTCCAGGCTCAAGCGATCTACCCGCCTCATCCTCCAAAAGTGCTGGGATTATAGGCCTACGCCACCATGCCCAGTCAACAGTAATTCTTCAGTGTGTCTTTCCCAGAAACAAGGATATTCTCTGTGTAACCACAGTACGATTATTAAATTCAGGACATTTATATGGGTACAATATTTAAGAAAAATCCCTACAGTCCAATATTGTCCTTTCTAGTATTTCCCTCCTCCAGCTCAGAATGCAGTCCAAGATGATGCCATTATGTTTAGTTATGCTATCTCTTTAGTTTGGATGAACTCATCTTTTTTTTTTTTAAGTCTTTTATGACACTGACATATTTGAAGAACAAGGGCCAGTTATTTTATTTTATTTTAATTACTATTTTTGAGATAGTCTTTCTTTGTCACCCAGGCTGGAGTGCAGCGTTGCAAATAGGACTCACTGTGGCCTCAACTTCCTGAGCTCAAGTGATCCTCCTGCCTTAGCCTCCCCAGTAGTTCCTGTTTACCTAGGAACATGTTTAAAGCCACACTGCCCAAGACTTATTTACATGTACCCTAGGTAGGGACTACAGGCATGTGCCACCATGATTTTTACGTTTTCTGTGAAGACAGGCTGTCTATTTGTTGCTCAGGTGGGTCTCAAACTTCTGGGCTTAAGCGATCCTTCTGCCTCAGCTTCTCAAAGTGTTCAGATTACAGACATGAGCCACCACACCAGGTTAGTTATTTTATATTTCTCAGTTTGAGTTTGTGTGATGTTTTCTTTTGAGTTTCAGGTAATACACATCTGGCTAGAAAACTACAAAAGGGATGCTATATCTTTTTCAGGGTGTTGCATTTGGAGTCACATGCTGGCTGCCTGCATTTCATTGGCTGTGTTAATGTTGATCATTTGATTATGGCATTGTCTGGTTTCTCCACAGTACAATTACTATGTTTCCCCTTACAATTGATAAGAAATCTGAGGAGAGATGTATTAAAGGCACATAAACACCATGCTTCTCATCCCACTCTCTCCCCTAGACCTAACATCTATCTTGACTCCTTTTAAAAGCCACATAGCCCAAGACTTATTTACGTGTACCCTAGGTAAACAGGAAAACTTGGGTGATTTTGCTGAGGCCGTCCCTGTGCCTGTATACCCCCTTTCAAGCCTGTGTAGTTTGTACCACAATTTAAGGCTATCTCAAAGTGCTGTCTGCTTCCCTGTCCTTAACTGAATTTAATGTCTTCCTCTTCAACCTCTAGGAGCACTTTGTACTTTTCTTGGGGCATATATTAACTTCTACTTTGTGGTTGTAACTATTTGTGTACTTCCTTTATCCTAGTCACCAGGCTAAGATAGCATGATGCCTTGAGGGCATGAACTGTGTCTTAATCATTTTTGCATCCTCTGCAGAACCCAGAAGAGGCTTTCAGTGGGAGGCACGGGATCAGTGTTCATGAAATGCATATTTATACTTCTAGTACTTACCACTTCTGATGTGCTGGTTGAATACCCAATTGTGTATTTCAAGAACTCCTCAGTTTCATCTGCTTAATATCTCTACATCTCCTATTTAACAACATGTTGCTATTTTGCCCTTGAAGTAGGAATGGAAATCCTTCAGTGTCTGGCATTTCTGTATTCTTAGCTCAGGTGTTAAGAAAAGTGTTGTTGGCCGGGCGCGGTGGCTCAAGCCTGTAATCCCAGCACTTTGGGAGGCCGAGACGGGCGGATCACGAGGCCAGGAGATCGAGAGACGATCCCGGCTAACACGGTGAAACCCCGTCTCTACTAAAAAATACAAAAAAAACTAGCCGGGCGAGGTGGCGGGCGCCTGTAGTCCCAGCTACTCGGGAGGCTGAGGCAGGAGAACGGCGTAAACCCGGGAGGCGGAGCTTGCAGTGAGCTGAGATCTGGCCACTGCACTCCAGCCTGGGTGACAGAGCAAGACTCCGTCTCAAAAAAAAAAAAAAAAAAAAAAAAAAAAAGGTGTTGTTGAGTGAAGAAGTTACTTCCTTACCGTGAGGATTTGTATTTGTGTTTCTGTCTGAGTTTCTTACAAGGGCACTGAGCCAGCTTCTTATTGCTTGACAAGAAGGTATGAGGAGGTCAGGTCCTCCTCTGGGGCATTCTTCTAACACTAATTAAGGATAACTTTGTATGTGTGTTGATAGGAGAGTGTATCCTTACCCAAAGATTCCCCTGTGTACAGGCTTTAGAATCTGAAGGTACAACCTGCCAAAATCAGAGGAGTTAGGAGCCAAGGTTATTAATTTGCTTAGATAGTATTAATTTGTTCTGCCAAGACATGTAAGAACAAGCATTAATTTAGTTTGTAAGTTTAATGAACGATTGGAAGAACCAAAATTCTAAGTAGGTCAATCAAATCTTATGGTACAACTAACTTGCAATGTTGGAAAAACGTGTCCAGACACATGACACTGGGATGCTTGTTACTTTATATAGGAAATGTACAAAACACATAAAACCTTTTTCTAAAGTGTAATTTTTTATAAGCTTTTGAAATTGATGAAGCCGTGTCATTCTTCACAGTGGGGCTTTCCTTTAGAATAGGAACTGATCAATTATTATTTTTTAAATACATTTTTAAATTTTAGAATAGTTTTAGATTTCTAGAAAAGCTTCAAAGACAGTTCAGAGAACTTCCATATACCCTCACCGCTTGCCTCTATTGTTGTCATTCCACATCACTATCTACATTTGTGGCAAGTTAGAAACCAACATCAGTACATTATTAATAATAACTACAATTAATACTTCATTCTAATTTCACCAGTTTTTCTGTTTTTTTTTTTTTTTTTTGAGATGGAGTCTTGCTCTGTCGCCCAGGCTGGAGTGCAGTGGCCGGATCTCAGCTCACTGCAAGCTCCGCCTCCTGAGTTCACGTCATTCTCCTGCCTCAACCTCCCGACCGAGTAGCTGGGACTACAGGCGCCCGCCACCTCGCCTGGCTAGTTTTTTTTTTGTATTTTTTAGTAGAGACGGGGTTTCACTGTGTTAGCCAGGATGGTCTCGATCTCCTGACCTCGTGATCTGCCGTCTCGGCCTCCCAAAGTGCTGGGATTACAGGCTTGAGCCACTGCGCCCGGCCAGTACCAGTTTTTCTTTAGTGTCCTTTTTTATTGTTATTGCTCTAGGGTCCCATGCAGGACATCACATTATATTTCATCATCATGTGCAATGGTTAGAATGTTTGCCCCTCCAAAACTCATGTTGAAATGTAATTGCCATTGTGATGGTGTTGGGAGGTGGGGCTTTTAAGAGGTGATTAGGTCATGAGGGCTCTGCCCTCATAAGTGGACCAATGATGTTGTCGCAGGAATAGGCCCCCTCTTGCTCTCTCTTGCCGTCTCTTTGTCCTGCCATGTGACCCCTTCCACCATGTTATGATATGGCAAGAAGGCCCTCACCAGATGCTAGCACCTTGACATTTTACTTCCCAGCCTTCGGAATTGTAAGCCAATAAATTTTTGTTCATCATAAATTACCTAGCCTAGGATATTCTCTAGCCTAGGATATTCTGTTTTGGCAGCACAAATGAACTAAGACATCATGTCTCTGTAGCCTCTTTTGGTCTATGACAGTTTCTCAAACTTTTCTTGTCTTCGATGACTTTATCAGTTTTGGGAAGTACTGATCAGGTTTTCTGTAGAATGTTCCTCGCTTTGGGCTTCTTCAATATGTTTCTCATGGTTAGATGGAAGTCACAGATTTTTGTGAGGAGGGTGCACTACACATCTGTGGTCCGATTACACACACACCACATCATATTAAGGTTACATACTATCACGTCATATTAAGGTTACATACTATCCACATGGTACATCGTATTGATGTTAGCTTTGATCACCTGGGAAAGGTAGTCAGGTTTCTATACTATAAAGTTACTTTTTCATCCCTTTCCATATTCTGCTGTTTGGAAGCAAGTCACTATGCCTACCAGAATACCCTAAAGAGGGTAAGTGGGTGGAAAGTCAAGTTCTGCCTCTTGGAAAGGAGAGTATTTACATAAATTATTAGAACTGTTCTGTAAGGGAGATTTGTCCCTTCTCCTATTTATTTATTCAACCACTTATTTACATCAGAATGGACTTTTGGATCTTTATTATGCTTTGGGTTATAACTCAATATTATGTTTTTTATTTTGTTGCTCAGATTGTTCCAGCTTTGGCCATTGAGGCCTCTTTCAGTTTATGTTTTTTATTTTGTTGCTCAGATTGTTCCAGCTTTGGCCATTGAGGCCTCTTTCAGTTGGCTCTTGTGTCTCTTTCATGTGCCCCATTGTTTTATTTTTTGAGCACTTCCTTGCTTTCTAACACTACAATACAAGATGCTCTAGGCTTATCTTACGTATTTTCTGCTCTAGTGCTAGAATAAGCTGTTTCTCCAAGGAACCTTTGTTCATTTTATAGAAGAATGGTATTAGAAACCAAGATTTGGTTCATATTTTGATAATCTGATAATAAATTTTGGAAATGAAAATGAGCAATATGGAGAGGTAGAAAGCATTGGCTTTGCTGACTGCTACTGACTTTGAACCACAACTTTGCCATAAATGGGACAGCCAACCATCCCAGTTTACCTGGGACTGAGAGGTTTCCAGGGATATGATATTTTCAGTCATAAAACAAGGATGACTTGGCCACCCTTGTCGTGGAATTGGTTATGTCTTTTGGTTGCAAGGGACAAAAAAACAAATAAAGCTCCCTCAGTTAAAATGGAAATTCAATGACTGATTTAACTGGAAAATCTAAAGATAGAAGGAGTTCAGGCCAAGCTGGATTCACAGGTCAAATAATGTAATTAGGTCTCCCACTTACTCTATATTTCAGTTCCATTTTCCTCTGTGATAATTTTTTCTTGGACTGTGCGTGTGGTGGGAAAAGAGTGGATTTTCTTTAATGGAGAACAGTTGTCCTCATCCCCTTGTATAGTACAGGAATCAAAACCGAAATACCTAGAGGGGTAAGGCTTTCTGTGTCAATGAGTAAAGCAGGCTGCTTGGGAGACAGCAGGGAGTGACGGGAACATTAAGGGGAAACTCTAGTCACTGGTGCTATGCAGGAATGCAGGTCCGCTGTTGCCAGATACGCCAATTTTCCATTGAAGCCAGAATGTGAAACTCTGATTTTTAGATTTTGGCAACTGATTCATTAAACAACAACAATAACACCATTCATACAGAGAAAATATACTCATGGGGCATATAACTTGTGGATTATCAGTTTGTAAACTCTGCCTTTAAAAGTCTAAGGCCATTTCCTGGCTGCCTCAGGACATACTTGAGCACATATGTACAGAAAGTGGTTCTCTAAGTGTGCTTGGGATACATTTACTGTTTTTGAAAATTGACCTCATTTAAGTTAATAATCACTAAGTTTATCAAGTGCTTGCTATATGCCAGGCATGGTGCCAAGCAGTTGATACATTTCTCTTTTTTCTTGCAATAACCCTGTCAAAAAGTTACTGTTATCATCATAACCTTTCTGCAGATGAAGAAATGGAGAACAGAGAGGTCATGTATCTTCCTCCATTTCATATGGCTGTAGTGACCAAGGATAGGATTTGTACCCCAGCAGTCTGACAATAGTACTCAGATTCTTCACCCCTTTGCTTCAGATGACTGCAGATAGAGATACATATCTTAGAGAAAGTCATGGATAAAAGGAATCTTACAGATCATCTAGTCTGTTAGCCTCCTTATTTTACAGATATAGAAATTGAGGCCAAAAGCAAAGGGTAACTTTGACAAGTTCTCATAGCCTGTTAGTGGGTAAGCTGGAATAAGTCAAAAGCCCTTTTGCTGCACCATGAAGCTTCTGGGACTTCCTAACTACAAAGAGTGAAAGCCCATGGTGGGTTTGACAAAGCATTCTAAAGTACTGACAAATTATTCCTGCCATTGCTGTTTCTGGATTGATATATTCTTCATCTTTCATAAATCAGACTCTTCAAGGGGGAAATATTTTCTTGTCTTTTTAACCAGCAAAGAAGATTAAACAGTTATTTTTCTCTAAATTGATCATTTCATCCATAAGCTCAGCCATCACTATGGTTTGAAAGAGAGGTTGAAGGTCTGGGAAGATACTTCACAACCATATTTTTCCTTCCTTGCTTCCCTCCCCCCCTCCCCTCCCCCTCCCCTCCCCCCTCCCCTCCCCCCTCCCCTCCTCCTCCCCTCCCCCCTCCCCTCCCCCCTCCCCTCCCCCCTCCCCTCCCTCCCTCCCCTCCCTTCCCCTCCCCTCCCTCCCCTCCCCTCCCCTACCTCCCCTCCCCTCCCCTCCCTCCCCTCCCCTACCTCCCCTCCCCTCCCCTCCCCTTCCCTTCTCTTCCCTTCCTTTCCCTTCCCTTCATTCCTCCCTCCCTTCCTTTCTTTTTCATTTTGTCTTTCTCTCTCTGCCCCCTCTTTCTCTCCCTCCCTCCCTCCCTCTTTCCTTCCTTCCCTCCCTCCCTCCTTCCTTCATTTCTTCTTGTCTCACTCTGTCACCCAGGCTGACTGCAGTGGTGTGAACACACCTCACTGCAGCGTCAACCTCCGGAACTCAAGCAATCTTCCCACCTCAGCCTCCTGAGTAGCTGGGACTACAGGCATGTGCCACTATGCTTAAATGATTTTTGATTTTTTTGTGGACATGGGGGTCTCACCATGTTGCCCAGGCTGGTCTTGAACTCCTGGAGGCAAGTGATCCTCCTACCTCAGCCTCCCAAAGTGTTGGGATTACAGCCAAATATCTATTCTAAAGCCTTTTTGTCAATTCCTAAGAGATATGTCACCGAGAAGCCTTGAAAGCTGCATTTTGTTTATATGGACAAATGGTCATAATGAGCAGTTTCAAAAACACCAAATTCCAATATGTGATTTCTTAAAGATATATACATGTGAATTTCACAGATACGTACAGATAGTTTGGTGTTTTGTTTTGTTTTGTTTTGTTTTGGTCACCTAGGCTGAAGTGCAGTGGCGTGGCCTCGGCTCACTGCAACCTCCGCCTCCCAGGTTCAAGTGATTCTCCTGCCTAAGCCTCTGGAGTAGCTGGAATTACAGGCGTGCGCCACCACTCCCAGCTAATTTTGTATTTTTAGTAGAAACAGGATTTCACCATGTTGTCCAGGCTGGTCTTGAACTCCTGACCTCAAGTGATCCACCCACCTCAGCCTCCCAAAGTGCTGGGATTACAGGCTTGAGCCACCATGCCTGGCCAGCAAAAACAGATTTGAGAGGAGTACAGAGGGGTGGGGAGTTCTGAAAAAGTCTAATTGGAACACTGGCTGGATTATAGGTCTGTGTGTGTTCCAAAGTGGTTCTAAACCTAACTACCATAGGCAAACATAGCTCAAGTGTGTCATACCATGTAAGTATCTTGGAATACAGAATGGAACTATTGTACAACAATGTGTCTGGAATGCTTAGTTTGGATCAACTAATAAGGAACAATGAACCTGAAAAGGCTGGGAGAGATTTTTTTTTTTTAGTGGAACAAATGTCATTGTACATCAACATTGTTTTAAAAGTTGTGGTAGCTATATAAATAATTCTGTGCCCTGGAGAAATAATTCTCACTTTTTTGGGTAATTTAATATTCTTTGAAATGCTGTAGAATTAAAAAATTTTTCCATTTTGCTTGAATAACTGCCATACTAGCTTTAAAAGGTGCAGAATAGCCGTGTGTGTGTGTGTGTGTGTGTGTGTGTGTGTGTGTGTTGTGTTTAATAAGAATACAGCTTAGATTTGGAAGCAGTTTCCTCAAATCACTTTTAAAATCTCTCGTTTTCTTCTGAATTCAGAACCTCCTATGGTTATAAGTGAACAGAGTGGTGCTCTCAGAGTCGATACCACATAGGATCTGGCATTGGATGCCTTGCATGTAAGACCAGTCTTACCACATATTCATGGAGTGACTTGGTCAAGCGACGTAATCTTCTTTAGCTTCAGTTTCTTCATATTTAAAATGGGAATGAAAACTTCTTCCCAGAGGTTGCATATGACAGTAAAGTGAGATAAGGTTTTGACATCATCACTACAAAGGGCAGGGTCCTGGGAGCTTACAGTTATGATGATTCTCCACACTAGAGAATTCATAGTACATCACAATTTGAGAACCTATGGTCTAGCCTCTGTCTGTTTTCTCAGCTGAGTCTCTAGAATGAACAAAGAACAAAACCACAGTGCTTGTTTAAAGGGAAAGTAGTGGAAGCCTTATGGGCCACCCAGGGGGTAAACCCATAATGGGAATTCTAAGTGAGGGCTCCTTAGGTGGTTGTGTTTGAAACTCTGATCCTGACTCCCTTCCTGAGCTGCCATAATCCACCAGTGGAACCTTACCGTGAAAGACAATGCCAGTTTCTCCTCATTGTTATGAGAGTAACCCTGATGTAAGAACCTCATTTTCCAGGCAAGATGAGGATTTAGCTTCTATTTAAACAGGTCTTTGGACTAGAGCTCTGATTTTTGCCTCCAAACAGATTCTTGTAGCTTTGGGTTTTTAAGATCAGTTCTGATTGAGAGGTGAGGAAGACAGTTTTCAGTGTGCCTTCTAATGCTCCCTTTAGGCCTTTCCTAATTCAAATCTACATTTGTCTGGGAGCTGTAATAATTTTTTGGATGTGGAAGTTGGGGATTGGGAAATTAGTTTTAGTTTTGCTGATTATGTTTCTAAATAAGATTATCCTTTTCATAAGATTGTAGAATTGAATTATTCCAAAGAATATCTAGACATTTTACCAGCCATCAGAGGGATACCCAAATCTGTCCTCTTCCCTCTTTACCACTCCCCTCCCCTCTCTTCCTCTTCCCTTCTCTCATTTATTTATTATCTATTTGTGTATCTATCTATCTGTATGTCTAATCTCACTCAATCATCTATGAATCATGTCTTTGTCTACTTTGTTTTGTTTTGATGGAATGGCAGCAAAAGATGATAAGGGGGCAGCAGTTGTCTGAAGTCTCAAATATCATTGGAGTTTGTTTGAAGTGTTGTATGAAGGCAGTTCAGTCATACCTAGCTTGTATCATTTGTTGAAATAGTGGTCAAGGAAGAAAAGGACTTTTCTGGCATTGAAAGAGGCAAAATTCAGGGTAGTGAAACTTGAAAAATGGAGCAAAGAAAACTTGGTTAAAGATAAGGCTGGACCAGATGACAAAACAAACAAACAAACAAAAACAATCAAACTCTTTTTCTCTTTCCAGAGGGAGAGACTAATGGCCCCAACTCCTCATGTGGTCTCATTTTCCAGTTGCCACAAAACTTTCTGCCCTGAGACCCACTATGGCCCTTCTCTCTGCACCTCTCACCTGGTGAAGCGACCTGTGGTCCCAATGATACTCAAGGCTGTGACGGTACTGCAATGAAAAGAGAGACCAGGGTCTGGAGGTCCCAATAGCAAGTAGTGCTTCTAGAGAGAGAATTCCTCCCCAGCCAGCACTGCTCGTTGAAGAGCTTACAACCCATCATGAGCTGTTTTTCTAGGAGGCCTTATTCCATTCCCCAGGCCCAAACACCTCTGTGAGATATAGGACTAAACAGTGACCCACACCTCCTGGCTAAACACTCTGGGTAACACTGGTTACTCAATTTCCTCTAGCCTTCCAGGACAGCTCCCAGCATACCCCACATTCCAGTAACCTCAGTGCTAGAAGTCCATATCTCCTAGATCATTATCACTTGTCTCTTGTCTCAACACTGCTTTTTACCTTCGCCACCCTGACTATGTTGTTTATGCTTCTCTGCAATCTCAAACTCCTCCACTGCCCTCTATAATTCTTGGTTTTCCATTACCGAACTTTTCTACATCCCAAGACTGCTCTCTGAACATTTGATTTTCCTTCTTCCTCTAACTGAAACATGGCTGTTCCCTGAGGAAACTTCTTTCCTAGAAGCAGTTTCCTCCCAAATCTAAGATGTCTTGTCTTTCTGTCAGAGGTGTTCAAGCTAGAGTGACTCCATCATGAGCAGGGGCTGGATAAAATGAGGCTGAGACCTACTGGACCACATTCCCAGGAGGTTAGGCATTCGTAGTCACAAGATGAGACAGGAGGTCAGCAGGACTGGTATCACAAGATTCAGGTAAAACAGGACACTATAAAGAAGCCAGCCAAACCCCACCAAAACCAAGATGGCAGTGAAAGTGATATCTGGCCATCCTGGCTGCTCATTATACACTAATTGAATGCATTAGCATGCTAAAAGACACTCCCACCAGTGCCATGACAGTTTACAAATACCATGGCAACGTCTGGAAGTTACCTTATACAGTCTAAAAAGGGGAAGAACCCTTTTTGGAATTGTTCTGGGAATTGTCTGCCCCTTCCCAGAAAACTCATGAATAATCTATCCTTCGTTTATCATATAATCAAGAAATAACCATAAAAATAGCCAACCAGTAGCCCTTGGGGCTGCTCTGTCTATGGAGCAGTCATTCTTTTGTTTCTTTACTTCACTCATAAACTTGCCTTCACTTTACTCTGTGGACTCATCCTGAATTCCTTCTTGCACAAGGTCCAAGAACCCTCTCTTGGGGTCTGGATCGGGATCCCTTTCTGGTAATGCTTCAGCACCTCATTTGGCTCTAGATAGAGTAAGTATCTTTTTTCTTCCTATTGATCCTTCCAAACTATCTATCCTTCTTTTGACTTTGAAAACCCTAACTCTCTTGAGTTCATGTCCTCAGACTTTACCACCTAATCTCTCTTCTAATAGTTGTCATCTTTCAAAATCTCTTGCTGTCTCTCATCATTCTTTGATGACTTTATCATCTGGTTTATTGTATTTGATTTCCTCCATTATTCCTACAATCCTGTTGGGTTTGTTGTCCTTGTAGATTATCCACCCAATACCCTGGTCTCTCAATTTCTTGAACTTCTCTACTCCAAATATCTTCTTCACTCCATTGCAACCAGCCATGGCCATTCCTACAGCCACACCATAGACATTATTAGCAATCAATACCAATAGCCTTTAAAATCTCTGGATAGCAAGCACTATCCTGCTGTCTGATTATCATATTTTGAGCCTCGATCTCACTCCTACCAGTTCCCTTGGAACTGTTCTTTGACCCTATAGGGACATTCAATCCATTGACCCTACTGATTTTATTTTTTAATTTCCCTAACTTTCATATTGTTATTTATCTTCTTGTTAAGCTAGTTTCCATGGTCTGGCACTTGAGCCAGATTCTTGCAGAAAACCTGAACTTTCTTGTTTCCCTTTCTCTCCATTGAACACATCTGAAAAAACCCACCCCTTGTGAAACTCGATTATCTTCCTATGCTGTAACTACACCTGAGAAACTAGTGTTACTAGAGGAAATTCATAAAACCGTGATGACTGGACTTGCCTAAAGTTTCCCACTGTAAATCCCAAATGGAATCCAATGCTGCTAGATGATGCTGTTTCACTTCCCTGGTACATTCACCCTCCTACACTGTAGGACAATCTTTTTTCTAAAACCTCCATTCTTCATCCCATTCACTCCCAGCCAATAACCTTGGCCAAGGAAATGTAACGAACTTAGAATTGCCTCATCTTCCCATCACTAAACCTACCAATGTACTTGCATCTGTACCCTCCACATATTTTATGTTTCCTTCTGAATACTGGAAGTAGTGTTTCTGCTTCTGATGTCCAGCCCGTCTGTTGGTATCTTAGATCACATCACATCCACATTTGTTTACTCAAGGACCTCAATACTGGAGTTACACTCTCTCAATTATTGTTTTTTTTTCTATCATGGAATTATTCCTAATGGTATATAAACATGTTTTATTATTAATCATCCCTTTAATCCCATGATTTGAGAGAACCTAAAAAAATAAAAAATAAAAATGTATTCCCTTGACTTCACATCATCCTTGTATGTTTTATTTCTTTCCCTCTCTTCATAGTCTTTAAACTATTTATTTATTCTTCCTGTTTCTACTTTCTCATTTTTTTCCTTTCATATGCCCATTCCAACTACACTTTTTTGTACCCACCACTCGGTTGAAATAGATCCTATCCAGTTTATCAATAGCATCTAATATAGTGGTCAGTTTTCTGTCTGAATCTAATTCAGCCTCTCGCTAGCATCTGACACAGTTCTCTTTCCTTCTTTTTTTCATGTTTAATGATGTTTATTGTTTGCTTCACAAATGAAGCATGTTAGTCAATAATTCTGAAGTTATGATTATTAATAGATAATGAAAGCCTATTTAAAATTCACTTTACTCTTTAATGATGTAGCTTTTCACTTGGAAATTTCTCTGCAGTCTCTCAATAATTCACATGTGGAGATAATTGAATATATGACATGTTTTGAAGGGTAATTTCTAATTGAGTAGATACATATTTCCTTTTTTGAAACCCTTTCTTCTCTACGCCATCACATTTTCCTCCAGATTTTATCTGATTTTCCTCTGGCTTCCCTTTTCAGACCTTTGCTTGTTCTGGAAAGGGAAACAAGTGAGGTAGGAAGAAAATCTTTACTCCACTTCTGTCTTGGAATGTCCCTGCATTGGGAGCACAGACTCTTGAGTCCAATTGCTTGAGTTTAAATTCTGATTCTGTCACTTCCTAGCTGTATGACCTTGAGAAATTTATTGTATCATTTCCCTTTTTGAAAAATGAAAAATCATAGTACCTGTTTCTTAGAGATGTGGTAAAGATTAAATGAGTTTGGCTGGGCACGGTGGCTCACACCTGTAATCTCAGCACTTGGGAGGCTGAGGCAGGCGGATTGCTTGAGCCCAGGAGTTCAAGACCAGCCTGCAACATGGCAAGGCCCCATCGCTACAAAAACTTAAAAAGCCGGGTGTGGTGGCCTGCACCTTTGGTCCCAGCTACTCAGGAGGCTGACGCTGGAGGATCACTTGGACCCAGAAGTTCAAGGCTGCAGTGGGCCATGATAATACCATTGCCATCCAGCCTGGGCAACAGAGTGAGACTATCTCAAAAAAAAAAGTAAACATAGACCATCTTAGTGTCTGTTTATAGTAAGTGCTTTATTAATGGCTATACTAATGGTAGCTATTGTTATTTCCCAAGCTTTTAAATTTGGTGCTGAAATGGAAGGGGACTCACCTTTTGGGTTATGGAGCTGGAAAATGCCGGTTAATGATTGCTGGTGGTCCTTTCCCCATCATGTGGAAAAAGTCTGCATGAGAGGAGATTGAGGTTAACACATGAAAGGAGTCAAGAAAAAGGGAGTAGAAGGGAGTAGAATAATAGTCAACATTCTTGATTATGAAGAACAGATCCATTCCAAATAGTCCAAAAAATAAGCAAAAGTAGATTTATTAAAAGATATGAGGTAGCTCAAGGAATTTCCAGAATTACTGGAAAACAGGCTTGAAAGTTCATTGCCGTGGACATTGAAGCTAAGAACACTGGCTGATCTCACTGAAAAATTATACTGGCAAAAACATCATTCCTACTACCTATTGCCAATTGATATGGCCCCAGCCCTGAACCTGAAGCCATAATCTGTGTTGCTGTTGCCCCAGAAGAACTAGATTCCTTGACCACTGTTCTTGTCAGGAAATCAGTCTGCCAGTGTGAGGCCATCACTGATTATAACTTCCCTCCACATTAGAGTCTCCTGTAGTTATATCTGTTTGGCAATGCCTAGATCATACACCTTTACTCTAAATGCAAAGAAATCCAGTAAATGTAATTTGTACTTTTAGAAGAAAGGATTCACAATGTGGAAAACTATAAAAATGTGAAAATGTTTTTCAGCAGCTATAAATAATATATTTCTAATATAGATTCCTGTGGTAGAGAGGGGGACTTGTTGACTTCATGTGAAATCCTTGGATCCAGCTGGACTTAAGACTACTCTTTGGAACTTCATGTTTTATGAAACAATAAAGTTCTTCCCTTAGTTGAGCTAGTTTGAGTTAGCTTTTTGTCAGTTCTATTTAATGTTCTTATTAATGCAGCTTCCAACCTTTCCGATCCGAGGTTCACTACTGCAGTATCCCCATAATTGGTCTCTTGCCCCCCACACCCACCCTTCTATCTTTTCTCTTCTCTAGAGTCAGGTAGTTTTTCATAAATGTAACTCTATTTATGTCATTCTTCTGCCCAAAACTCTAAATGGCTTTCTGTTGCTTTTTGATAACAACCAAGGTTCCAACATAGCATATGCTCTCTATAACTGGCCTTTGCTTACTTTTTCAGGCTTACCTTTTTGCTGAATTTTCTGCGCAAGTCTTGGTGGCCTTAATTTTGTTCCTTAAACATAGCAACTTCTCATCTTACCAAGGCCTTCAGACAGGCTGTTTCTTGCCCCTAGAGAGCTCCTTTCACTCTGTCATTGTCCCTTATCCTCCCACTGCTCAGTCCCCAGCAATCTCCTCTTTATCTTTCGTCTTTCAATTTAGAATGTTACTTCATGAATGTCATTAGAATGGGAGCTCTTTGGAGCCAGGAAATTTGTCTGTTTTGTTCACTGTTTTTGCCCACTGCCTAGAGCAGTGAATGTGGAATGAACAAATGAGGGAGGAAGGGTTTCATCCTCCCAATCCATGAGATTTCCTCTTATTTTTCCAGCATGCCCAAAGCCTGCAATTTTTTATTTAAGTCGGCATTTATACCAAAGCACACCGCTCTACTTAGGATGTTTTTCCCCCAAACCTTGAAATTTGGTCTTCAGTGTTGGAGGTGGGAGCCTAATGAGAGCTGTTTGGGTCATGGGGGCAGATTCATCATGAATGGCTTGGTTCCATCCTCACAGTGACGAGTGAATTCTTGCTGTTAGTTCCCACCAGAGCTGGTTGTTAAAAAGATTCTGGTACCTCCCTCCCCTCTCTTTCTTGCGTCTTCTCTCACCACGTGATCTCTGCATACACTGGCTCCCCTTTGACTTCCACCGTGAATGGAAGCAACCTGAGGCTTTTATCAGATGCCCAATCTTTCAGCCAGCAGAACTATGAGCCAAATAAACATTTTTTTCTTTATAAATTACTCAATCTCAGGTTTTCCTTTATAGCAATGCAAATGGACTAAGACAGAAACTATCAACAGAATGAGAAAGCAACCATGGAATGGTAGAAAATATTTGCAAATCTTATATCTGATAAGGGATAATATCCAGAGTATATAAAGAACTCCTAAAACTCAACAGTAACAACAAAAAATCCAATTTAAAAATGGGGAAGGGACTTAAATAGACATTTCTCCAAAGAATGTATGCAGGTATCTAATACATGTGAGAAGATGCCTAACACCACTAATCATTTGGTAAATGAAAATCAAAATCACCATGTGATACCACTTCATACTGGCTATTATTAAAAACAAACAAAAAACCAGAAAATAACAAGTGTTGATGAGGATATAGAGAAATCAGGGCACTAGGGCATTACTGGCAGGCATGTAAAATTGTGCACCCTCTGTGAAAAACGGTATAGTGGTTTCTCAAAAAATTAAAAATAGGCTTATCATATGATCCAGCAATTCCACTTCTGGGTATACTCAAAATATTTGAAGGCAGGGACTCAAACAGATAATGGTACAACAATGTTCACAGTAGCATTATTCACAATAGCCAAAAGTTGGAAAGAACCCAAGTGCCCATCAATGGATAAACAAAATGTGATATTTACATATAACATAATTATTATTCAACCTTAAAAAGTAATGACATTCTGACACTTGCTACAACCTGGATGAACCTTGAAGACATTATCCTAAGGGAAATAAGCCAAAAACGAAAGGACAAATATTGTATAATTCCACTTGTGTGAGATATCTAGCGAAGTCAAATTCATAAAGACAACAGATAAAATAGTCAAAAGAGGTGGAGGGCAGAGGGAAAAGGAGGATTATTATTTATTGGGCATAGAATTTCAGTTTGACAAGATAAAAAAGGGTCTGGAGATGGATGTTGGTGATGGTTACACAACAATGTGAATGTGTTTAATGCCACTAAACTGCACACCTAAAAATGTTCTAAAATGGTACATTTTTGTTATGTATATTTTACAATAAAAAATGTAAAATTAATAAAATAATAAAAAATGTGAAATCTTATATTTTCTACTAAATGTAAGTCTAATGGGGGCAGGAACCTTGTCTTTTTCACTGCTGTATCCCCAGCATCTAGCATAGTGTGTGGGGCATAGTAGGATCATTTGTTGGAACTGAATGAATGCCCGAAGTTGGGGAGAAACCAGGTTTCTATTCAGGGAATACTGGACAAAAGCCAGTGTAGCATTTTGTGGTATATCTCCTTCTGTGCTTCTCCAGAGTCACTAAGCCAAATCGTAACTTCTCAGGATCTTAGTTTCCATGTCTCTAAAGTTTGGTGGATAGTCTTTGACCATCCTTTCAGTGGGATTCTTGAGAGAACTGAATGATGCGCTCTGGAGGGGAACTTCTAGTACATGGAATTACTCAGCTGTCTTTTGCACGTGTCCCAGTCCTGGGTTCTTCCCTGAGGTGGCCAGTCACCCTGTCCTTGCCGCCAGTAACCATCCACCCCTTCACCCGATACGTCTCAGCTGCTGCCATTCTTTCTCCGATACTGGAGGCACTGGGGCTGCATTGTGCTTTAAAAGGATGGACCATAAAGCCTTTGTTAAGTTGCCCGTACATCCTTTATGTCTCTACATATATCAGATTGTAAGCCCCCAGAGGAGCAGAGCCAAGTTGTTAACTCACATTCACGGTTCTAAATTCAGTGCAGTGAGCAGATCGGGTTTATCCTCATGACGATGATGAAGAGGAATTGGAAGACTTTTCTTCCATTATATCGAGTGCAGCTACTGAATTTTATAGGGTCCTCTTAGAATTTTCTGGATGGTTTCCTTTTTTTCACTTGAATACCTTATTCCCCTAGAGTGAAATGCATAGGGATAGAGAGGTAAGTGGTCTGAAAACAAATGTACTGTAATACATTCACTTTGGCTACAAAAATAAAACAACCCAAACCTAGTTTTTCTTGCAGTCTTTAAATCCAGATGGTAGTAAAATTTGACATTTCAATTCTGTTTGTGAAATTCATTTTGTTTTTAAATTGGGAAGAACTATAGAGCTAAAAATTGCCTGAAGCACTGGGAAAGCCTGGTGAGACCTCTTTAGGAGTGTTATTAATAAGGACTTGGTATTTTAAAGTGGATTTGGAGGCACTGTAGATAGAGACTATCAACAACTACAATGGATTTGAACAAGGACCCTGATACCAAGAAGCCACATCCCTACTCCATACCTAAAATGAAAGAGACAGAGGATTGGCCTGGAGAATGCAAGGAAAAAAGAAATCTGGACAAAAATAGAGACTGTTTTGGTAGCCAAATTTAGTTAATATTTTTTTAAAGAACCAATTCCCTAGTGAGCTTGGAGCTGAAAATTTAGCATTAGAATTCCACTTTTAGTTGGCACATAACTATTTACATTAACTATATAGTAAAATATTTATAGTTCTCATTCCATAAGGTAGGTTATCATTCTCAACAAGACTGTCTTTATAAAGTTCTGAAATTAACAATCATGTAAGGCCTTTTTACAAATAAATGTCTGAACTATAAGGATTCAGCTTAATTAAACTTAATATTTAGGGGCCCAGAGTGATCAAAATCAGGTAAGATGCCCCTCTTACGGAATAGTTTATTGGCGAGGCTTATTTCTGATGGTGTCTGCTCTCTCTATATTCCTGGAGAAAAGCATAGAAACAAATCAGTGTCTATGTTGTAAGCAGTGTACCAGTTAAGTTTCCTGTGGTTGAAAGTGAAGGAAACTCAACCAAACGGAATTAATCAAAAAGGGAATTTATAGGCATTTGTAACTGGTCCGGTGAGGAGCCTCATTTACCTGTTGCTTGACTCAGGTGCCCAGAGATATTTCCAGCACCAGGTGTCACCTCATTTTTTCTCTCTTCCACATGTTGGCCTCATTCTTAGATAAAGTCTCCTCTCATGGTTGTAAGAAAGCTGCAGATTGGCCAGGTGTGGTGGCTCACGCCTGTAATCCTAGCACTCTGTGAGGCTGAGGTGGGCAGATCACGAGGCCAGGAGATCGAGACCATCCTGGCTAACATGGTGAAACCCCATCTCTACTAAAAATACAAAAAATTAGCTGGGTGTGGTGGTGCGTGCCTGTAGTCCCAGCTACTGGGGAGGCTGAGGCAGGAGAATGGCGGGAACCCGGGAGGCGGAGCTTGCAGTGAGCCGAGATTGCGCCGCTGAACTCCAGCCTGGGCGACAGAGCAAGACTCCATCTTAAAAAAAAAAAAAAAAAAAAAAAAGAAAAAGACTAAAGAAAAGAAAGCTGCAGCCTCCCGAGACTTCACATTCCCAAGACTTCAAGTCTACTGAGGAAGAGAGGACATCTCACCCTCAGCAGATAATTTCATAAAGACAGAAAATAAAATGGTGGCTGACAGAGGCCCTGCATTTGGTTCTCAGTGGCCTGAATTAGGACATGTGCCCATCCTTGAATCAATTATTTTGTGTAAGTGGGTTGAATCTGCAGCTTAACTTAGTCCAGTCATGGCTCACACTGGATTTAGGAGTGGGACAAGACATCCAAACCACATGGCCCAAGATTGGTGGAAAAGTGGTTCCATTAAGGAGAATTATGATAGTTATAGGGACCAAAACAACAGATATCAACTATAAAGTTGTATTTAATACAAGTACTCAGGATTTTTATAGAATATTTATAAATATTGACTTTATAATTTGCTAGGATATACAAAAAATGCATAAAAAGTCTTCTCTTTTTGGTTTCTTATGGCATGAGAAACCATCTAATTCTTAGAGTTGATGCATTATAAGAGTTTTATGCTTTCTGACTCTCATGTATTTAATTATGAAGGTCTGAGTACCTGACTGCTTTGATATATTGTAGAAAAATATGTTAATGAGCTATTTTCTCCACACCTTTTTCCTGGGAAATGTACAGTCTTTGGATATGGAGAGAATGAATTTCTTCAGATTCTCCTTCCTTTTGCTAACCACTTTCTATATTTGGACCAAAAGGAGAAAGAGTTATTTCTGGCACTGGGCTGAAGAAAATCCTTCTGTGTGTGAGTATTGCTACCATATACATAAACTGTTTATTTGTGTGTGCAATGACAGTTGCATCTTCCTTCACTGGCTCTGGTACAAGTTCTTATTCTCTGATTCTTTATCTCCTTATATGTCTCTTCTTCCTCTCCATAATGCATAATACATATATGTGTGTACATGTATGTATGAATGTGTGTGTATACATAGGTGATATTAAAAATTTTTAACAAATAAAATTACATGGAAGTCTACCAGTCAAAGTGGATGTCAGCCATAAACAACCAGTACCACACTGTACAGGGACACAGGAGCTGAATATAAGCCTATATGGGCTTTGTATCATGGGAACAAAAAAATTATTAACAGGTGAATTTCCAAAGATTCCTGCCCCAACTCTCCCAATGAAGATGGAGAGGGGAGTGGAGAACAGAGAGAGCACATGAATTGGATGAATTGTCCTCGGGAAAAAAGGAGTAAAAGAGAAAAATATCCATTACTTGTTAGGACACCACACATCAGTGGATGTGATATGATGGGAGAAAATCTGTTTAAAGGTGAGAGGAATTAGAGGTGAGGAAGAAGCAGCAGAGGAAGAGATAGTGAGAAAACTGCATGGATGAGAGAGTTACTTGGGGTTGGAAAAAGACAGTCTCCGAAGGGTTTCAGATAGAATGAAGTGGCAAGTTGAGAAATTTTAATGTGTTTCTTTGGATTATGTGTTTGCTTTCTCTTTTTATATCCTTTGAGAAGTACAAGAATATTGCTGTAATATTTCCCTGGAACTAGATGATTTGGGTCTACAGGTTTTAAAGGATTATACACCAAAAACAGATGTGTTAGAGCTTTTGGTAATTCTGTTTCTCTGCCCATCGTTTCTGCTGAAGGGGTGGGACATGGTGGCCATGTTTTGTGCCTGCCAACTCTTACCTTTTTGTGACTTACTGAACTAGGGAAGGGTTCCTGGCTCAAGAATTGGCCTTAAATTGACCAGCAACTATGCTGTGATCTGGTAAAACAAAAAACAAAAAACAAAAACAAAAAACAAACAAAAACACGCTGGTCCACTCAGCTTTCTCCTTTGGGGAATTTGTACCGTGAATACCAGTGCATTCATTCAGTTGTTTAACTGTGGTTAGTTACAAGTACCTAATGTCCATTGATGCTCTCCAGGGTACTGCTAATGAAAGAAGGGCAATTTTAAATACACAGATGGAAAGAAGGGCAATTTTAAATACACAGATGAGGCAATTTCAGGTGATGAAAAGTGCTCTAAAATAGTTAAAGTGGAGATTTCACAGAATGTTGTTGGGACAGTGAGCTACTTTAGCTAGGCTGGGCAGAGAGGGCTTCTCAGGTGGTGGTTGAGCTGAGACTTGAATAGCATAAAGAGCCAGAAGAATTCTGTGGCAGTCAGAAGGGACAGCAACGTCAGAGGCTCTGAAGTGGGAACAAGTTTGGCATGGTTGCCTGGAGAGTGAGTGAGTGGCAGTAGGGGACGTGGGTGGTGGCATGACTGTGAAGATGAAGCCAACGCCTGATGTTCCAGAGTCATGAGGGCCCCGGTTAGGAGTTTGAATTTTATTCTAAGTGCACTGAGAAGCCATGGAGGGTTTGAAGCAGGGCAACAACATGGTCTGTGAATAATGAAGACATTTACTGAGAGAGGAACACATCTAGGGGAGAAATCAAGAAGGAAAGAGTTTACAGTGGGAGCCACCACTGAGAGCTCTGATTGGGAAATATATGTGTACACTGAGGCCGTGAAGAAGCAGAAACCATGCTTTAGATGAAGAAGCAGAGATTCCAAGCTAGAACGGATAGGCTGAGGAAGAGAACAGCAGAACTAGGTTGTGAATGAGAGTGAGGTAGAGAGAGTGGTCAATATTTTAGCTGTTTCTGTGGTGGCTTCCTAGTCGCCCTGAGAGCTGTATGTATCACGGTTCCTCTGAGATCCCCTTTTCCCTTACTGCTCCATTGATTCTTTCAGTAAACCACCCCTTCCCCTTTAAAAGCTGCCTTGAGGGACTTTGTTACTAGAAACTAAAGCTAGCTAACTAAAATGAATGGGATCATACTATACATAGTCCTTTGTAACTTGTGTTATTTCCTCATCATGATGGAACAGATGTCTTTCATGTCAGTAGATGATAAAACTACACCATCACTTTTGTGGCACATGGTATTTATGTTGGACACTTCTTGCTCCCACACTTCACATCTTCTCAGTTTTACTCTGGCCATTACATAGGTGTTACCTTTCATGTACCTGCTTTAGCTGCACCATGTATTTGTCAGTTTCTGCCCTGGGGCTTCTCACACCCCACATGGGAAACTTGGGACCCATTTAGCACTTGAGTTTGTGTAGACTTGGAAGTGTGAGGGTGTTAATCCTCATGGGAAAACCCTTGACCAATGGAAGATGGGAGCCCGTGGCTAAATGCTCCCCAATTCTATCTCTTAGGCTGACAATTCAAAGGGGCACATTCTACACGGTTTCTTAGAGCCCCTCATTTGAATCAAGCTCTAGTTTCCCATACTTTCTAGTTTGATAATGTACCTTAATAGTGGATTTCTTTCTTTCCAGTTCCATTTCTCCTAGTTTCCCACTACTTTTCCTTTGGTTGACTCCCCAAAATAAACTACCTCCATGCAAGTTCCTGCCCTCTGCTTTCTGGCTGGAACCTAGGCTAACATAGTATTACATTGCCTGAATGCATCCAAATGTAGTGTTTCTTTATTGATGGACATTTAGATTATTTCCTTTTTTCATTGTTATAACCAATGTTGTGATACATTCTTATGCACACATTTTTGTATATTTCCTTGCATCTTTATTTCATTACAAAAAATTACTATAAATGAAATTGCAGTCTATTACTGATCAACAGCAGGAATGCACATCTTTTTGTTTGTTTGTTTGTAAAGACCAGATCTTGCTCTGTCACCCAGGCTTCAGTGCAGTGGCACCATTATAGCTTACTGCAGCCTCGACCTCCTGGGCTCAAGTGATCCTTCTGCCTCAGCTGGGACTACAGGTACGTACCACCACACCCAGCTAATTTTTAAATTTTTTTCTAGAAAAGGGGTTTCCCTATGTTGCCCAGGCTGGTCTTGAACTCCTGGGCTCAAGCAGTTGCCCCACTTCAGCCTCCCAAAGTGCTGGGATTATAGGCATGAGCCATTGCACACAGCCTCACGCATGTACATCTTAACGGCTTTTGGTACTTGCTAGAACCAAAACATTTGTATTTAACAGTTTCACATGCTTGTGGGAAAAATTAGCCACTAATGGGAGGACATTGTCTATACAAATTATCCGAAATAACTGATTACATGTTGAGGGTTGGCTGCATTCCATAACTATAAGCTAATAACTCAGTTGTGACTAAGGTAGAGAGACTTACTTCACTTGGTACAAATCAAACTTAACAGTGAGTTCTTTGGGCTTGACTTTGAGTCTTTTTAACACTATGAAGTAAGAATGGTGAGAGATCAAAAATTAATCTGAGAGAGTCACTTTATGTATTTTAAGATGATTGCCCTGGTGGTATCACTGCCCAAGAAAGTTTGCAAGCACACAAAGACCTTTAATCTCTAATGCTTAAGCTTACTACAATAACATTTTTCTTAAGAGAGAAAAAGGGGCACCAACAATTTAGAATTCCCTGTGTCATTATAACTAAAAAAAAGTTGCCCTAGGACTTCTTTTCTCAAAGAAGCTGTCAAAATTGACCCAAAGTAATCCTCCTAAACTCTGTGTCCTTGGTGAAGGTGTATCTCACCTTTACTTTTACTGTAGTGAAAATAAAGTGGAAGTTATCAAGTAAGCAGAGAAAACTGTGTAATAACTTTTGATACCATATCATATTAAATCTGTTCTAATCTGTTCTTATGATTGTATTGCCTTGATTACTTACATTTTAGAAAGCCTTATATTTCATGGTGCATAGGTAGGTGGCTTATAGTTGATAATATTTGGTGACTGGTTTCCACAAAGGGTTGCTCAGTTGATGCTTGCTTAGAAGTATAGCTATTTCTACAGTAAATAAGATTCTACTTACATCATTTTGGCTTATAGCACTTTTCCCACTTTTTTTTTTTTTTTTTGATTTGAGATAGCATCTATCCCTGTCCCCCAGGCTGGAGTGTAGTGGCATGATCTTGGCTCACTGCAATCTCCACCTCCTGGGTTCAAGTGATTCTCCCCGTCAGCCTCCCGAGTAGCTGAGATTACAGGTGTGCACCAACATGCCCACCTAATTTTTGTATTTTTAGTAGAGACAAGGTTTCATCATGTTACCCAGGCTGGTGTTGAACTCCTAGGCTCAAGCGGTCCACCTGCCTCTGCCTCCCAAAGACTTTTCCCATTATCTTGACATGCAATAAAAATGTTGGGCATTAGCCTCTTGGTCAAGAGTGAAACTCTTTATAATAGCATTGCTTCTATGGGAAAATTAAAGTCTATTTATGTTTTATTGATTTGAAATAACTTTTACAGGAACTTAACTCACATAAATTAAAAATTGCTTGTCTTACAGGTCTTTTTTCTCTTTGTGTAAACTTATGGGATACGTGGTCACAAACATTAATGCAGTTTAAAGTTGTTTTTAAGTAGTATGCCTTTTAATTAAGTTTGTACAGAAGAGGTGGATCCAGATCTTGGAGGATGGGACATGCCAGTCGGGGGAGTTTGAGGTGGGTTGTGTGGAGCCATTGAAGCTTTTGAGAATTTAAGTAACCAGAATAAATCAGAATTTTTGAAACTGTAATTGGGTCATTGAAAGAAGACAGGGAGATCTGTTCGAAAACTGGTTTAGGCATGAGATAAGGAAGGCCTGAGCTAATGTGCTGGCTTTGGAAGCAAACATAAAGGGGGAAAGGGATAAAGGCAATATCTGAAAGGACATAGGATGCTGAGTAAAAGTGAGGCATGAGGAGAAATGGTCAGAAGGACTGCAATTTTGTGTTTGAGGGAGTGAGGGTAGGGATTTGGCTTTTCTTTTGTCTGTCTTTTCTTTTCTTTTGAGACGGAGTTTTCACTCTTGTTGCCCAGGCTGGAGTGCAGTGGTGTGATGTTGGCTCACTGCAACCTCTGCCTCCTGGGTTCAAGCAATTCTCCTGCTTCAGCCTCCTGAGTAGCTGGGATTACAGGTGCCTGCCACCACACCCAGCTAATTTTTGTATTTTTTAGTAGAGATGGGGTTTCCCCACATTGACCAGGATGGTCTTGAACTCCTGACCTCAGGTGATCCACTTGCCTCAGCCTCCCAAAATGCTGGAATTACAGGTGTGAGTCACCGCGCCCGGCCTGGCTTTTCTACCACTATTATCTACAGGTCTAAAGCAGTGCTTGGCATGTAGGAGGTACTCAATAAATATTTGCTGAAACAATGAAGGGCATTTGTATCATCAAAAATGAGATAAAGTTACCCATATGACATTCTCAAATGATTCCTCCCTTAATATTTGTGTATCACCCACTTGGCACTCAGTGTGAATATTTACCAATCATATAGTGTGGCTTTTTCTCTCACCAGTAGGCCTAATTTGGCAGACTGGTTTTGTAGCATGGTAGCCCTTCATCTTCCTCTTGGAGTGAATTTTAGCTTCCCTAAAGGGTGATGTTTGCATAATTCTTCTTTCATCTTTGGAACAAGAACGTTATTTGCTGGTAGACCTTACTACTCATTTCCTTCCTCTGTAAAGTCATGAAGAGCAATGCGTTGCATTAGTATTTGCTTGCTTTGTGTGGTGTATGGGAACTGGAAGGAAAGGGTTCACTTGCAGGGAAGCCTAAGGAGCCAGGGCTTATGCCCAGAAATCCTTCATCAAATAAGGATTTATGGAATACAAGGACAGTCTAGAAGGGTAGAATCTCTGTCCTTGGGAAATTTAAGTAGAGGAGGCCAAAATGGTACGGTGGAAAGAGTCTAAACAGGAAATAAAGAAAACTTGTGTGAGATTGAGCAACTTACAATTTTCTTGGGTTTTATTTCCTTCATATGTTAAAAAAGAGAGACTTGGGTTAAAGACCCTTTCAGGCCCTAAAGCCTATAATTCTTTTTCTGACCTTAAAAACATTGATAAACTATCATTTATTCCTCACCATCTCTTCTGTCTAGCTTCCTTCTGAATACTTCGCCTGTGTTGCATGTTCCTCCCAGCACTTTAAGCCCTAACCAACATTCTGATTGTGCTCATAGCTTATAATCATGGCAGCAAGTCTTCCTCATTTATTCAGACTTAATAACTTAGTCTATTTAAGTTAGGCAAAACATTTGGTGTGTTTGGAACAGCTAGTTTGGTAGGATTGTAAAGGTGCCAGAAATTTATTAGGAACTGCCTCAGACACATCAGCCTGTCTGCCCTTAGTGTCTGTGACCCACATATTTACACCCTAGTCTGTTTCCTCTGAGTCACAACATTCCACTTAGGACTTGGTGGCTGTGGTTGGCCGTATCAACTCTAGTCCATCACCTGGAATCATTTTTCTTGCCTAATGCCACATGGACGCATAGTCCTATCATAAGCATTAAAGAGTAAGCAGATGTCTTGTTAGGTGGCATCTCTTCTTGCTATTAAGGAAGGCCTGAGCTCACTCTTACATTCTTTGTTCAACAGATTTGTTACTGGACCACTGCCTATTCTGTTTTTAAAAAGCTATTATAGCATTTTTCCTCTCTGAGAAAATTCCTTGATAAATACATATAGGACTGTTGACAACAGATTCTTTTGTGTTTATTAAATTTGAGAAGTAGTTTTAACAAGGAGCTTAACAAGGAGGGCATGGTTTTAAGCTGACAATGTATTACTGGCTATAAAATACAGGGGAAGGCTGGGAATGGTGGCTTATGCCTATAATCCCAGCACTTTGGGAGGCCAAGGTGGGTGGATGGCTTGAGCCCAGGAACTTGAGACCAGCCTGGGCAACATAGGAAGATACTGTCTCTATAGAAAAATAAAAATAAAAATAAAATAAAATAAAATAAAATAATATAATACAGGTGAAGACCGAACTAGAATGCAGGGCCTGAGTAGAACTTCTAAACTTTGTTTATAAATGTAATAGTATTGAGTTCCTAAAAAAAGACACTGTCTTTGAGAAGAACACATAAATGTTTAGAGATACCATATACCCAAAGGGAAGTATTACTCTGTTTTTCGTTGTTGTTATTTCAGATGCTTGGCTTACTGTCTGGAATTAGTAGCTATTGCATCTGGGTATTTATAGGGTTCTATTGGGAGCTGTTAATGAACCCTTCATTCAAATCTAAGACTAACCAAGACTTTCAATTTCAGAGCTTTTTTCCTAGGAGAACTGATTTAGAAACTTGGAAAATGCATTTCTTCACAAACATGGCATAAACTTTCATAATATATGGACAAAAACAAGTCTCATTAAGGCCACATGCCTTAAAAGGTGCCTACTTGGGTAACTATAGTCAGATAGAATCCACCCAGTCCAAGTGCCTGCGATTGGGGCAGATTAACTCCTGTCTAGTCTCATTCAAGCACATGTTGCTCAGGGCTTCCATTTCTTGACCTAGTGCTCCTCTGGGTGTCATGGATGTATGAGTTTGTTGGTAAGTCCTCAAGAGGCAGTTTATATGGGATTTAATAAAGTTTTGAGGATGAATAGATGTCCATCTGTTAGATGCTGCAAGGGTGATGTGTAGGCTTTGTCAATGGTGGACTCTCACTCTACAGCTCCTCAGCTTGGCTGATATGTGGTTTTCATTAGAATAGTGCTGCGTGGTTGATGAGTATTGGCTCAGATTCCATACAGTTCTCTGGTATTAGTTATCATGTACTTCTTTCATGTCTATTCCTCTTCTTTACCAGCAAAGTCACCCACCACCATGATTTTTCTTTTAATCACAGCCCAAGTGATCCTCAGTTAACCTGGGAGATGAAGAGGGGATCATTTGCCTCTCTCTATTCTGTTTCCAATCTATTATTATGACATAAGCTCCATGCCCTGCTTCCTTCATTCTTGCTGTAGCTGTTCTAATTCTCTGTAAGGCAATATGGATGCCTCAGATTGAGTAGGATAGGGTCACTCCAAGGAAGTGCAGAACATTTTTTTAAAAACCACAAAGGTGGCTTGGGTGCAGTGGCTCATGCCTGTTATCCCAGCACTTTGGGAGGCTGAGGCAGGCAGATCATGAGATCAGGAGTTCGAGACCAGCCTGGCCAATGTGGTAAAACCCTGTCTCTACTAAAAATACAAAAATTAGCTGGGTGTGGTGGTAGGCACCTGTAGTCCCAGCCACTCAGGAGGCTGAGGCAAGAGAATCGCTTGAACCCAGGAGGTGGAGGTTGCAGTGAGCTGAGATGAAGCCACTGCACTCCAGCCTGGGCGACAGAGCAAGACTCCATCTCGAAAAACAAAAACAAAAGCAAGACAACCAAAAACCCCCCACAAAGGTTAATATTTCAAGTTACTACTTCACTATATATCTCAATGCAATAATTCCTGGAAGGGATTCCTTAACTTGGAGTTTTATAAAGATGTCAAAAGTAATTGTTGAAACTGTTGAACCTAGATTGTCAAAAGAAACCCTCCTGGTGATTAAAGCCTATGACTTAAAAAAAAAAAAAAAAAGAGTACCTCTTTTGTAGAGGCCTTTTAGGGGTTCTGACATCCCTAAGAAGTTGATGAGAAACTATAATTTGTGTGGCTTAGGGAAGAGATTAGATAAGGATTCTGTTCCTCTTGTTACATGTGGTCCAGAGAATCCTCTTCTAGACACTGAGTCCTTTATTCCTGATTCCTGTCTGATATGGTTTGGATTTGTGTTCCCACCCAAATCTCATCCAGAATTGGAGGAAGGGCCTGGTGGGAGGTGATTGGGTCATGGGGGTGAATTTCTCTCTTGCTGTTCTCGTGATAGTGAGTTCTCATGAGATCTGATGGTTTAAAAATGTGTGGCACTTCCCCCTTCATGTTCTGTCTCTCTCCTGCCACCATGTGAAGAAGGTCCTTGCTTCCCATTTGCCTTCTGCCATGATTGTAAGTTTCCTGAGGCCTACCAGTCATGCTTCCTGTTAAGCCTGTGGAATTGTGAGTCAATTAAACCTCTATTTTTTTTTTTTTTTTCATAAATTACCCAGTCTAAGGTAGTTCTTTGTAGCAGTGTGAAAATGGACTAATACACTGCCTTTACTTGTGCATTGGCTTAAGTCTCGCATTAAGCCCTGAGCCTTTATCAGCTGGTTTCTCTGGGATGTTTTACCTCTCTGTACTGCTCTACCAGAACTGGCAATGGATATGCAACAACACGATTGTCTTTATAATGGGCTCAATGTCAGTGTCTATGTCCTCCTTAGCAGATTAGTTCTTTTCGAGGGGTCAGACCCTTTTGTTCCACTGTGGTCAAGAGAGAGAAGTTTTACAGCTTTTTCGGTGGCTGTCTCGCCTTTTTTTCCCCCATGCATATTCTGCTTGTGTATGGCTCACCTTTCTTGAAGTCCCCCTTGTGGTCAGTAACATAAGACACTGGAGTCCAGTGGCACGGTCTCAGCTCACTGCAACCTCCACCTCCCAGGTTTAAGTGATCTTGTGCCTCAGTCTCCTGAGTAGCTGGGATTACAGGCCCATGCCACCATGCCTGGCTAATTTTTGTATATTTAGTAGAGATGGGGTTTACACCATGTTGACCAGGCTGGTCTCGAACTCCTGGCCTCAAGTGATCCACCTGCCCCAGCCTTCAAAAGTGCTGGGATTACAGGCATGAGCCACTGCGCCTGGCCAACATACGACATCTTGAGCAATAACTTTATATATCTCCTGGGTATCAGTGGCTTGGCACATTGGCTTTTCATCACTTCATTTTTATTCTCCCATGAATTACATTTGTTCTGAAGAGTTTGGCCTCAGTTGAGACTGAGAAGTTAGTCACCTTGACTACTTCTTGGTATTGTTGTTGTAAATGTTATTTCCCAATGTGAAAGATGAGAACCTAGCTTTCTCTTACTTATGTCCCCTGCACCTATCACATATTTGCACACTTCCCATTCCTTCATCCTCCTAATATGGATATGTGGTGGTTTTAGTAGCATCGATATTCAGTGATTACACGATTGTGATTATATAAATATTCAGTGATTACATGATATGATTATATACATAAACCCGTTTATCTGAGCCATGATAAAATTTTCTTCTCTGTACAACTTTTTATTTTCCCTGAAACTAATAATTTTTATGTTTATACATTTTTTGTCTTCTTTGTGATTATATGCTTATATCATGGGTCAGCAAACTGTGTCTCAAAGGAAAAATCCAGTCTGTTACCTGTTTTTGCAAATAAATTTGTTTTGCTTATTGTTTATGTCTGCCTTTGCCCTACAACAGCAGAGTTAAGTAGTGTGATGGAGACCGTATGGCCTGAAAAACCTAAAATATTATCTGACCTTTTATAAGAAAAAATTGCAACCTCTAGCTTATTGTAATTCAACCTCAAACTACAAATGTTTAGTTTCTCTGCAATGTATTCAGAAGCATTCCGTATTCTACTGACTTCATTTCCTGGGGTAAGCTCTTCTGGAGCCTTCTGACTTGGTTTCTGACCTTTCAATTGGTCTGTTGTCCTATGGGCCTGGGACACAGCTGTCAGGCTGTGTCCCCCTTTATCTTCCATCTGGAGATTCTCTTTGCTGTTTTCTGTGGTGCATCCTTTGTTAACTGTATGTCATGTCTTATTTCTTTTCTAGTGCTACTCTTTCATTTCAGTAGAACACATTCTCTTGCTTCCTGAAAAAGGATGAATGGAAAGTCAATTTTTTGAGACTTTGAATGTCTGAAGATGCTTTTAAAAAAATCTTTCCTTCATATTTGACTAATAGTTTGGGTTGGTTTAAAATTGTAGGTTGGAGAAAATTTTCTTCTGCTTTTTTTTTTTTTTTTTTTGAGAGGGTCTTACTCTGTTGTCCAGGCTGGAGTTCAGTGACAATCATAAATCATAGTTCACTGCAACCTTGAACTGTTGGGCTCAAGTGATCCTCCCTCCTCAGCCTCCCAAGTAACTGGGACTACAAACATGTGCCCGTCACTCCCAGCCAGTTTTTTATTTTTAGTAGAGACAAGATCTCTCTGTGTTGCACAGGCTGGTCTTGAATTTCTGGCCTTGGGCGATCCTTCTGCTTTGACCTCCCAAAGTGCTGAGATGACAGGCATGAGCCACTACACCCAGGTTCTGCTTTTGAAGCCATTATTCCCTTATTTTCTGGCTTCCAATATTGTTGTTGGGATGTCTAAAGCCATTTTGATTCCATTTGTTTTCTATATGACTTTAAAGGAAGTCTCTTCAGTGTTTATTGTATTGTCTCTTTTTCCCATCCTCTGCCATTTCATAATGCTATGCCTTGCTGTGGATCTATTTTCATTAGTTAGGCAGGCATTTAGTGAGTCTTTTTAATCTGAAAATTCATGTCCTTCAGTTCTGAGGATTGTTCTTGAATTATGTAATTGATGTTTTCCTCCTGGGACATGCTTTAAGGCAGGCTTTTTTTTTTTTTTTTTGTAAGAGAAAATATATTAACATTTATTAAGTGGAAGTGGATCATCATAAACTTCTTCAGGATGAGTAGGCTGAGGAGGGGGAAGAGGAGGGATTAATCCTACTGTCTTAGAGTGGCAGAGGCAGAAGAAAATCTGCATATAAGTGGACCCACACAGTTTAAACCTGTGTTGTTCAAGCGTCAACTGTACATGTATGTAACACCTGAGCTGGGCATTATCCACAAGTCCTCAGGCTACACTCTTGCTTTTGACCATAGGAACCATGAGAAAATCTCAGACATTTCTTCAGGCTCTGCCTCTCGCCCTTGGGTTTGAATCCGTTTTATTCTTTTTGGTAAACTTTTTAATTTTTTATTATTATACTTTAAGTTCTAGGGTACATGCGCACAATGTGCAGGTTTGTTACATATGTATACATGTGGCATGTTGGTGTGCTGCACCCATTAACTCGTCATTTACATTAGGTATTTCTTCTAATGCTATCCTTCCCCCTGGCCCCCACCCCACGACAGGCCCTGTTGTGTGATGTTCCCCGCCCTGTGTCCAAGTGTTCTCATTGTTCAATTCCCACCTATGAGTGAGAACACGCAGTGTTTGGTTTTCTGTCCTTGTGATAGTTTGCTCAGAATGATGGTTTCCAGCTGCATCCATGTCCTGCAAAGGACATGAACTTATCCTTTTTTATGGCTGCATAGTATTCCATGGTATATATGTGCCACATTTCCTTAGTCCAGTCTATCATTGATGGACATTTGGGTTGGTTCCAGGTCTTTGCTGTTGTGAATAGTGCTGCAGTAAACATATGTGTGCATGTGTCTTTATAATAGCATGATTTATAATCCTTTGGGTATATGCCCTGTAATGGGATGGCTGGGTCAAATGGTATTTCTAGTTCTGGATCCTTGAGGAATTGCCAAACTGTCTTCCACAATGGTTGAACTAGTTTACTCTCCCTCCAACAGTGTAAAAGCATTCTTGTTTCTCCACATCCTCTCCAGCATCTGTTGTTTCCGGACCTTTTTTTTTTTTTTTTTTTGAGACAGAGTCTCGCTCTGTCACCCAGGCTGGAGTGCAGTGGCATGATCTCAGCTCATTGCAACCTCCGCCTCCTGGGTTCATGCCATTCTCCTGCCTCAGCCTCCCAAGTAGCTGGGACTACAGGTGCCCGCAACCATGCCCGGCTAATGTTTTTGTATTTTTAGTAGAGATGGGGTTTCATCATGTTAGCCAGGATGGTCTTGATTTCCTGACCTCGTGATCCACCTGCCTCAGCCTCCCAAAGTGCTGGGATTACAGGCATAAGCCACCACGCCTGGCTGTTTCCTGACTTTTAATGATCGCCATTCTAACTGGTGTGAGATGGTATCTCATTGTGGTTTTAAGATTTGCGTTTCTCTGATGATCAGTGATGATGAGCATTTTTTCATGTGTCTCTTGGCTGCATAAATGTCTTCTTTTGAGAAGGGTCTGTTCCTATCCTTTGCCCACTTTTTGATGGGGTTGTTTTTTTCTTGTAAATTTGTTTAAGTTCTTTGTAGATTCTGGATATTAGAATGTACTCATATTGTCAGATGGATAGATTGCAAAAAATTCCTCCCATTCTGTAGGTTGCCTGTTCACTGTAATGGTAGTTTCTTTTGCTGTGCAAAAGCTCTTTAGTTTAATTAGATCCCATTTGTCAATTTTGGCTTTTGTTGCCATTGCTTTTGGTGTTTTAGTCATGAGGTCGTTGCCCATGCCTATGTCCTGAATGGTATTGCCTAGGTTTTCTTCTAGGGTTTTTATGGTTTTAGACCTGACATTTAAGTCTTTAATCCATCTTGAATTAATTTTTGTATAAGGTGTAAGGAAGGGGTCCAGTTTCAGCTTTCTATATATGGCTAGCCAGTTTTCCCAGTACCATTTATTAAATAGGGAATCCTTTCCCCATTTCTTGTTTTTGTCAGGTTTGTTGAAGATCAGATGGTTATAGATGTGCGGTGTTATTTCTGAGGCCTCTGTTCTGTTCCATTGGTCTCTGTTTTGGTACTAGTACCATGCTGTTTTGGTTACTGTAGCCTTGTAGTATAGTTTGAAGTGTGATGCGTCCAGCTTTGTTCTTTTTGCTTAGGATTGTCTTGGCAGTGTGGGCTCTTTTTTGGTTCCATATGAACTTTGAAATAGTTTTTTTCAATTCTGTGAAGAAAATCATTGGTAGCTTGATAGGAATGGCATTGAATCTGTAAATTACCTTGGGCAGTATGGCCATTTTCACGATATTGATTATTCCTATCCATGAGCATGGAATGTTCTTCCATTTGTTTGTGTCCTCTTTTATTTTGTTGAGCAGTGGTTTGTAGTTCTCCTTGAAGAGGTCCTTTACATCGCTTGTAAGTTGGATTCCTAGGTATTTTATTCTCTTTGTAGCAATTGTGAATGGTAGTTCGCTCATGATTTGGCTCTCTGTTTGTCTGTTATTGGTGTATAGGAATGCTTGTGATTTTTTGCACATTGATTTTGTATCCTGAGACTTTGCTGAAGTTTCTTATCAGCTTAAGGAGATTTTGGGCTGAGATGATAGGGTTTTCTAAATATACAATCATGTCACCTGCAAAGAGGGACAATTTGACTTCCTCTTTTCCTAATTGTATACCCTTGATTTCTTTCTCTTGCCTGATTGCCCTAGCCAGAACTTCCAACACTATGTTGAATAGGAGTTGTGAGAGGGCTTCCCTGTCTTGTGCCAGTTTTCAAAGGGAATGCTTCCAATTTTTGCCCATTCAGTATGATATAGTCTGTGGGTTTGTCATAAATAGCTCTTATTATTTTGAGATATATTCCATCAATACCTAGTTTATGGAGAGTTTTTAGCATGAAGGGCTGTTGAATTTTGTTGAAGGCCTTTTCTGCATCTATTGAGATAATCATGTGGTTTTTGTCATTGGTTCTGTTTATGTGATGGATTGTGTTTATTGATTTGCATATGTTGAACCAGCCTTGCATCCCAGGGATGAAACTGACTTGATTGTGGTGGATAAGCTTTTTGATGTGCTGCTGGATTCAGTTTGCCAGTATTTTATTGAGAATTTTCGCATTAATGTTCATCAGATATATTGGTTTAAAATTCTCTTTTTTTGTTGTGTCTCTGCCAGGCTTTGGTATCAGGATGATGCTGGTCTCATAAAATGAGTTAGGGAAGATTCCTTCTTTTTCTGTTGATTGGAATAGTTTCAGAAGGAATGGTACCAGCTCTTCTTTGTACCTCTGGTAGAATTTGTCTGTGAATCTGTCTGGTCATGGACTTTTTTTGGTTGGTAAGCTATTAATTATTGCCTTAATCTGAGAGCCTGTTATTGGTCTATTTAGAGATTCAACTTCTTCCTGGTTTAGTCTTGGGAGGGTGTATGTGTCCAGGAATTTATCCATTTCTTCAAGATTTTCTAGTTTATTTGTGTAGAGCTGTTTTATCGTATTCTCTGATGGTAGTTTGTATTTCTGTGGGATCAGTGGTGATATCACCTTTATCATTTTTTATTACATCTATTTGATTCTTCTCTCTTTTCTTTGTTATTATTGTTGTTAGCAGTCTATCAAGTTTGTTGATCTTTTCAAAAAACCAGCTTCTGGATTCATTGATTTTTTTGAAGGGTTTTTTATGTCTCTATCTCCTTCAGTTCTGCTCTGATCTTAGTTATTTCTTGCTTTCTGCTATCTTTTGAATTTGTTTGCCCTTGCTTCTCTAGTTCTTTTAATTGTGATGTTAGGGTGTTGATTTTAGCTCTTTCCTGCTTTCCCTTGTGGGCACTTAGTGCAATAAATTTCCATCTACATACTGCTTTAAATGTGTCCCAGAGATTCTGGTATGTTGTATGTTTGTTCTCATTAGTTTCAAAGAACGTCTTTATTTCTACCTTCATTTTGTTATTTACCCAGTAGTGATTCAGGAGCAGGTTGTTCAGTTTCCATGTAGTTGTGCAGTTTTGAGTGAGTTTCTTAATCCTGAGTTCTAATTTAAGTGCACTGTGGTCTGAGAGACAGTTTGTTGTGATTTCTGTTCTTTTACATTTGCTGAGGAGTGCTTTACTTCCAACTATGTGGTCAGTTTTGTAGTAAGTGAGATGTGGTGCTGAGAAGAATGTATATTCTGTTGTTTTGGGGGTGAAGAATTCTGTAGATTTCTATTAGGTCTGCTTGATGCAGAACTGAGTTCAAATCCTGGATATCCTTATTAACCTTCTGTCTCATTGATCTATTTAATATTGGCAGTGGGGTGTTAAATTCTCCCATTATTTTTATGTGGGCATCTAAGTCTCTTTGTAGGTCTCCAAGGACTTGCTTTATGAATCTGGGTACTCCTGTATTGGGTGCATATATATTTAGGATTGTTAGCTCTTCTTTTTGAATTGATCTCTTTACCATTATGTAATGACCTTCTTTATCTCTTTTGATCTTTGTTGGTTTAAAGTCTGTTTTATCAGAGAGTAGGATTGCAACTCCTGCTTTGTTTTCCTTTCCATTTGCTTGGTAAATATTCTTCCATCCCTTTATTTTAAGCCTATGTGTGTCTTTGCATGTGAGATGGGTCTCCTGAATAGAGCACATTGATGAGTCTTGACTCTTTATCCAATTTGACAGTCTGTGTCTTTTAATTGTGGCATTTAGCCCATTTACATTTAAGGTTAATATTGTTATGTGTGAATTTGATCCTGTCATTATGATGCTAGCTGGTTATTTTGCCCGTTAGTTGATGCAGTTTCTTTATAGTGTCAATGGTCTTTATAATTTGGCATGTTTTTGCAGTGGCTGGTACTGGTTGTTCCTTTCCATGTTTAGTGCTTCCTTCAGGAGCTCTTGTAAGGCAGGCCTAGTGGTGACAAAATCTCTCAGCATTTACTTGTCTGTAAAGGGTTTTATTTCTCCTTCACTTATGAAGCTTAGTTTGGCTAGATATGAAATTCTGGGTTGAAAATTCTTTTCTTTAAGAAGTTTAATGTTGGTCCCCACTCTCTTCTGGCTTGTAGAGTTTCAAGGCAGGGGAGTGTATACAGTTACCTGGGAGAATTTTAAAAATATTTTTTTTCCCCAAGCCCAAACCCCAATCTTAGAGTTTATGACATGTATCTGGGTATGACTCTCAGTTTATAGTTTGAAAAAGCTCTTGGGGTAGTTCTGAGAGGCACTCCTGGATAACAGCCATTAGTTTGGGGTGATGACTCTTAGAGTATGATCTGAAGTGTATGGCATCATGGAGCAAAATGGTTTGAAAAAAATAATTTTAAAAATCAAACCTAGGCTCAATGAGTCCTCTGCAACCATCAGACATCACACTTAGTTGCTGGCTGACTTTGGGCAAGTATTAAATAGGGATAATGATGATGGGAATGACAATCATGATGATGGTGATAAAGTAGCGTGGGTTTTTGTGAGGTTAAATTTAAAAGTGCCTATCGAAATGCCTGGCAACATAGTAAGTCCTAGACTTTCTCTCCCAAACCCCTACATGTGATAAGAAAAGTAGATTAGTATTAGGATTGTTTCTACACTTTAAAGGAACATGTAAACTATAGCCCGTGCTGTATCAGAAGGACAGTGGGTACCATGTTGTGCTCTGGTTGTGAGTAGTTCATACTTCACATTCTCACTGCACTTGGGAGCTTGGTTTATATTGTGTCAACTCACACGTGTTTAGCTCTTATGTCACATTATAATTGCTCTCAGATAGTTTTGATGGACATATTGCCTACCTAGTCAGATGATAAACTACACAGAGTTAGGGATACCGTCCATTAACTTTGAATCATCCATAGTTCCTGGTACAGGGTTCTGTAGATCAAACATTTCTATTCTTAGTGATAACAGCTTGAAATGAAACATTTACTCATTCTTCTTATTGGTTGAAGGGATAGAACGTGAATAAAACAGAGCTTAGGAGTTTTGGAGAATGTGATTACCAACTCAGATATCCAGCAAGATGTTTCTTAGCAGTTGTCTGGATGACAACATGATGATCCTGATTTATTATTGCTTTGCTTTAAATACCACTTAGGAGATAATAGCAATAAGTTATCTGTACTTACTGTTGACTCTGGTTTCCTATAAATCCCTTCACTATTCTTGGGTAATGTTATTGTCATACAAAAAATTGCAATATGTAAAACATGCATAGTTTCTATTTTATTCATAAGATCCATTAGGGCAAGAACCTTGCCTTAATAGTATTCATATTTCCTGTGCCTAGACTAGTGCCCGACACATTATAAGCACTTAGAATAAATTATGTTGGATGACTCTTCATACTTATACATAATGCTAAGTAAGGCTATAGGCCAGTAGTTCTTTGGGGTGCTGAAAGTGTGCTGGTTTTCAAAATAGAACATTAGTTTTTCTCAGACTTCTGAAAGTTTGTGGTCTTCTAGGCATTTTAGGTATTTGACCATAAATAATCTGTAATCATTTTATTTATGAAATTCACCAAATATCTTCTATATATATATATATATTTTTTTTTGAGACAGAGTCTTCACTGTGTCACCCTGGCTGGAGTGTAGTGGCGTCATCTTGGCTCACTGCAACCTCCGCCTCCTGAGTTCAAGCAATTCTCATGCCTCAGCCTCCTAAGTAGCTGAGATTACAGGCACCCATCACCACACTTGGCTAATTTTTGTATTTTTAGTAGAGACAGGGTTTCACCATGTTGGCCAGGCTGGTCTTGAACTTCTGACCTCAAGAGATCCACTTGCCTTGGCCTCCTAAAATGCTGGGATTACAGGCATGAACCACTACACCCAGCCTCCTATTTTGAAGTTTCTCTGAAATTTTACTGAAACAGTTAACTTACTTAGTTATAGAACAATTAAATTAGATGTAATATTTGATAATTCAAACAATGTACACATGCATATATTGATAAGTATATTTTAATAAAAAATATTTTCACTGTGGAATATCCTAGAATTGTATCACATTAGAAAATTATTTAACCGACAAATGATTTTTTATTGTAGCAAAATTCAGTTAATATAAAATTTGCAATTTAAATAATGTCTTTCCCTAATGCCTGTAAAATTGCAAAATTGCAGAGTAACTTTTTTTTTTTTTTTTTTAAAACACAGGGTCTTACTCTGCTGCCCAGGCCTGAGTGCAGTGGCACAAACAGAGCTCACTGCAACCTTGACCTCCCGGTTTTAAGCCTCTGCTTCTCAAGTAGCCGGGACTACAGGCGCATGGCACCATGCCCGGCTGTTTTTTATTTTTTATTTTTATTTTTGTAGAGATTAGGTCTCTCTATGTTGGTCAGGTTGGTCTTGGACTCCTGGGCTCAAATGATCCTTCTGCTTCAATCTTCCAAAGTGCTCAGGCTACAGGTGTAAGCCACTGTGCTCAGCTCAGATTAAGCATTTTTAAAGCATACAATTCATTGTCATTTAGGACATTCACATTGTTGTGCAACTATCACCACTATCTAGCTCCAGAACATTTTCATCACCCCAGATGGAAACAGGAGACATTAAGCAGCCACTCCCCATCCTCCCCTACCCACAGCTCCTGGAAACTACTAATCTGTTTTCTGTCTCTATAGATTTGCCTATTCTTGGATATTTTGTGTAAATGAGATCATACCATTTACAGTCACAAAGCCTTTTGTGACTGGCTTCTTTAACTTAACATGATGTTTTTAAGGTTCATGGATGCTGAGGCATATCTCAGGACTTCATTCTATTTTAAGGCTGAAAAATATTCTGTTGGATGGTTATACCATGTTTATTTGTTTGTTCATGGATTGATGGACATTTGTGTTTTTTCTATCTTTGGCTAGTAGAAAGTAGTGCTGCTGTGAACACTGGTGTACAAGCGTCTGCTTGACTCCCTGTTTTCAATTCTTTTGGGTATATACCTAGGAATGAAATTGCTGGGTCATATAGTATTTTATGTTTGACTTATTGAGGAATCACCAAAAGGCTGCACACTTTACATTCCCACCAGCAATGTATGAGAGTTCTGATTTCTCCTTTCTCCATATACTCATCAGCACTTACTGTTTTCTGTGTTTGTTTTTGTTTTTTTTAAAATTATAGCCAATCTACAAATGATTTTAAACTTTGTTACAAATTCTTATCCCTCTGTGGGAGCATATTTATAACCCCGCATAGCGTATTTCTGGGACAGTTTTGATATTTGATCCACTTGCTCTCTGGGCAGAGGGAGTGTGATTTCTGTAATGCTAACTGTGCTCTCCAGCCGCCCGGCATTGTGTTGTTTGGGTGTCGGGGAGTGTCAGACTTGAAATGTTACTGTTGATTGCTGTGGACAGTTTTCATCTCTGAAGGGAAGATTTACAGGTTTGTGGCTAGAGTGAAGACTGTTCTTGGAGATATTTTTAACCACGTCCAAATAACTCCATGCCAACAAATATAAAATGAGTAATCATTCTTTTTGTTTTGATGTCAGAAAGAATACATTTGTAATAACTCCACTCTTTTTCTAAAAAGAAGTAGTGTCTTCTTCTGTCAGAAAATGATTTTAGACTGCAGTATTTGGCAAGTTTTAGAGTTTCACTGTCTATTTTGTGATAGTATAATAATGTTTTCTCCTTTGAAAGACAAATTTACACAGTAAGATATGTAAGAAGTTGAGTAAAGCAGCAATGTTTAAATACATTGTTATGTTCAGGTTTTAGATCCTGACCTGAATTTTAGAATAAATATACAAAAAAGGTGTTGTTTTTTTTTTTAGTTCATCTAGGGGTGATTGAGGCTACAAAATTTATGCCACGTTTTCAACTGTCAAGGCTGCTTTCAGAATCCAGAGGAGGTCTGTAAGTACAAAGATGCAGAGATGAATAAAGAAAGACAGTGGCCCATTCTTTCTGTTTTTTCACAGTCTCCCTTAGGGTGTGAGTTAGGTGCTTATGTGGTGCAATTAAAAAAAATTATTGATTGGTTGGGTGCGGTGGCTCACGCCTGTAATCCCAGCACTTTGGGGGGCCGAGGTGGGCGGATCACCTGAGGTCAGGAGTTCGAGACCAGCCTGACCAATATGATGAAACCCTGTCTCTACTAAAAATACAAAAATTAGCTGGGCATGGTGGCATGCACCTGTAATCCCCGCTACTCGGGAGGCTGAGACAGGAGAATCGCTTGAACCCGGGAGGCAGAGGTTGCAGTGAGCTGAGATGGAGCCATTGCACTCCAGCCTGGGCAACAAGAGTGAAACTCTGTCTCCAAAAAAAAAAAAAAAGAAAAAATTATTGATTGATTAGGGATGTGGGTTAAATGGTAGGCTGGTAGGCCACTATTAACTTTCTCATGTACTTCCCCAAAGAAGCCCATGAGGTAGAAACACAAATGTATGGATATCATTTTAACACTATACTATACTATTTGGGAAATATTTTAGTTTTATTGGGAGGGAAACATTTATTAGTATCTCAAAAGATGCTAGTCTTCAAAGTACTCTCCTACCTGCCACAGGAACCATTACATAAGAAAATTAACGAAAGACCTGTAGAGAATAAAAGGTAAAGAAAGACTATATCTAATAGTTTCTAGCATATAAACACAGGATTTTAGGTAGCATTATTGTACAATGACGTGCATAGTAGGCTTTCAAAAAGCGTTTGTAGAATTAATGAGGGAAATGAATAATTCATTAATGAATAATGAAGAAAGAAAAAAATGGTATAAACTGAACTGAACTGAAATATTTAACTTAAAGGACCAAATAATCCAAAGAGGAATCTTTATTTGTTTCTGCTCCCAAAGAGCTTGTTTCGTATTTAGCTATAGTTCAACAATGTTTATTTAATGCCTTCTACATGCGAGGTCCTGAGACCAGGTAAGAAGGTTAGATAGGGAATGAGAGGAATGTAAACAAAGATGTGTAGTAATAGAAGTACTTCAAAGGTCAGAGCAGACAGGAGGATGAAAGAGGAGGAAGACATTAACTCTGTCAAAGGTGGCATATTAGAAGAAATTAACGAAAGAATTGAGCTCAATTTTGAAGGTAAATGCTGGTTTATCAGGAAGACAATGGGCATGGAAATTCTGGGTAGCCAGAACAACATTGATAGTGACAAGAGGCAGTCAGATGCCTAGGCAGATAGAGGTGAGTCCCCAGCAAAATCCCACCTCCAAGTTGAAGACCATATAAAGCCTGGAAGCCAAGCTACAAGTTAAATCCTGGGACCAGATTGAGAACTTGTCTTCCCATTTGGTGTGCTTTCCTCTGATTGGTCTCTACCTTTTACCTATTATACATATACCTACCCTTTCCTAATTGGTTTTCTACACTGTGGTGCCCACCTTTGAGTGATGTCTTTGCTTTAAACTTTTTTGCATACTCACAAACCAATCAGCTGCACTCCCCATTCTGAGTCCATAAAAAGCCCCAGACCCAATCACACAGAGAAACCACCCGACTGGGGGGGTACCCTCCCCCAACCCCACATCCCTTCTTTTCTGAAAGCTGTTCTGTCACTCAGTAAAATCCTCTGCTCTCATCACCCTTCAGCCATCAGTGTGACGTCATTCTTCTTGGATGCTGGATAAGAGCTTAGGGCCCACTGAGCACAGGTACTCTGAAAAGCTGTAGCACTGGCCCTTGCCCTTGACAGTGGAGAGCAGCCTTGACAGCAGTCAGCGCGAGGGAGCAAGGGACCGACTGAGCTGCTAACATGCTGCTGTAAGGCTGCGGACAGTGGAACTAAAAGAGCTAATTATCACACTAACACCCACTCTGGGGCTTCAGGGTCATGGGCACACCTCCCTGGGCACTGCCCCATTCCCCTCGAGGTAACACGCCTGACTTGGCTGTGGGCCCTGCATGGAGCTTGCTCCTGTGTTGGTGGTCAGAGTGGCCTGCCAGGTTCCACTCTTGCTCGCTCATGTGCTCTCTCCTGCAAGGGGCTGAGCATGGCAGGCCGAGTAGAGGGGGCACCCCTGCTGCAAGTCCAGCAACGGGGCTGAAAAAAATCCTGCTTCGACATGGCTAAGATGTCGAGGCATGAACCAATGGAGTGTGCTCAGGAAATACAAATAGTTTGGCACTGGAGGTTCTGAAACTGTAAGGTTTGAGGAGAAATAGGGAAATATGAGGCTGAAAAGATACTCCAGGCCTGTGTCATGGTGGCTTTGTATTCTATAATAAGGGCCTTGGGACTTATCTGGTAGTCACTGGAAAGCCATTCAATTGCTTTAAACAAAGGACTGACAACTGAGGTTTGGAATTCTTGTTGAGATTTTTTCTGAGGAGCAGTGTTTCTCCCAAGAGCACATACATTAAAATCTTCTGTTGTGCTTATTAAAAATTCAGAGCCCTGAACTCTATCCTGGTATAAACCAAAAATAAAATTCTAAGACCCTTGACCATCCCAGTGGACCCCTTCTCTTGGCAACGGCATTCCAAAGTTAAGTGGAAAAACTAGTTTTAGGCCATGATGGGAAGAGGGTGTTGGATCTCTCCCTTTTGGAATTACCTAGAACAGACTTTTTAAGTCTGATAAGAAACATTTACAATCTATTCTCAAAGCCTGCTACTTGGAGGCTTCACCTGCATGATAAAACCTTGGTCTCCACAATTCCTTATCGTAACCCAGACAGTCCTAAGTCTTTAGACGATAACCTAACTGTTTCAGTCAATGCCAATCAGTAAGTATTTAAATCTGCCTATGACTTGGAGGCCCTTGCTTCCAGTTAGTTGTCCTGCCTTTCTGGACCAAACAGATGTACATCCTACATGTATTTGATAGATGTCTCATGTCTCCCTAAAATGTATAAAACTAAGCTATACCCCAACCACCTTGGGCACATGTTCTCAGGATCTCCTGAGGGTTGTGTCACAGGCCATTGGTCACTCATATTTGGCTCAGGATAAATCTCTTCAAATATTTTACAGAGTTTGACCCTTTTTGTCAACACTGGGTTTACTAAATCAGAATCCTGGTGGAAAACTTTGGAATCTGCATGTTTAACCTTCCAAGAGGATCCCCTTGCACCCTGCAGTTTTGAACACACTGCTCTTAGGGGTAGGGAGTTGAAAAGCTGGGGAAGACTGAATGCAGAGAGGTCATCTAGGAGGTGATGTCATACTCCAAGTGAGAAAGTTTGAAGCAGTGTCAATGGGGATAGAAGATAGAATATGATAAGTTTGAGAAGTATTTTGGGGATAAAATCACATGTAGTTGGTGCTTGGATAGACTCAGTGAAGAAGAAAGTTTCAAGCCAGGTTTCTGTCTTAATTGGGTAGTGCATTAATAGTTATTATTAAAGTTTTAATAAGTTATACTTTTCCTTTTATATATAATTTTAAAAATTTGATACATTCCTAAATTTGATTATTGTTTCCTTTCAGGGCCAAATTGTTTTGTTGTTGAATTTTATGGTAGAAATAAAATGAAAAAAATATGTCACTTCGTTAAGATCTGTTATAGTCAACTTGTCAGGAAAACATTTATTTATTTAGTTGTAGATCCCAAAGTACCTATTTGCCTCTATGAATAAAATGAATACATAGCTTTATTGCTGATATCTCTGGGAGAAATTATATTTGCAAAACTTAAAAGTCTAATTCAGCATACAACCAAAGTCATTGGAAGTATCAGCCAATGAGCTGGAGACGCAGCAAGGCTTAGTAGATGGATCTTTCAAGTCAGGCAAAACCCAACAAAATTGTTAAATATGTGCATATGTCTCTGTCACTGTCCCTTTTCCATCTCTTCCTTTCTGGTCCTGTCCTGAAGAAGAGACTCCTACATACTACTTGTGTATATTGTTGCTATTAATTCTTGTTAACTGATGTGCTGACAAATAAGAACCAAACGTAGAATTCTTTTGGGAATGTGGTGGATATTATAATGCCCACCCATTTCTGCACTTCCCTACATTTCTCAGACTCCTGCGCAGTTAGGTTGGCCGTGTGACTGATTTCTGGCTAATGGAATGTGGGTGGAAATGGTGTTCTCTACTTGTAGGCTGCTTGATCTTCCATGCTCTGAATCTAAAATATCCTGCATATCTACCATGCTCTCCTTATCTCATTCCTGGTCCTCTAAAATGACCCCAAACATCTGCGTCAGAGTTTGCATGAACAAGAAATACTTTTATCATGTTAGTCTACTGAGATTCCAGCTTATTCTGTAACATAGCATTGCCAACTCTGATCAATGCACAGGGGTATTCCCAATTTTATGGGTGACTACTAACGGTATTTAAGTTAAAAATGGATGAAACTAGGCTGGGTGTGGTGGCTTGTGCCTGTAATCCCAGCACTTTGGGAGGCCGAGGTTGGTGGATCACAAGGTCAGGAGTTCAAGACCAGCCTGGCCAATATGGGGGAACCCGATTTCTGCTAAAAAAATAAAAATATTAGCCAGGTGTGGTGGTAAGGGCCTGTAGTCCCAGCTACTTGGGAGGCTGAGGCAGGAGAATTGCTTGAACCTGGGAGGTGGAGGTTACAGTGAGCTGAGATCGTGCCGTTGCACTCCAGCCTGGGTGACAGAGTGAGACTCTGTCTTAAAAAGAAAAAAAAAAGATGAAACTAATGATGGAATGATAGGCGTTGAGGTGACTCTTTAGGGATAAAGGAGAACTCTTCTGGTACAGACTTAAGTTACATCATGAAGATACCCTCCTTGAGCCCTAAGACTGTTACTTGACATCAGAACTTACCTTTTACTTGCCTGGTCCTGCTCTCATCATGTTTTCAGTTTTTTTCTTTTTTTTTCTTACTTACAGAGTGGGGTGATTAATACCCATGTGATGGAATTATTGTGGAGATTAAAAGAGATGCCATATGTAAAATGTCTAGACCAGCGCCTAGCACATAGCAGGCGCCAGAGCCATCCTGGGAGAGCATCAGAAATGCAATCCCATAATTAACTTTGTAAATTTCTGATGTGATTCACAGATGGGTGTTATTTACATTAGTGACATCTAGTAGTTTTAAAGTTCTTACTTAAAATTTGAACTCTCTAAATTTCCGTGTCATAGGGCTCTGACTACTCTGCCCAAGTTGCTGCATGGATAAATGTCCAATAAATGTTAGGTAGCTATCGTTGTTTTCCTATTGTTCTTCAAAAGGAAGTGAAAGCAACATTGCTGTTGTGGGGATTGTTTGTTCTCCAGGCTTGGGCTGGGAAGGCTGGATCTCCCTGGCAAGGCTGTTTGCTGGGCAGTGGTGTGCAACTGATTGGACTGGTGCCAGTCTGACTGACTTGTTTTAAAGGCCAGAACAACTAGACTGAACCATGGGCATAATAACTATGTGTTCTAATCATTGTTATCCTCAAATTGTTTCTTTCTGTAAACAAAAGCAGGAAGAGCATCAGATGGGGGTGGAGTGGTATATTTCGAAAGACCTGAGATCAGACCTCCATAGTTCCCAGCTTTGCTGCTGTGTGACAAGGCAGACTGATTTAGCCTCTGTGGCTTCATTTTCTCACCTTTGAAATGAGAGCATTAGACTAGCAGGGTGCAAGGGGATCCTCTTGGAAGGTTAAACACGCAGATTCTTAAGGGTCTTAAGGGTCCTTTCTCTAACCTACCAGAACCTAAACATAATTGAAGTTCCACTTGATCCAGCCTCTGTGAAAGAATGAATTCAAAGGAATGGTCCGGTATCTAAAAGGATTCTTCAAATATTTTTGCAATCTCTCAGTAAACTGCCAAAGTGGAGTGTGCTTTTTTTTTTGAAGTGGAGTATTCTTTTTTAAAAAACAGCTTTATTGAGGCATCATTTACATACCATACAATTCACCCATTTAAAGTATACAATTCAATAGATGTTAGTATGGGGTATGCATTCTTACTATAGAAAAAGCATCTTAAAATCTATTGTTATCTTTGTTTTCTTCTACATGGATATCAGGTGATCCCCAAAGCTCTGAATCTCCAACTATTACCTCACAACCCCCAAACTCAAACTCCCTGGCATCTGTTCCACATGATTTTCTGGTCTCTCTCCCTCCTTTCTCTTGCCACCTCTCTCAGCTCTTTAATATATACACAAATGGGGACTTGTCCACTTTTCTGTTTTCCCTCTATTTGCTCATTATTTAGATGCTGAACAACAAAATAGAGTCCAAGAGCAACCTGAACAGGTGAGAAATTTTCCCTTATTAGACATAAAAAGGAGGCATGCATGTGAAGTCCCACACCTAAATATTCTTTTAAATTTCTGTTGCCCTAAGGGCACACCGTGACTTCTCTTCCACTTGTTCTTCCTCTGGGGAGTTCCAGTCAGCTTTGCCATTGTGCATAACAGGAAGTGGAGTGCTCTTGCAAGGAAGGCCTAGAGTTTCAGGAGACAAACCATTGAATTAATTTCTAACAGATTAACAGAGATTCCACTTGTCTCATTCATGCTGTAAAACTGCAAGCCTACAGTTGCATTTGTTTTCACTTCTACCTAAGACGAGCAGGGCTCTGATGCTATCTCTGGGATGGCATGGGTGTGTTTGTGCAAGGGCAGGCCTTCTTTGTCTGCCAGAGCAGGCCCCTGCCTGATAAGGCCACGCCAGGCCTCTCAGCTCCCTAGGGAGTCATCCCATGCATTGTGAAAATTTTACTATGACCTAGTTTGTTCCATGTGTTGTTTTATTGAATTTCATACTGATGAACATCAATTATTATTAAGTGCCTGCTGTGTTCCAAATATGCCCTAAACATTTTATGTAATGCATGGGGGTCCTCAGTTCCATGTAGTTTTAAAATGGAGATGTATATATAAGCACATTGACATTATCATATTAGAACTAAATAGAAGTTTATCTTTTAGGACAAATTTGAATTCTTTTTTTAAAAAAAATTGCAAGTATCTTTGTAATTGATTAATAAACAATACATTGTTTATTGTAAATTTTTTTGTAATACAGAGACGCATGAAGAAGAAAGTATAAAGGATGAGAAATTCTGCTTCCTAGAAATAACTACTGTTAGAGTTTTGATGAACATTCTTTGAGACATCTTGCTATACATACACACACATATATATTATACATACATAATTTTACATAAATGGATTTATAATATACTTACTATTTGTAACCTGCTTTTTTTTTCACTCAGCAATATGTCAGGAACTAGTTTCCCTATCAATAAATGTAGACCCACATAATTATATCCAATTGTAGCAGAATGTTCAATTATATCACCTGTAATTTAATCCCTTATTAATGGAATTTAAATAATTTCCAATTCTTTAAAACATTATAAACAATCATTGCACCTGTCTCCAATTATACTCTTAGCGCACATTCCCTGGAGGTGGATCCTTTGTTGGGTCAAAGGATATGAGCATTGAAATTTTTGAGACATAATGCCACACTTGACTCAAACACCAACCCCCTTGATTCAGATGCTGTTGATGCCCCGCCCATATCTTCTTAGTCCACTCCAGAGGCCTCTCAGATGGAACAAGTTTATAGCCTGTTGAGTGTCTCTGCCAGGAATATTCGCTAGCTGTGGAGCCCATTCACAGTCAGGGAAGCATGAAGTGCTGGAAGTGCACTGGGAGTTAATGTGACCCCTAACTGCGAAACGATGGGGACTTGTGGATAAATGCTTCAGTTTCCTTTCCCCGAGGTGGGACTACTCTAATGTGTGTTGTACACAGTCCCTAGGAAAATTTAGTCTAGTTGCATGTAGTAGTATCCTGCTCATTAACTTGCAAGTTATTTGCTTTCCTCCCTTACTACCTGACTGCCCCACTCCTTTACTGGGCTTTGTTGGACTTCTACTCAAATCCTACTCTCAGGGTCCACTTTCACAGGAGCCCAGATGAAGACATCCTTCATATTACAGGTGAAAGTTGTGGTAGGTACAATAATGGCTCCTTAAAGATATCCATATCTTAGATTGCTGGAACTTGTGAAAATGTTACCTTACTTGGAAAAAGGGACTTTGGAAATGTAATCACGTATGTAATCACATCTTAAGAACCTTGAGATAGGAAAGTTATCCTGTATTATCTGGGTGGCCCTGATATGATTACAGGCGTCCTTAAAAGTGGAGGAGGAAGGCAGAAGAAGAGAGTCAGAAGGAGATGTGAAGAATCAGAGATGCAGCATTGCTGGTTTTGAAGATGGAGGAGAGCCATGAGCCAAGGAGTGTGGGTGACCTCTAGAAGCTGGAAAAGGCATGAAAACAGATTTACCCCTGGAGCCTCCAGCATGAAACCTAGTTCTGCTGACACCTTGATTTTAGCCCAGTGACTTCTGTATTGGACTTCTAATCTACAGTACTGTAAGATAACAAATTTGTGCCACGTTTGTGGTAATCTGTTATGGCAGCATTAAAAAACGAACACAAATGTTAAACAATACAAGGCAACGGATGCCAGAAGCATCATATGGCAGTGCCTATTGTTCCAAAAGAGGAGCGTGAACAATGAGGCTGAGAAAAGGATGAAATCATGAAACTTGTTCCTTCTTCTTGAGCACAGAGTGGTTTGCTGTGGGTGTTTAGAGTAGTGAGTTAATGACCACTAAATATAGGCCTGTGGCCGGAAACCGTCCCAATGAGCTGAGGGTTTGTACGAATTTTAATTTACTTGAAAATTCCGTCAGGTTTCTGAAAATTTTAGTGTGTATAAAAATTATCTGGGAAAATAAAAAGTTAAAAAAAAAGATCATCTGAGGAATTTGTTTAAAATGTAGATTCTGGATCCCATTTGCCGGAGGTTCTAATTCAAAGGTCTGGAATAAGGTCCAGGAATTTGCATTTAAAACCAGATTACTCTGACACACATTGCTTTAAGGGACTCTCCTACTAGAAACCCCTGCTGTTTGACAGTTGTGGGGGAGGTCTACACGGCACCCACTTTGTCAGGCAGTTTGCATAGGTATGATCAGAAGAGAAAGGAATCACTAGAAATTTTCTATTATTGTATCACGTCCAAATATCCTAGTTTTGTTTCTGTTTGGGGGTGTCAGTCACAACAGTCATTAATATCAACCGGAAGCCCGAATGTAATAGATGGGGTGGCCTGTGTCACCAAAGGCAGAGCATCTGGGCCCTGGGCCCCTGAGGATTGTCTGATCTTATGATTGGTTTGCTTACAATAGCATTTTCTCATTTGGCTGATGGGCGAATCGTTTTCAGATGACCTTGGACAGCCGGGGTAGTTTGGCTGTTACTAACTGGAAGCTGCACACTCAAACATTTGGAATATCCTGAGGATTACAGATGTGCTGAAGGGTGTCTTGGATCTCCTCCAGTGAGGGTTTCAGAGGTCATCTGAAAAGAATGCTCGCCTCTGCCTTGTGCCTTTTAGAAGGAGGCTCTGTGCTTGTCTAGCTTTATGCAGCTCTCTGAAATGTCAGAAGATAAGAAATGCCTCTCAGCACGAAGGCTTCCAGACACATATGTGACAAGAAATTTGGCATCAGCTTTACAAGTGTCAGATGTCTAGGATAAAGCAATATGGGTATAGTATTTCTGGTGCTATTTTGGTGCCTTGTGCATGAGCCTGCAGCATTAGAAAAACTGCTTTTCAGCTTTGGATGATAGCCTTACTGGCGCTCGGCATGCATGTCTGAAAGTACAGTTGGGTCATATTCTAGTTATGGTCCACAGCAAGTCACCTAGAGTTGTGATATTGAGCTTTAAGGGAGTGCCCTTGAGGCACACGGGCATTTCACAGCCTTTGACAACTTGAGTGGCACAGCCACAGAGACTGTCATCAGATGGTGCCATATAAGCCTTAATCAACTCTTGCAACACCCGTGCAAAGTTGGTAAACACTCTTATCCTCGCTTTTCAGGCAGGGAACTAAAGCAAGGAGAGGTCCAACAGACAGGGTCACAGACTCAGTCAGTTCACTTATCTTACTGTTGAATGATCTCAGGTGAATGAGATCAGAACAAATTTCTACTTTCTCTAACGCAGGGAATATGTCTTCTGGCGAGAGAGCATTTTTGGCACTTTGTGACTTGCTGAAAGACTTGAAGTTCCCAGCCTGGCTGTGGCTGTTCATTGGTTAAGAGCAAATGCCTGGGGCACTTGGCTTAATGACTGTCATAAGCAGTGTGAAAAAATGTGTAAGAAAAAACAAAATATGGTAATGTAGAGAGGTTGTTAAGGCAGTAATATCCAATAGGAGTACTGTGTATAAAGTCTGAGTGATAATACAACCCTCTTACCCAAGGTATTTGATACTGGCTGAGGCCTCTTTTATTTATTTAAAATCCAGTGGTGAGCTCTAAACACCATAGTTTAAGAAGATAAAAAAATACTTACAGTGGAGAATTTTCTGAATGATTGAAAAATGGAAGTAGAAGACCCATGAGAAAAGATGAAAGCATTGCTGTTAATTTGTGGAAAGAAAGTTGATGGGAAATTATGAGGTCTGTAAATATATCACAAGGTTTTTAGAGAAGACAAATTAATTTTCCACTGATGACAAAACTTGAAAAAGTGGGTTTATCTTAGAGTTTGAAAGAGTCATAGGAAAGAATCTTCTGGTGTTGAGAATGGTTAAAAACCAGACTAGGCTACTTAGAAAGGAATTTCTCTCTTCCGAAGGTCCTTAGTAAATAGGCTAAACCATCCCAGCATGATCAAGGTTAATGATGTCAACTGGTGTCTCCAGCGCCCTAAGGTGGGCTGCCAGTAGTGATCATGGTCGGATTACTTTTTTTTTTTCAACTTTTTAGTTTGAAATAATTTTAGACTTACAGAAAAGTTGCAAACTAGTATACAGAGTTCCCATATATCCCAGCTTCTCCTGATGTTAACATTTTACACAACCATGATCAAATGATCCAGTGATCAAAACTAATAAATTAACATTGCTGCAAAATGGTGTAGGGGCTTTGAGTGAAGGGAAAATAGGTAGGACTGTGGACTTTCACAATCCTTCCATGGAGCAGACTGCTTTTATTTATTTATGTTGGAATTCCATGTACTATTTTATTTAAACAAATAGTTCTATTGCAAAAATTTGAAAACCAAGTTTAGGAAGAGAGATAGTTTAACTGACCTCTACTACTAAGATTTTGTGCTTTTGATAATTATATCATTTGTCAGATAATTAGAGGGTAAATGTGTTTGGTAAAGACATTTATGGATGCAATGTAATGCTACGTATACATTTTTGTTCGTTTCTTGATCCATTCAGGTTTGTTCTGCTGTAAGCAGGTTATTTGTACTTGCTTGCTCTCCAGCACCAAAAACCATGACTGGCACATAGTCTATGCTTAATTAATATTTGTTCAATGGGCCAGGTGTGGTGGCTCACACCTGTAACCCCAGCACTTTGGGAGGTTGAGGTGGGTGGATCACCTGAGGTCAGGAGTTTGAGACCAGCCTGGCTAACATAGTGAAACCTCGTTTCTACTAAAAATATAAACAATTAGCCAGACGTGGTGGCACGTGCCTGTAATTCCAGCTACTTGGGAGGCTGAGGCAGGAGAATCACTTGAACCTGGGAGGTGGAGGTTGCCGTGAGCTGAGATCACGCCACCGCACTCCGGCTTGGGCCACAAGAGTGAAACTCTGTCTCAAAAAAAAAAAGAATTGTTAAATGGAATCAAATTGGCATGTTCACCCTTTTCTGATTTCTTCACATGCCTTGCTCCTTATTCAAATATCTGCGTAGGCCTTCCCTGACCATCCAAACTAAAATAACCTTTTTTTCTATTATCTCTCACTTTCTTTCTCTTTCACCTGGCACTATTTTGTTATTATTCAGAGCACTCATTATTATCTGAAAGATGATTTATTTGTTTGTTAAAAGTGTATGATCTGTCTTCTACTAACAGTAAGCTCCTTGAGGACAATGACATTTTCTTGTTGAATCTCTATGGGTTCTAGGGAATGGTATCTCATACCTGAAAGTTTATATGAAATATTTGTTGAACGAATGAATGAATGAAGACACGGTCACCTATACTTTGAAGATAGAAGTAAGTTAACTTCAGAAGGCTTCACTTAAACATCTTTGAATTCACAATTTGCATATATGGAAATATGTGATAATTTTTTCAATTAGAGCATTGTATTTATAAATTTCCTTTTGCCTTTCACTGATGTAAGAAAATTAGTTCTTATTTTAATCTCAAATAGTGACCCTGTAGCTGGTAACCCTGTAGGAATATTTTTGAAAGAAAAAGGATGAATTCTATGAAACTCTTTGAGCTCTAAGAAAGATGATAACTACATTTGAGAAGTTGTATTGTCATGATTAATTAGTGTTATACAAAAGTGAGAGACTCACACAGCCCTGTCAGTGTCATGGGAATCACAGCGCCTATGATGTTAATGGGAACCAGATCCAATTAAGTGAATTAAAATAATTTAAAATATTATGGATGTGGGCATCCCACAGAATGGCAACTGGTGCATTTCTCAGGGCCAACCTCATCTATACACAGAGAAAGACTCAAAATGGTCATGTTATCTGTGTATGTGTATGTGTATGTGTATTATGTGTATTTGATTAAGGTGCCCCAAGAATATCTGCTGTTACATTTTTTTGTGTGCATATAGGCAGCAGAGTGGCACAATACAAAAGTGCTGGGCCCCTGAAATACTTTTTGCACAGAGGCGAAACAAACAAACAAACAAACAAAAAACCTCATCATGACTCAGTTGTGCAAGATTTCAGAGAGGGTGATTTAGGGCAGCTCAGTCTGGAGCTCTATGCTTTCCTCACGGCATTTAAGGCTTAAGAGCTGGAAAAAGGTTTCCAGTTAGTTACTGAATGTGGTGGGCAGAATAATGGCCCCCCAGAGATGTCATGTCTGAATCCTTAGACTCTGTGAATATGTTAGGTTACATGGCAAAGGGGATTTAAGGTTCAGATAAAGTCAGTGTTGCTAATCAGCTGACCTTGAGATTGGGAAATTATCCTGGATTATCTGGGTGTGCCCAGTGTAATCACAAGGGTCTTTAAAAGTGAAAGAGGGAGGCAGAAGAAAGTGTGATAGTATAGGGATGTGAAGAAGACTGAACCAGTCCTTCCTGGTTTTGAAGCTGGAAGCGGGTCATGAGCCAAGGAATAAGGGCAGCCTCTAAAAAGCTAGAAAAGATCAGAAAATGTTTCTCCCCTAGAGCCTCCAGAAAGGAACACTGTCTGGCCAACATCTTGATCTTAGACCAGTGAGACTCATTTCTGCCTTCTGACTTCCAGAAGTGTAAGATAATCAACTTTTGTTGTTTTTAAGCCACTGAGTTTATGGCAATTTGTTACAACAGCAATTGGAAGCTAGTATACTGAGTCTCATTCATACCCCTATGAGACCTTCCGCAATCTCATCCCACCCAACACACCTAACTCTCCAGCAAAGTCTTCTGCTTGAGTCAGATCGGTTTCCTCCCTCCTTCCACATACATTATGCTCATTCCCACCTCCTAGTTGTTCTCCCTTCTGTGGGTTTCTCTGGTTGGGAAAGAATTTCTCCCTCCTGCTAGTGTAAATCTGTATGGACATAGTTTCTTCTTCCCATAAACTGCTAGACCAACCTGGATCACCCCAACTCTGCAGGTGATCGGATGTTAAAATATTTCAATCAAAATGGACTAAATTTCTGACGTGGGCTATAACTGATGTCATGAAGATGAGGAGGATTTAAGACTTACTTTTTTTTTTTTTTTTTGAGACGGAGTCTCGCTCTGTCCCCCAGGCTGGAGTGCAGTGGCGCGATCTTGGCTCACTGCAAGCTCCGCCTCCCGAGTTCACGCCATTCTCCTGCCTCAACCTCCCGACTAGCTGGGTCTACAGGCGCCTGCCACTGCACCCGGCTAATTTTTTGTATTTTTAGTAGAGATGGGGTTTCACCGTGGTCTTGATCTCCTGACCTTGTGATCCGCCCGCCTCGGCCTCCCAAAGTGCTGGGATTACAGGCGTGAGCCACCGCGCCCAGCCTAAAGGCTTACTTTAATGGACATACAGATTGACTAGTTTTTCAAAATAGTATGCTGTATGCTAGAACTGAAATGTGTTTATGGTATTGGGGGAAGGAAGAGAAAGGATACCTGATTGCCTAAATTGGGGCAGGTGTGAGGGTCACAGATTGGATTTAGGTAAAACCTTTGAGAAGAGGATTCCTGGGTTGCCTCATGAATGGTGAGGAGTTTGTGAGGCAACACAAGGATGGGAAAGGCTACTTCAGGCAGAGAAAACAGCTAGTTCAAAGGAGAGAGGTGTAAGATATGTTTTATGCAGGAACTACAAGTTGTTTGGCATAACAATCGTGGGTTAAGAAGAAAGGGACAAGAAATTAGGGTAGAAAGAGATAGAAGGCAGATAGCAAATGGTTTTCTAGGTCGGGCTAAGTGGTTGGTAGATAGAAGGATTTAAGTGATAACATGATTTGTGTTTTAGGAAAATTCCTTGGATTGCAACAGGGACAATGGATGTGAAAGGGTTGAGGCTACAGGCAGAGAGAACTGTTGCGAGGCTGTGGTCTAGAGCAGGAATCAATAAGGCCTGAACTAAGGCATTGATAGGAGATCAGGAGTGGGGAATTGGCACAAGAAATAGGAGGGAGAATCAACAGTGAAGAGGCCATGGAGTGAGTGGTGGTACCCACTCTTTGAGATAGGAAAATTTATTTCATAAGGAAATAGGTATTAAGTTAAATGTTGGATTTAAAGTACTCACAGAGTATAAAGATGGATATGCCCAGCACACAGTTGGTATCAACTTCAGGAAAAGCATTTAGGATCTAGACAATTTTGGAATCATTAGTGTATAGGTGAGTGTGCAAGAAGAGAAGAAGGGAGAACCATGTAAATATGTGGGATGAGAAAAAATGGTTCAGGAAGCTTGAAGAGACCCAGGAGATAATGGTGTCCCAGTGTCTTAGTTTGCTCTGCTATAACAAAAATAGCACAGACAGGTGACTTGCACAACAGAATTTATTTTTCACAGTTTGGGAGCCTGGGAATTCTGAGATCAAAGTGCTGGCAGATATAGTGTCTGGTGAGGGCCCTCTTCCTGGTTTGCTGATGGCAGTCTTCTCGTTGTATCCTTAAGTGGCAGAGAGAGAGAGAGAAAACCGCTCTTTTGTATCTTTTTGTGAAGGCACTAATTCCATTGAGGAGGGCTTCGCCCTTAGGAACTAATCACCTCCAAAAGTCCTCACGTCCTAATACCATCACCTGGGGGGATTAGGATTTCAACATATGAATTTTGGGGGGACATAAACTTTCTGTCCATGATAATGCAGTAACAGAGGGAGGAGAGTGTGACAAGGTGAATGCGACAGCATGGAAAGCCACTGAGAGGTCAGGTGCAACGACGAACATTTTTGTTATATTTGTGTGACCTTGTTGCCAGAGTTTCACAGAAGTGTGTGAGTGAACATCAGACGTTGAGAGTGAATAAGAGGTGAGGAAGTGTGAAAACCCATGGTGACTAGCACTTCCAAGAAGCTGGGCTGTGGGAAGTCAAAGGTGGAGATCAATGGCCAAGTTAAGAGAGAGTTCAACAGTCTCTGGGAAGTGCTGAGTGGCAACAGCCTTTGAAAAAATGCTATTAAAGATACAGGAGAGAGATAGGTAGAGAGAGAGGAAGGAGGAATTGTTATTGGAAAAAGAAGACAAATAATCTAGTATAGGTAGACAGTCTAGCTTTCAATGAGTGGAGGATTCCTTTTAACTGAGATGTGATGCAGGTTAGTTTATAGGTTGTGGAGTGGAAACTGGGTATAACAAGCTGGCTGAAAGGATTCACAATCAGTAGCCACCATATATGAATTGAGGGTCATTTTTTAAGGGGGGCAGGGTTTGGGGAGGAGGCTTGGCAGAGAAGACAAGCTTTAGGATTTGCCTATGGAACTGAGTTGGGAACTGTAGTCTGAAAAGTCAAGGAACTTTGTATTTTGGGTATTGGATGGCTATTTCACATGGATGTTTATTTTACCTAAACTGACTTCAGAATTAGAGTGGAGAGGAACTTGGTGAGTCAGGTGATGAAGCTCTCAGTAAGTGCATTCAGGTGGTGGTTTTGGTCACCTCTATAATAACTCAGCTTTACTCCCCCTAAGGAATTGATGGAAGCCAACCCTGACAGTGTAACAAAGCTCATCTGCTAGTAACAGTGCTTTATCTGACAACAGCAAGGCGATTGTGGGAAGGAATGGAGGAATGGAGGAATGGAGGAATGTTGTATGTGATTTCAAAATTGGCTTATAAGATATGAACTCTGAATTTCTTGTGCCTTTCTGGGAAGGAAAAAAAATATCAATACAGATAATTTCTACCTGTTGGCTGCTGCACCTAAAACTCGCTTAACCTCAAAGATAATTCCTATTTGTTGGAGCCAAGAGAGTAGCATTTTTGAAGGACTGAGTTGTTAAAGATAAGATTGAGATCTTCATTCCAAGGGGATCAAAAGAGATAAAAGTCTTTCACTTCATGAACTCTGTATTCACTTCCTGTGGCTGCTGTAATTAATTACCACAAACTTGTTGGCTGGAAATAACAAAAGTTTATCCTCTTACAGTTTTGGGCCAGAAGTTCAAAATCAAGGTGTCAGCAGGGTCCTGCTCCCTGTGAAGGCTCTAGTGGGGAGTCCTGCCTTATGTCTGCCAACTTTTGGTGGGTCTAGATGTTCTTTGACTTGTGGCTAATAGCTCTAAACTCTGCCTGCCTCTTCACAGGGACTTCCCTGTGCTTGTGTCTTCTTCTTTTCTGTTTCATATAAGGACACTGGTCATTGGATTTAGGACCTACCTGGATAATCCAGTTATCTCAAGATTCTTAACTTAATTATGCCTGCAAAGACCCTACTTACAAGTAAGTCATACAGGTTCTTGTTGGGCACATCTTTTGGGTAGGACCAACATTCAACTCACTACAAAGCCCAAAAGATTTAAAAATTTGTATCAGTGAACCTGATTACCTCTCCAAAGATATATATATATATATATATATATTTTTTTTTTTTACTTCAGAGTGCCTTGCCCTTTCCCATAAAGCAGTGTAGGGTACACATTGCTCAGTAACTAGGTTTTGGGTTGGCATAGAATTATGTAGAGTCCATGCTGAGAAAACAGGTGTTGTTTTAGATGACAGTAATTCAGCAATGTCTAGCTTCATTGATAACAGACTTAATCTACTGATTTGGGTTGACCCCTTGCATTTAAGGAACCAAAGGGAAAAATCTTATAGGGCAAAAACATCTACATCTAAGGCCTGTGCTTCATGTATGGCCTAAACTTATGCTCTAAATATGAGAAAAGTTTTAAGATCTTTGCTTTGCGTTGGAAACTATAGCTGGCAAGATCTAGCAAAACTTACAGAATAGAGATTCCAACAGGACCTACAGGACAGATCTGGAGCCCTGGCAATGCTTTTCAGGGGGCACTAATATAGTTTGGTCAATGCAGCGGTCCCTGAATCATTCTGTATATAGTCAGATCAAAGACTGACATGTGCAAATGAAGTGATTCCAACAACATTAACATGCTGATTGCAGCTAAGTGCACTGCTTGTTCAACAATTCTTTAGTAGACTAAAAAATATTTAATTGAAGTAATGAGAAACCAAAAACATTTCTATTTCATGATATTATAAAAATATGTTCCTCACGCCTTCAGCTAATAGTTCTCTATTTGTGATTCTCAACTATCTCCATCTCTAGTCATTAATTCTCATTTGTACTTCTGTCTCAAACTGAAAACTGCTTACAGGACATTTCTAATCAGAAGTTCTGCCATCAAGTCAGTATTTACATGTTCAAAACTAAGGTAATATTATCTAAGAACCCCAGCAATCTTTTCCCAAATCTTAGTTTCTGTTATTGATGACATCTGTTATTGATATTATAGTCCCTGAGATTTCCCAATTTGAGAGCAAGTTATAGCAGAAAAAAAGTCTGGAATAACTGTTAGGATTTGGGAGTTTAGTTTAAATTTGCTGCTCATATTTTCATAATTTTGGTTAATTCACATAACCTTTGGGATCTATTTTCTGATGTGCAAAATGAAGAGCCTGGGCTGGCAGCTAGATGACTTATACATTTATTTAGCAAACTTGTTTTCTGCATCAATGATGTGTCAGTAGGTCATTCACAGAGCCAGGTATGGGAGTTCAGTGTTGATTGGGCCTGGTTCCGATCCTGACATGGTGGACCTGTTCTCTGTTAAAGCTCTCCTGCATCAATCTTTCACTGAACTCCACTGATTCTGCTTTGGCCCTTCCTTCTGTCTCGTGCTGCTGGCCCTTCAGTCAAGATGGGGGCACTGCAGAGCCCCCATCTAGTTCCAGCTCTCCACACCGAGCCGTGCTGCACAGGGCACTCTCGTCAGGTCGCTTTCCTCTTCAAGGATCTGATTCTTGCAGCTGGGTGCAGTGACTCACGTCTATAATCCCAGCACTAAGCTCAGGAGTTTGAGACCGGCCTGGGCAACATGTCTCCACCAAAAATACAAAATATTAGCCAGGCCTTGTGGTGCACACCTGTGGTCCCAGCTACTCGGGAGTTAGAGGTGCGAGGATAGCTTGAGCCCTGGAGGTGGAGGCTGCAGTGAGCCAAGATTGCACCACTGCACTCCAACCTGGGTGACAGAGTCAGACACTCCCAACAACCATCTTAATTGAAAAAAAACACACACACACACAAACTGATGCTTCCTGTTGTCCCTTATAAGTGACGTCCCAGTTAAGACTGTTGTCAGGGGTCTTCTTTAAACTGTCCTTATCTTCATGTCTTGCTCTATGAAACCGCTCCTTAGTTGTGTTACTCTCCTTATTCTTCCCCTCAAGTCTACCTGTCTGCACTTACTAAGTCTCCATCCTAAGATACTTTCCCCCACCTCACCTCCTGACTAACCCCAATCAGTGAAAGCCACAAATTCCTGAGAAAGGTTTCCCCAGAACCCACAGGCCACCATCCTCACCCCTGGGCCTGTAGCATGTATTTTGCATGTTTTGGACATTTGGTTACATCTACTCGGGAGTTAGAGGTGCGAGCTCTTATTTCTTTCATGGCCTAGCCCAGGCCCAGAAACCTGAGAGTAGAGGTTAAGGCTGAACCCCCTAAGTCGGGCTTCCTGAGTCCTTAACATGGCTTCATCTTTTCCTAGCTCTGCGACTGTGGCAATTTACTTATCCTCTCTGAACTTCCTTTTCCTTACTTGTACAATTGAGACAACAATATTGCCTACCTCAGTTACTCACTAGTTCACGAATAGTTATTATTTACTCCAGTTAATATGAGTAAAGTGTTTAAGACAGATCTTGCTATGTAGTAAGTGATTAAGAAGTGTTAGTTACTGCTGTTTCATTGGATTAGTGTAAGAATTAAATGACATAATTCATTTAAAAGCCCTCACTGTAAGGCCGGGCATGGTGGCTCACGCCTGTAACCCCAGCACTTTGGGAGGCCAAGGTGGGTGGATCACAACGTCAGGAGATCAAGACCATCCTGGCTAACATGGTGAAACCCCGTCTCTACTAAAAATACAAAAAAAATAGCCAGGTGTGGTGGCGGGTGCCTGTAGTCCCAGCTACTCGGGAGACTGAGGCAGGAGAATGGCATGAACCCAGGAGGTGGAACTTGCAGTGAGCCGAGATTGCGCTGCTGCACTCCAGCCTGGGCAACACAGTGAGACTCTGTCTCAAAAAAAGAGAAAAAAAACCACAAGAAAAACCCCCAACAACAACAACAACAAAAAAACCCTCAGTGTAGTACCTGGCCTGTAGTAAGAATTCAATATTTTATTTAACAGGTGATGAGGCTTGGTGGAAAAGAAAATGACCATAGTCATTGTATTAGCCCATTTTCATGCTACTGATAAAGACCATATCCCAGACTGGGAAGAAAAACAGGCTCAATTGGATTTACAGTTCCACATGGCTGGGGAGGCCTCAGAATCATGGCAGGAGGCAAAAGGCACTTCTTACGTGGCTGTGGCAAGAGAAAAGGAGGAAGAAGCAAAAGTAGAAGGCCCAGGTAAACCCATCAGATCCTGTGAGACGTATTCACTATCACAAGAATAGCACAGGAAAGACCAGCCCCATGATTCAATTACCTCCCAATGGGTCCCTCCCATAACACGTGGGAATTCTGGGAGATAAAATTCAAGTTGAGATTTGGGTGGGGACACAGCCAAACCATATCATTCCACCCCGACCCCTCCAAATCTCATGTCCTCACATTTCAAAACCAATCACGCCTTCCCAATAGTCCCTCAAAGTCTTAACTCATTTCAGCATTAACCCAAAAGTCCACAGTCCAAAGTGTCATCTGAGACAAGGCAAGTCCCTTCCACCTATGAGCCTGTAAAATCAAAAGCAAGCTAGTTACTTCCTAGATACAATGGGGGTATAGGCATTGGGTAAATACAGCTGTTCCAAATGGGAGAAATTGGCCAGAACAAAGGGTTACAGGGCCCATGCAAATCTGAAATCCAGTGGGGCACTCACATTTTAAAGCTCCAAAACGATCTCCTTTGACTCCAGATGTCAAATTCAGGTCATTCTGATACAAGAGGTAGGTTCCCATGGTCTTGGGCAGCTCCACCCCTGTGGCTTTGCAGTGTACAGCCTCCTTCCTGACTGCTTTCATGGGCTGCTGTTGAGTATCTGTGGGCTTTTCCAGGTGCACGGTGCAAGCTGTTGGTGGATCTACCATTCTGGGGTCTGGAGGACGGTGGCCCTCTTCTCATAGCTACACTAGGTGGTGCCCCAGAAGGGACTCTCTGTGGGGCTCTGACCCCTGATTTCACTTCTACACTGCTGTAGCAGAGTTTCTCCATGAGGGCCTGCCCTTGCAGCAAACTTTTGCCCGGGCATCCAGGCATTTCCATACATCTTCTGAAATCATAGTGGAGGTTCCCAAATCTCAATTCTTGACTTCTGTGCACCCGAAGGCTCAACACCACATGGAAGCTGTCAAGGTTTGGGGCTTCCACCCTCTGAAGCCACATCCCAAACTCTACATTGGCCCCTTTCAGCCATGGTTGGAGCAGCTGGGACACAGGGCACCACGTCCCTCGGCTGCATATAGCATGGGGACCCCTGGGCCCAGCCCACAAAAAACACTTTTTCCTCCTGGGCCTCCAGGCCTGTGATGGGAGAGGCTGCTGTGAAGGTCTCTGACATGGCCTGGAGACATTTTCCCCATGGTCTTGGGGATTAACATTAGGCTTCTTGCTACTTATGCAAATTTCTACAGCCAGCTTGAATTTCTCATGAAAAATGGATTTTTCTTTTCTTCTGCATCATCAGGCTGCACATTTTCTGAACTTTTATGCTCTATTTCTCTTTTAAAATGGAATGTTTTTAATAGCACCCAAGTCACATTTTGAATGCTTTGCTGCTTAGAAATTTCTTCTGCCAGATACTCTAAATCATCTCTCTCAAGTTCAAAGTTCCACAAATCTCTAAGGCAGGGGCAAAATGCTGCGAGTCTCTGGTCTCTGCTAAAACGTAACAAGAGTCACCTTTGCTCAAGTTCCCGACAAGATCCTCATCTCCATCAGAGACCACCTCAGCCTGGACCTTACTGTTCATATCACTATCAGCATTTTTGTCAAAGCCATTCAGCAAGTCTCTAGGAGGTTCCAAACTTTCCCACATTTTTCTGTCTTCTTCTGAGACCTCCAAATTGTTCCAACCTCTGCTTGTTACCCAGTTCCAAAGTCACTTCCACATTTTTGGGTATCTTTTCAGCAATGCCCCACTCTACTGGTACCAATTTACTGTATTAGTCCATTTTCATGCTGCTGATAAAGACCTACCCTAGACTGGGGAGAGAAAGAGGTATAATTGGACTTACAGTTCCACATGGCTGGGGAAACCTCAGAATCATGACTGGAGGCAAAAGGCACTTCTTACATTGCAGCAGCAAAAGAAAAGGAGGAAGAAGCAAAAGCAGAAACCCCTGATAAACCCATCAGATCTCATGAGACTTATTCACTGTCACGAGAATAGCATGGGAAAGATCAGCCCCCATGATTCAATTACCTCGCAGTGGGTCCCTCCCACAACATGCTGGAATTCTGGGAGATACAATTCAAGTTGAGATTTGGGTGGGGACACAACCAAACAATATCAGTCATAATTATTGTCAAATAATTAAAATCTGTGAGTTAGCATTATAATGATCTCTTTTTTTTTTTTAAGGTGAGGAAACTGAGGTTAAGAGAGGTTAAGTAACTTGGCAAGGTCACATACCTAGAAACTGAATGGAGCAGATTAAACACCCAGGAAGCCTGACTGCAGAATCTGTACCTTTTAAACCATTATTCCTACGCTTTTGGCCCCAGACTAGGCAGTATGGGGGAAATGTTGATCTGCTGGTGAAAACAAACATGGAATTTGGGCTCACATAATCCAGGTTCCCATCCTGTCTTTACCACTCACTTGGACAGGATATTTAATCCTTCAGCGGTTACATTTCCTTATCTGTGAGATGGGGACAGTAATACCTCCCTTGTATGACTGTGGTGGGAATTAAAGAGGTAACATAAGTAAAGCTCCTAGCACAAGGCCTGGCCTTTAGTAGGAATTTAATACATTTTAGACTTCTTTCTCTGCTCTTTGAAAATTTGAGCTAAAAGTGATATCTTTTAGTGCCTTTAATTAGTCTGTGATAGGGATTAAAATGCAATGTATGGCTAGAGACACAGCCTGCAAGACCAGGCATTCCATTGCCCTGACTTGGTGTTATAAATAACCAAACACGGCTGGTATTAAGGACATGTGAACACCTGGCACAACTTATTCACGACCACTGTCAGTGCAGTGTTTCTAATTAGTGGAGTTCTTCCTACAAGTTGTGGCACGTCTCAGTAGGGAAAGTCTTTTGCCAAGCAGGTGGGAGTGAGTAAGGAATTTGAGATTGTGAATAGTCTGAGTTGGGAATGCTCAGAAGTGTACATGAGGAGCAGAGAATGCTGGGCCTTTGCACAGGCATTTCGGTGAGCCTTTTGAAGGTCAGAGCCTGCTGATGAGAATGCTGCTGGAATTTTCCAAGGATTGTTTTATTTTAGTCTTTGGACTGAGTGTTGGTGATGACACAATCTGTGGTTGAAAATATCTTGAATAATTAGGTTAAAAGCAACTTAATGTCACAAGATGTTAATAAAGCCAGCTACTTGGAATTCATCTATAGGAATTCCCTTCCCAAACTTGACTCCCGAGTAGGCATAAGTTACATGATATGTTTCCACAGCCAGTAAGAGCAAACATTGGCTTCTTGCATATGTTGT